>NC_136270.1:128334966-128713382 GCF_964187855.1 Myxine glutinosa | reverse complement strand
TCATTAAATATATAAAACTCCTTCATAATCCACTTCATTAAATATATAAAACTCCTTCATAATCCACTTCATTAAATATATAAAACTCCTTCATAATCCACTTCATTAAATATATAAATCTCCTTCGTAATCCACTTCATTAAATATATAAAACTCCTTCATAATCCACTTCATTAAATATATAAAACTCCTTCATAATCCACTTCATTAAATATATAAAACTCCTTCATAATCCACTTCATTAAATATATAAATCTCCTTCATAATCCACTTCATTAAATATATAAATCTCCTTCGTAATCCACTTCATTAAATATATAAAACTCCTTCATAATCCACTTCATTAAATATATAAAACTCCTTCATAATCCACTTCATTAAATATATAAAACTCCTTCATAATCCACTTCATTAAATATATAAAACTCTTTCATAATCTACTTCATTAAATATATAAAACTCTTTCATAATCCACTTCATTAAATATATAAAACTCTTTCATAATCCACTTCATCAAATATATAAAACTTTTTCATAATCCACTTCATTAAATATATAAAACTCTTTCATAATCCACTTCATTAAATATATAAAACTCCTTCATAATCCACTTCATTAAATATATAAAACTCCTTCATAATCCACTTAATTAAATATATAAAACTCCTTCATAATCCACTTAATTAAATATATAAAACTCCTTCATAATCCACTTCATTAAATATATAAATCTCCTTCGTAATCCACTTCATTAAATATATAAATCTCCTTCGTAATCCACTTCATTAAATATATAAATCTCCTTCATAATCCACTTCATTAAATATATAAATCTCCTTCGTAATCCACTTCATTAAATATATAAATCTCCTTCATAATCCACTTCATTAAATATATAAAACTCCTTCATAATCCACTTCATTAAATATATAAAACTCCTTCATAATCCACTTCATTAAATATATAAAACTCCTTCATAATCCACTTCATTAAATATATAAAACTCCTTCATAATCCACTTCATTAAATATATAAAACTCCTTCATAATCCACTTCATTAAATATATAAAACTCCTTCATAATCCACTTCATTAAATATATAAATCTCCTTCGTAATCCACTTCATTAAATATATAAAACTCCTTCATAATCCACTTCATTAAATATATAAAACTCCTTCATAATCCACTTCATTAAATATATAAATCTCTTTCATAATCCACTTCATTAAATATATAAATCTCCTTCGTAATCCACTTCATTAAATATATAAAACTCCTTCATAATCCACTTCATTAAATATATAAAACTCCTTCATAATCCACTTCATTAAATATATAAAACTCCTTCATAATCCACTTCATTAAATATATAAAACTCCTTCATAATCCACTTCATTAAATATATAAAACTCCTTCATAATCCACTTCATTAAATATATAAATCTCTTTCATAATCCACGTCATTAAATATATAAATCTCTTTCATAATCCACTTCATTAAATATATAAAACTCCTTCATAATCCACTTCATTAAATATATAAAACTCCTTCATAATCCACTTCATTAAATATATAAATCTCTTTCATAATCCACTTCATTAAATATATAAATCTCTTTCATAATCCACTTCATTAAATATATAAATCTCTTTCACAATCCACTTCATTAAATATATAAATCTCTTTCATAATCCACTGCATTAAATATATAAATCTCTTTCATAATCCACTTCATTAAATATATAAATCTCTTTCATAATCCACTTCATTAAATATATAAATCTCTTTCATAATCCACTTCATTAAATATATAAATCTCTTTCATAATCCACTTCATTAAATATATAAATCTCTTTCATAATCCACTTCATTAAATATATAAAACTCCTTCATAATCCACTTCATTAAATATATAAATCTCTTTCATAATCCACTTCATGAAATATATAAATCTCTTTCATAATCCACTTCATTAAATATATAAATCTCTTTCATAATCCACTTCATTAAATATATAAATCTCTTTTATAATCCAATTCATTAAATATATAAATCTCTTTTATAATCCAATTCATTAAATATATAAATCTCTTTCATAATCCACTTCATTAAATATATAAATCTCTTTCATAATCCACTTCATCAAATATATAAATCTCTTTCATGATCCACTTCATTAAATATATAAATCTCTTTCATGATCCACTTCATTAAATATATAAATCTCTTTCATAATCCACTTCATTAAATATATAAATCTCTTTCATAATCCACTTCATTAAATATATAAATCTCTTTCATAATCCACTTCATGAAATATATAAATCTCTTTCATAATCCACATCATTAAATATATAAATCTCTTTCATAATCCACTTCATTAAATATATAAATCTCTTTCATAATCCACTTCATTAAATATATAAATCTCTTTCATAATCCACTTCATTAAATATATAAAACTCCTTCATAATCCACTTCATTAAATATATAAATCTCTTTCATAATCCACTTCATGAAATATATAAATCTCTTTCATAATCCACTTCATTAAATATATAAAACTCCTTCATAATCCACTTCATTAAATATATAAAACTCCTTCATAATCCACTTCATTAAATTTATAAAACTCCTTCATAATCCACTTCATTAAATATATAAAACTCCTTCATAATCCACTTCATTAAATATATAAAACTCCTTCATAATCCACTTCATTAAATATATAAAACTCCTTCATAAGCCACTTCATTAAATATATAAATCTCCTTCGTAATCCACTTCATTAAATATATAAAACTCCTTCATAATCCACTTCATTAAATATATAAAACTCCTTCATAATCCACTTCATTAAATATATAAATCTCTTTTATAATCCAATTCATTAAATATATAAATCTCTTTCATAATCCACTTCATTAAATATATAAATCTCTTTCATAATCCACTTCATCAAATATATAAATCTCTTTCATGATCCACTTCATTAAATATATAAATCTCTTTCATAATCCACTTCATTAAATATATAAATCTCTTTCATAATCCACTTCATTAAATATATAAATCTCTTTCATAATCCACCTCATGAAATATATAAATCTCTTTCATAATCCACTTCATTAAATATATAAATCTCTTTCATAATCCACTTCATTAAATATATAAATCTCTTTTATAATCCAATTCATTAATTATATAAATCTCTTTCATAATCCACTTCATTAAATATATAAATCTCTTTCATAATCCACTTCATCAAATATATAAATCTCTTTCATGATCCACTTCATTAAATATATAAATCTCTTTCATAATCCACTTCATTAAATATATAAATCTCTTTCATAATCCACTTCATTAAATATATAAATCTCTTTCATAATCCACTTCATTAAATATATAAATCTCTTTCATAATCCACTTCATTAAATATATAAATCTCTTTCATAATCCACTTCATTAAATATATAAATCTCTTTCATAATCCACTTCATTAAATATATAAATCTCTTTCATAATCCACTTCATTAAATATATAAATCTCTTTCATAATCCACTTCATTAAATATATAAATCTCTTTCATAATCCACTTCATTAAATATATAAATCTCTTTCATAATCCACTTCATTAAATATATAAATCTCTTTCATAATCCACTTCATTAAATATATAAATCTCTTTCATAATCCACTTCATTAAATATATAAAACTCTTTCATAATCCACTTCATTAAATATATAAATCTCTTTCATAATCCACTTCATTAAATATATAAAACTCCTTCATAATCCACTTCATTAAATATATAAATCTCTTTCATAATCCACTTCATTAAATATATAAATCTCTTTCATAATCCACTTCATTAAATATATAAATCTCTTTCATAATCCACTTCATTAAATATATAAATCTCTTTCATAATCCACTTCATTAAATATATAAATCTCTTTCATAATCCACTTCATTAAATATATAAATCTCTTTCATAATCCACTTCATTAAATATATAAATCTCTTTCATAATCCACTTCATTAAATATATAAATCTCTTTCATAATCCACTTCATTAAATATATAAATCTCTTTCATAATCCACTTCATTAAATATATAAATCTCTTTCATAATCCACTTCATTAAATATATAAATCTCTTTCATAATCCACTTCATTAAATATATAAATCTCTTTCATAATCCACTTCATTAAATATATAAATCTCTTTCATAATCCACTTCATTAAATATATAAATCTCTTTCATAATCCACTTCATTAAATATATAAATCTCTTTCATAATCCACTTCATTGAATATATAAATCTCTTTCATAATCCACTTCATTAAATATATAAATCTCTTTCATAATCCACTTCATTAAATATATAAATCTCTTTCATAATCCACTTCATTAAATATATAAAACTCCTTCATAATCCACTTCATTAAATAAAGAAATCTCTCATAATCCACTTCGTTAAATATATAAATCTCTTTCATAATCCACTTCATAAAATATGTAAAACTCCTTCATAATCCACTTCATTAAATATATAAATCTCTTTCATAATCCACTTCATTAAATATATAAAACTCCCTCATAATCCACTTCATTAAATATATAAATCTCTTTCATAATCCACTTCATTAAATATATAAATCTCTTTCATAATCCACTTCATTAAATATATAAATCTCTTTCATAATCCACTTCATTAAATATATAAAACTCCTTCATTATCCACTTCATTAAATATATAAATCTCTTTCATAATCCACTTCATTAAATATATAAAACTCCTTCATAATCCACTTCATTAAATATATAAATCTCTTTTATAATCCAATTCATTAAATATATAAATCTCTTTCATAATCCACTTCATTAAATATATAAATCTCTTTCATAATCCACTTCATTAAATATATAAATCTCTTTTATAATCCACTTCATTAAATATATAAAACTCTTTCATAATCCACTTCATTAAATATATAAATCTCTTTCATAATCCACTTCATTAAATATATAAATCTCTTTCATAATCCACTTCATTAAATATATAAATCTCTTTCATAATCCACTTCATTAAATATATAAATCTCTTTCATAATCCACTTCATTAAATATATAAATCTCTTTTATAATCCAATTCATTAAATATATAAATCTCTTTCATAATCCACTTCATTAAATATATAAATCTCTTTTATAATCCACTTCATTAAATATATAAAACTCTTTCATAATCCACTTCCTTAAATATATAAATCTCTTTCATAATCCACTTCATTAAATATATAAAACTCCTTCATAATCCACTTCATTAAATATATAAATCTCTTTCATAATCCACTTTATTAAATATATAAATCTCTTTTATAATCCAATTCATTAAATATATAAATCTCTTTCATAATCCACTTCATTAAATATATAAATCTCTTTCATAATCCACTTCATTAAATATATAAAACTCTTTCAGAATCCACTTCATTAAATATATAAAACTCTTTCATAATCCACTTCATTAAATATATAAATCTCTTTCATAATCCACTTCATTAAATATATAAAACTCCTTCATAATCCACTTCATTAAATATATAAATCTCTTTCATAATCCACTTCATTAAATATATAAATCTCTTTCATAATCCACTTCATTAAATATATAACACTCCTTCATAATCCACTTCATTAAATATATAAATCTCTTTTATAAGCCACTTCATTAAATATATAAATCTCTTTCATAATCCACTTCATTAAATATATAAATCTCTTTCATAATCCACTTCATTAAATATATAAATCTCTTTCATAATCCACTTCATTAAATATATAAAACTCCTTCATAATCCACTTCATTAAATATATAAATCTCTTTCATAATCCACTTCATTAAATATATAAAACTCCTTCATAATCCACTTCATTAAATATATAAATCTCTTTCATAATCCACTTCATTAAATATATAAATCTCTTTTATAATCCAATTCATTAAATATATAAATCTCTTTCATAATCCACTTCATTAAATATATAAATCTCTTTCATAATCCACTTCATTAAATATATAAATCTCTTTCATAATCCACTTCATTAAATATATAAAACTCCTTCATAATCCACTTCATTAAATATATAAATCTCTTTCATAATCCACTTCATTAAATATATAAATCTCTTTCATAATCCACTTCATTAAATATATAAATCTCTTTCATAATCCACTTCATTAAATATATAAATCTCTTTCATAATCCACTTCATTAAATATATAAATCTCTTTTATAATCCAATTCATTAAATATATAAATCTCTTTCATAATCCACTTCATTAAATATATAAATCTCTTTCATAATCCACTTCATCAAATATATAAATCTCTTTCATAATCCAATTCATTAAATATATAAATCTCTTTCATAATCCACTTCATTAAATATATAAATCTCTTTCATAATCCACTTCATTAAATATATAAATCTCTTTCATAAGCCACTTCATTAAATATATAAATCTCTTTTATAATGCAATTCATTAAATATATAAATCTCTTTTATAATCCAATTCATTAAATATATAAATCTCTTTCATAATCCACTTCATTAAATATATAAATCTTTTTCATAATCCACTTCATTAAATATATAAATCTCTTTCATAATCCACTTCATTAAATATATAAAACTCCTTCATAATCCACTTCATTAAATATATAAATCTCTTTCATAATCCACTTCATTAAATATATAAATCTCTTTCATAATCCACTTCATTAAATATATAAATCTCTTTCATAATCCACTTCATTAAATATATAAATCTCTTTCATAATCCACTTCATTAAATATATAAAACTCCTTCATAATCCACTTCATTAAATAAAGAAATCTCTTTCATAATCCACTTCGTTAAATATATAAATCTCTTTCATAATCCACTTCATAAAATATGTAAAACTCCTTCATAATCCACTTCATTAAATATATAAATCTCTTTCATAATCCACTTCATTAAATATACTAGGGCATGCCCGTACTATATATATAGGACGTGCCCGTAAGTGCGTGATGTTACCGTACAATGAATGTATCGTCCCGACGCCGCAGCTCGGATGGCGCTGCAGTTAATCGGGCCCCCAAATTCCTCATCGACGATAACTAAACAATATATTATATGAATCGCACCGTACATACCTCTTTCTAGATCTTGTTCTTGTCTTGATATACTCACTCTAGCTCACTCTATCTCGACTGAGTCCTCCCAGCTCCTCCAAATGGCGCCCGCTAGCCGCTACGTAAGTCCGGAAGTGACGTCCTCATTTGACTGTCCGGAAGGTCGCAAATCGCAGTTACGATGAATCGCAAATTAGTTTTAATTCGTTTTAAAACATAGTTTAACGGCAACATAGTTTGCCGACGGGAAATAAATGAATACGCTCTCAAATGTGCCATCCGAGGCAGAGTCTGTTCGCCACGTTCGGCACACGTGATAGCTCGCTGCTCTCTGATTGGTTGAATCGTTTTTTGGACATAGCTCGGTAACTACTTCTGCGATTAATTTAAAACCTTGAAAAGGCACATCCTCGGGTCCCCAGCAATATACCTGGCAAGTTTCAAGTATATCGGACCGGTAGTTGTCGAGAAACAGCGGTCACAGACAAACATACAAACATACAAACAAACATACACACAGAGATTAGTGGAATTATAGATAGATAAAACTCCCTCATAATCCACTTCATTAAATATATAAATCTCTTTCATAATCCACTTCATTAAATATATAAATCTCTTTCATAATCCACTTCATTAAATATATAAATCTCTTTCATAATCCACTTCATTAAATATATAAAACTCCTTCATTATCCACTTCATTAAATATATAAATCTCTTTCATAATCCACTTCATTAAATATATAAAACTCCTTCATAATCCACTTCATTAAATATATAAATCTCTTTTATAATCCAATTCATTAAATATATAAATCTCTTTCATAATCCACTTCATTAAATATATAAATCTCTTTCATAATCCACTTCATTAAATATATAAATCTCTTTTATAATCCACTTCATTAAATATATAAAACTCTTTCATAATCCACTTCATTAAATATATAAAACTCCTTCATAATCCACTTCATTAAATATATAAATCTCTTTCATAATCCACTTCATTAAATATATAAATCTCTTTCATAATCCACTTCATTAAATATATAAATCTCTTTCATAATCCACTTCATTAAATATATAAATCTCTTTCATAATCCACTTCATTAAATATATAAATCTCTTTTATAATCCAATTCATTAAATATATAAATCTCTTTCATAATCCACTTCATTAAATATATAAATCTCTTTCATAAACCACTTCATTAAATATATAAAACTCTTTCATAATCCACTCATGAAATGTATAAATCTCTTTCATAATCCACTTCATTAAATATATAAATCTCTTTCAGAATCCACTTCATTAAATATATAAATCTCTTTCATAATCCACTTCATTAAATATATAAAACTCCTTCATAATCCACTTCATCTATCTATAATTCCAGTAATCTCTGTCTGTACGTTTGTACGTTTGTCTGTGACCGCTGTTTCTCGACAACCACGGGTCCGATATACTTTTAACTTGCCAGGTATATTGCTGGGGACCCGAGGATGTGCCTTTTCAAGGTTTCATATTAATCGGACAATTACTTACCGAGCTATGTCCAAAAAACGATTCAACCAATCAGAGAGCTTGCAGAGGGCTTTGCGAATGGACCAAACCATTCATGTAAATAGAGGGGGGGGTTCTGTGGTCGTTGCGAATGGACCAAACCATTCACATCGAATCATCGAATCACATCGAATGGACCAAACCGTTCGCTTTGGACCAAACCATTGCATGTAAATAGAGGGGGGGGGGGGGTTCTGTGGTCGTTGCGAATGGACCAAACCATTCATGTAAATAGAGGGGGGGGGGGGGTTCTGTGGTCGTTACTGCCACGTGGTTTCAAAGTTTTTTTTTGTTGTTGTTGTTTGCACGCATGTTTTTTTGCACCCACGTACGGGCACGCCCTAGGATGTTTACACACACACACCCCTACACAAATTTTTTTTTTTTTTTTTTTTTGGCAAGGAACGGGCACCCACGTACGGGCACGTCCTAGCTTATATATAGTACGGGCATGCCCTAGTTAAATATATAAAACTCCTTCATAATCCAATTCATCAAATATATAAATCTCTTTTATAATCCACTTCATTAAATATATAAATCTCTTTCATAATCCACTTCAGTAAATATATAAATCTCTTTTATAATCCAATTCATCAAATATATAAATCTCTTTTATAATCCAATTCATTAAATATATAAATCTCTTTCATAATCCACTTCATTAAATATATAAATCTCTTTCATAATCCACTTCATTAAATATATAAATCTCTTTCATAATCCACTTCATTAAATATATAAAACTCTTTCATAATCCACTTCATTAAATATATAAATCTCTTTCATAATCCACTTCATTAAATATATAAATCTCTTTCATAATCCACTTCATTAAATATATAAATCTCTTTCATAATCCACTTCATTAAATATATAAAACTCCTTCATAATCCACTTCATTAAATATATAAAACTCCTTCTTAATCCAATTCATCAAATATATAAATCTCTTTTATAATCCACCTCATTAAATATATAAATCTCTTTCATAATCCACTTCATTAAATATATAAATCTCTTTTATAATCCAATTCATCAAATATATAAATCTCTTTTATAATCCAATTCATTAAATATATAAATCTCTTTCATAATCCACTTCATTAAATATATAAATCTCTTTCATAATCCACTTCATTAAATATATAAATCTCTTTTATAATCCACTTCATTAAATATATAAATCTCTTTCATAATCCACTTCATTAAATATATAAATCTCTTTTATAATCCAATTCATTAAATATATAAATCTCTTTTATAATCCACTTCATTAAATATCGAAATCTCTTTCATAATCCACTTCATTAAATATATAAAACTCTTTCATAAACCAATTCATTAAATATATAAATCTCTTTTATAATCCACTTCATTAAAGTGGATTCATATAATCATATAATCCATATAATCATATAATCCAAACTTCTTAATATAATCCATATAATCCACTTCATTAAATATATAAATCTCTTTTATAATCCAATTCATTAAATATATAAATCTCTTTTATAATCCAATTCATTAAATATATAAATCTCTTTTATAATCCACTTCATTAAATATATAAATCTCTTTCATAATCCACTTCATTAAATATATAAATCTCTTTCATAATCCACTTCATTAAATATATAAATCTCTTTCATAATCCACTTTATTAAATATATAAATCTCTTTTATAATCCAATTCATTAAATATTTAAATCTCTTTCATAATCCACTTCATTAAATATATAAATCTCTTTCATAATCCACTTCATTAAATATATAAAACTCTTTCATAATCCACTTCATGAAATATATAAATCTCATAATCCACTTCATTAAATATATAAATCTCTTTCATAATCCACTTCATTAAATATATAAATCTCTTTCATAATCCACTTCATTAAATATATAAAACTCCTTCATAATCCACTTCATTAAATATATAAAACTCCTTCATAATCCAATTCATCAAATATATAAATCTCTTTTATAATCCACTTCATTAAATATATAAATCTCTTTCATAATCCACTTCATTAAATATATAAATCTCTTTTATAATCCAATTCATCAAATATATAAATCTCTTTTATAATCCAATTCATTAAATATATAAATCTCTTTCATAATCCACTTCATTAAATATATAAATCTCTTTCATAATCCACTTCATTAAATATATAAATCTCTTTCATAATCCACTTCATTAAATATATAAAACTCTTTCATAATCCACTTCATGAAATATATAAATCTCTTTCATAATCCACTTCATTAAATATATAAATCTCTTTCATAATCCACTTCATTAAATATATAAATCTCTTTCATAATCCACTTCATTAAATATATAAAACTCCTTCATAATCCACTTCATTAAATATATAAAACTCCTTCATAATCCAATTCATCAAATATATAAATCTCTTTTATAATCCACTTCATTAAATATATAAATCTCTTTCATAATCCACTTCATTAAATATATAAATCTCTTTTATAATCCAATTCATCAAATATATAAATCTCTTTTATAATCCAATTCATTAAATATATAAATCTCTTTCATAATCCACTTCATTAAATATATAAATCTCTTTCATAATCCACTTCATTAAATATATAAATCTCTTTCATAATCCACTTCATTAAATATATAAATCTCTTTCATAATCCACTTCATTAAATATATAAATCTCTTTCACAATCCACTTCATTAAATATATAAATCTCTTTCATAATCCACTTCATTAAATATATAAATCTCTTTCATAATCCACTTCATTAAATATATTAATCTCTTTCATAATCCACTTCATTAAATATATAAATCTCTTTCATAATCCACTTCATTAAATATATAAATCTCTTTCATAATCCACTTCATTAAATATATAAATCTCTTTCATAATCCACTTCATTAAATATATAAAACTCCTTCATAATCCACTTCATTAAATATATAAATCTCTTTCATAATCCACTTCATTAAATATATAAATCTCTTTCATAAATCCACTTCATTAAATATATAAAACTCCTTCATAATCCACTTCATTAAATATATAAATCTCTTTCATAATCCACTTCATTAAATATATAAATCTCTTTCATAATCCACTTCATTAAATATATAAATCTCTTTCATAATCCACTTCATTAAATATATAAATCTCTTTCATAATCCACTTCATTAAATATATAAAACTCCTTCATAATCCACTTCATTAAATATATAAATCTCTTTCATAATCCACTTCATTAAATATATAAATCTCTTTCATAATCCACTTCATTAAATATATAAATCTCTTTCATAATCCACTTCATTAAATATATAAATCTCTTTCATAATCCACTTCATTAAATATATAAATCTCTTTCATAATCCACTTCATTAAATATATAAATCTCTTTTATAATCCAATTCATTAAATATATAAATCTCTTTCATAATCCACTTCATTAAATATATAAATCTCTTTCATAATCCACTTCATCAAATATATAAATCTCTTTCATAATCCACTTCATTAAATATATAAATCTCTTTCATAATCCACTTCATTAAATATATAAATCTCTTTCATAATCCACTTCATTAAATATACTAGGGCATGCCCGTACTATATATATATCTAAAATTATATCCCCCCCCTCTATTTACATGAAATGGTTTGGTCCATGAAATGTTTTGGTTCATTCGCAAAGCCAAAGCGAACGGCGAACGCTTTACATGAAATGGTTTGGTCCATGAAATGTTTTGGTCCATTCGCAACGCCAAAGCGAACGGCAAACGGCTTGCGAGTACAGTGACAATCCCCCCCCTCTATTTACATGAAATGGTTTTAATTAGTTTTAAAACATCGTTTAACGCCAACATATGGCATGCCCGTACCCGTACTATCCGTAATGGCGCACGCTCTCACAGGAGCTCCGGAAGGTCGCATATCGCAGGAAAGTGAAAGAATCGCAAATTAGTTTTAATTAGTTTTAAAACATCGTTTAACGCCAACATAGCGCCAACATAGTTTGCCGACGGGAAATAAATGAATACGCTCTCAAATGTGCCATCCGAGGCAGAGTCTGTTCGCCACGTTCGGCACACGTGATAGCTCGCTGCTCTCTGATTGGTTGAATCGTTTTTTGGACATAGCTCGGTAACTACTTTTGCGATTAATTTAAAACCTTGAAAAGGCACATCCTCGGGTCCCCAGCAATATACCTGGCAAGTTTAAAGTATATCGGACCCGTGGTTGTCGAGAAACAGCGGTCACAGACAAACAAACACACACACAGACACACACACACACACACACACAGACACACACACACACACACAGAGATTGCTGGAATTATAGATAGATAAAACTCTTTCATAATCCAATTCATTAAATATATAAATCTCTTTTATAATCCACTTCATTAAATATATAAAACTCTTTCATAATCCACTTCATTAAATATATAAAACTCTTTCATAATCCAATTCATTAAATATATAAATCTCTTTTATAATCCACTTCATTAAATATCGAAATCTCTTTCATAATCCACTTCATTAAATATATAAATCTCTTTTATAATCCACTTCATTAAATATATAAATCTCTTTCATAATCCAATTCATTAAATATATAAATCTCTTTTATAATCCACTTCATTAAATATATAAAACTCTTTCATAATCCACTTCATTAAATATATAAATCTCTTTTATAATCCACTTCATTAAATATATAAAACTCTTTCATAATCCACTTCATTAAATATATAAATCTCTTTTATTATCCACTTCATTAAATATATAAATCTCTTTTATAATCCACTTCATGAGATATATAAATCTCTTTTATTATCCACTTCATTAAATATAAAAATCTCTTTTTTAATCCACTTCATTAAATATATAAATCTCTTTTATAATCCACTTCATTAAATATATAAATCTCTTTTATAATCCACTTCATTAAATATATAAATCTCTTTTATAATCCACTTCATTAAATATATAAATCTCTTATTATCCACTTCATTAAATATATAAATCTCTTTTATTATCCACTTCATTAAATATATCAATCTCTTTTATAATCCACTTCATTAAATATATAAATCTCTTTTATAATCCACTTCATTAAATATATAAATCTCTTTTATAATCCACTTCATTAAATATATAAATCTCTTTTATTATCCACTTCATTAAATATATAAATCTCTTTTATAATCCACTTCATTAAATATATAAATCTCTTTTATAAGCCACTTCATTAAATATATAAATCTCTTTTATAATCCACTTCATTAAATATATAAATCTCTTTTATAATCCACTTCATTAAATATATAAATCTCTTTTATTATCCACTTCATTAAATATATAAATCTCTTTTATAATCCACTTCATTAAATATATAAATCTCTTTTATAATCCACTTCATTAAATATATAAAACTCCTTCATAGTCCACTTCATTAAATATATAAATCTCTTTTATAATCCACTTCATTAAATATATAAATCTCTTTTATTATCCACTTTATTAAATATGTAAATCTCTTTCATAATCCACTTCATTAAATATATAAAACTCTTTCATAATCCAATTCATTAAATATATATATCTCTTTTATAATCCACTTCATTAAATATATAAATCTCTTTTATTATCCACTTCATTAAATATATAAAACTCTTTCATAATCCAATTCATTAAATATATATATCTCTTTTATAATCCACTTCATTAAATATATAAAACTCTTTCATAATCCAATTCATTAAATATATAAATCTCTTTTATTATCCACTTCATTAAATATATAAATCTCTTTCATAATCCACTTCATTAAATATATAAATCTCTTTCATAATCCACTTCATTAAATATATAAATCTCTTTCATAATCCACTTCATTAAATATATAAATCTCTTTCATAATCCACTTCATTAAATATATAAATCTCTTTCATAATCCACTTCATTAAATATATAAATCTCTTTCATAATCCACTTCATTAAATATATAAATCTCTTTCATAATCCACTTCATTAAATATATAAATCTCTTTCATAATCCACTTCATTAAATATATAAATCTCTTTCATAATCCACTTCATTAAATATATAAATCTCTTTCATAATCCACTTCATTGAATATATAAATCTCTTTCATAATCCACTTCATTAAATATATAAATCTCTTTCATAATCCACTTCATTAAATATATAAATCTCTTTCATAATCCACTTCATTAAATATATAAAACTCCTTCATAATCCACTTCATTAAATAAAGAAATCTCTCATAATCCACTTCGTTAAATATATAAATCTCTTTCATAATCCACTTCATAAAATATGTAAAACTCCTTCATAATCCACTTCATTAAATATATAAATCTCTTTCATAATCCACTTCATTAAATATATAAAACTCCCTCATAATCCACTTCATTAAATATATAAATCTCTTTCATAATCCACTTCATTAAATATATAAATCTCTTTCATAATCCACTTCATTAAATATATAAATCTCTTTCATAATCCACTTCATTAAATATATAAAAAACTCCTTCATTATCCACTTCATTAAATATATAAATCTCTTTCATAATCCACTTCATTAAATATATAAAACTCCTTCATAATCCACTTCATTAAATATATAAATCTCTTTTATAATCCAATTCATTAAATATATAAATCTCTTTCATAATCCACTTCATTAAATATATAAATCTCTTTCATAATCCACTTCATTAAATATATAAATCTCTTTTATAATCCACTTCATTAAATATATAAAACTCTTTCATAATCCACTTCATTAAATATATAAATCTCTTTCATAATCCACTTCATTAAATATATAAATCTCTTTCATAATCCACTTCATTAAATATATAAATCTCTTTCATAATCCACTTCATTAAATATATAAATCTCTTTCATAATCCACTTCATTAAATATATAAATCTCTTTTATAATCCAATTCATTAAATATATAAATCTCTTTCATAATCCACTTCATTAAATATATAAATCTCTTTTATAATCCACTTCATTAAATATATAAAACTCTTTCATAATCCACTTCCTTAAATATATAAATCTCTTTCATAATCCACTTCATTAAATATATAAAACTCCTTCATAATCCACTTCATTAAATATATAAATCTCTTTCATAATCCACTTTATTAAATATATAAATCTCTTTTATAATCCAATTCATTAAATATATAAATCTCTTTCATAATCCACTTCATTAAATATATAAATCTCTTTCATAATCCACTTCATTAAATATATAAAACTCTTTCAGAATCCACTTCATTAAATATATAAAACTCTTTCATAATCCACTTCATTAAATATATAAATCTCTTTCATAATCCACTTCATTAAATATATAAAACTCCTTCATAATCCACTTCATTAAATATATAAATCTCTTTCATAATCCACTTCATTAAATATATAAATCTCTTTCATAATCCACTTCATTAAATATATAACACTCCTTCATAATCCACTTCATTAAATATATAAATCTCTTTTATAAGCCACTTCATTAAATATATAAATCTCTTTCATAATCCACTTCATTAAATATATAAATCTCTTTCATAATCCACTTCATTAAATATATAAATCTCTTTCATAATCCACTTCATTAAATATATAAAACTCCTTCATAATCCACTTCATTAAATATATAAATCTCTTTCATAATCCACTTCATTAAATATATAAAACTCCTTCATAATCCACTTCATTAAATATATAAATCTCTTTCATAATCCACTTCATTAAATATATAAATCTCTTTTATAATCCAATTCATTAAATATATAAATCTCTTTCATAATCCACTTCATTAAATATATAAATCTCTTTCATAATCCACTTCATTAAATATATAAATCTCTTTCATAATCCACTTCATTAAATATATAAAACTCCTTCATAATCCACTTCATTAAATATATAAATCTCTTTCATAATCCACTTCATTAAATATATAAATCTCTTTCATAATCCACTTCATTAAATATATAAATCTCTTTCATAATCCACTTCATTAAATATATAAATCTCTTTCATAATCCACTTCATTAAATATATAAATCTCTTTTATAATCCAATTCATTAAATATATAAATCTCTTTCATAATCCACTTCATTAAATATATAAATCTCTTTCATAATCCACTTCATCAAATATATAAATCTCTTTCATAATCCAATTCATTAAATATATAAATCTCTTTCATAATCCACTTCATTAAATATATAAATCTCTTTCATAATCCACTTCATTAAATATATAAATCTCTTTCATAAGCCACTTCATTAAATATATAAATCTCTTTTATAATGCAATTCATTAAATATATAAATCTCTTTTATAATCCAATTCATTAAATATATAAATCTCTTTCATAATCCACTTCATTAAATATATAAATCTTTTTCATAATCCACTTCATTAAATATATAAATCTCTTTCATAATCCACTTCATTAAATATATAAAACTCCTTCATAATCCACTTCATTAAATATATAAATCTCTTTCATAATCCACTTCATTAAATATATAAATCTCTTTCATAATCCACTTCATTAAATATATAAATCTCTTTCATAATCCACTTCATTAAATATATAAATCTCTTTCATAATCCACTTCATTAAATATATAAAACTCCTTCATAATCCACTTCATTAAATAAAGAAATCTCTTTCATAATCCACTTCGTTAAATATATAAATCTCTTTCATAATCCACTTCATAAAATATGTAAAACTCCTTCATAATCCACTTCATTAAATATATAAATCTCTTTCATAATCCACTTCATTAAATATACTAGGGCATGCCCGTACTATATATATAGGACGTGCCCGTAAGTGCGTGATGTTACCGTACAATGAATGTATCGTCCCGACGCCGCAGCTCGGATGGCGCTGCAGTTAATCGGGCCCCCAAATTCCTCATCGACGATAACTAAACAATATATTATATGAATCGCACCGTACATACCTCTTTCTAGATCTTGTTCTTGTCTTGATATACTCACTCTAGCTCACTCTATCTCGACTGAGTCCTCCCAGCTCCTCCAAATGGCGCCCGCTAGCCGCTACGTAAGTCCGGAAGTGACGTCCTCATTTGACTGTCCGGAAGGTCGCAAATCGCAGTTACGATGAATCGCAAATTAGTTTTAATTCGTTTTAAAACATAGTTTAACGGCAACATAGTTTGCCGACGGGAAATAAATGAATACGCTCTCAAATGTGCCATCCGAGGCAGAGTCTGTTCGCCACGTTCGGCACACGTGATAGCTCGCTGCTCTCTGATTGGTTGAATCGTTTTTTGGACATAGCTCGGTAACTACTTCTGCGATTAATTTAAAACCTTGAAAAGGCACATCCTCGGGTCCCCAGCAATATACCTGGCAAGTTTCAAGTATATCGGACCGGTAGTTGTCGAGAAACAGCGGTCACAGACAAACATACAAACATACAAACAAACATACACACAGAGATTAGTGGAATTATAGATAGATAAAACTCCCTCATAATCCACTTCATTAAATATATAAATCTCTTTCATAATCCACTTCATTAAATATATAAATCTCTTTCATAATCCACTTCATTAAATATATAAATCTCTTTCATAATCCACTTCATTAAATATATAAAACTCCTTCATTATCCACTTCATTAAATATATAAATCTCTTTCATAATCCACTTCATTAAATATATAAAACTCCTTCATAATCCACTTCATTAAATATATAAATCTCTTTTATAATCCAATTCATTAAATATATAAATCTCTTTCATAATCCACTTCATTAAATATATAAATCTCTTTCATAATCCACTTCATTAAATATATAAATCTCTTTTATAATCCACTTCATTAAATATATAAAACTCTTTCATAATCCACTTCATTAAATATATAAAACTCCTTCATAATCCACTTCATTAAATATATAAATCTCTTTCATAATCCACTTCATTAAATATATAAATCTCTTTCATAATCCACTTCATTAAATATATAAATCTCTTTCATAATCCACTTCATTAAATATATAAATCTCTTTCATAATCCACTTCATTAAATATATAAATCTCTTTTATAATCCAATTCATTAAATATATAAATCTCTTTCATAATCCACTTCATTAAATATATAAATCTCTTTCATAAACCACTTCATTAAATATATAAAACTCTTTCATAATCCACTCATGAAATGTATAAATCTCTTTCATAATCCACTTCATTAAATATATAAATCTCTTTCAGAATCCACTTCATTAAATATATAAATCTCTTTCATAATCCACTTCATTAAATATATAAAACTCCTTCATAATCCACTTCATCTATCTATAATTCCAGTAATCTCTGTCTGTACGTTTGTACGTTTGTCTGTGACCGCTGTTTCTCGACAACCACGGGTCCGATATACTTTTAACTTGCCAGGTATATTGCTGGGGACCCGAGGATGTGCCTTTTCAAGGTTTCATATTAATCGGACAATTACTTACCGAGCTATGTCCAAAAAACGATTCAACCAATCAGAGAGCTTGCAGAGGGCTTTGCGAATGGACCAAACCATTCATGTAAATAGAGGGGGGGGTTCTGTGGTCGTTGCGAATGGACCAAACCATTCACATCGAATCATCGAATCACATCGAATGGACCAAACCGTTCGCTTTGGACCAAACCATTGCATGTAAATAGAGGGGGGGGGGGGGGGGTTCTGTGGTCGTTGCGAATGGACCAAACCATTCATGTAAATAGAGGGGGGGGGGGGGGTTCTGTGGTCGTTACTGCCACGTGGTTTCAAAGTTTTTTTTTGTTGTTGTTGTTTGCACGCATGTTTTTTTGCACCCACGTACGGGCACGCCCTAGGATGTTTACACACACACACCCCTACACAAATTTTTTTTTTTTTTTTTTTTTGGCAAGGAACGGGCACCCACGTACGGGCACGTCCTAGCTTATATATAGTACGGGCATGCCCTAGTTAAATATATAAAACTCCTTCATAATCCAATTCATCAAATATATAAATCTCTTTTATAATCCACTTCATTAAATATATAAATCTCTTTCATAATCCACTTCAGTAAATATATAAATCTCTTTTATAATCCAATTCATCAAATATATAAATCTCTTTTATAATCCAATTCATTAAATATATAAATCTCTTTCATAATCCACTTCATTAAATATATAAATCTCTTTCATAATCCACTTCATTAAATATATAAATCTCTTTCATAATCCACTTCATTAAATATATAAAACTCTTTCATAATCCACTTCATTAAATATATAAATCTCTTTCATAATCCACTTCATTAAATATATAAATCTCTTTCATAATCCACTTCATTAAATATATAAATCTCTTTCATAATCCACTTCATTAAATATATAAAACTCCTTCATAATCCACTTCATTAAATATATAAAACTCCTTCTTAATCCAATTCATCAAATATATAAATCTCTTTTATAATCCACCTCATTAAATATATAAATCTCTTTCATAATCCACTTCATTAAATATATAAATCTCTTTTATAATCCAATTCATCAAATATATAAATCTCTTTTATAATCCAATTCATTAAATATATAAATCTCTTTCATAATCCACTTCATTAAATATATAAATCTCTTTCATAATCCACTTCATTAAATATATAAATCTCTTTTATAATCCACTTCATTAAATATATAAATCTCTTTCATAATCCACTTCATTAAATATATAAATCTCTTTTATAATCCAATTCATTAAATATATAAATCTCTTTTATAATCCACTTCATTAAATATCGAAATCTCTTTCATAATCCACTTCATTAAATATATAAAACTCTTTCATAAACCAATTCATTAAATATATAAATCTCTTTTATAATCCACTTCATTAAAGTGGATTCATATAATCATATAATCCATATAATCATATAATCCAAACTTCTTAATATAATCCATATAATCCACTTCATTAAATATATAAATCTCTTTTATAATCCAATTCATTAAATATATAAATCTCTTTTATAATCCAATTCATTAAATATATAAATCTCTTTTATAATCCACTTCATTAAATATATAAATCTCTTTCATAATCCACTTCATTAAATATATAAATCTCTTTCATAATCCACTTCATTAAATATATAAATCTCTTTCATAATCCACTTTATTAAATATATAAATCTCTTTTATAATCCAATTCATTAAATATTTAAATCTCTTTCATAATCCACTTCATTAAATATATAAATCTCTTTCATAATCCACTTCATTAAATATATAAAACTCTTTCATAATCCACTTCATGAAATATATAAATCTCATAATCCACTTCATTAAATATATAAATCTCTTTCATAATCCACTTCATTAAATATATAAATCTCTTTCATAATCCACTTCATTAAATATATAAAACTCCTTCATAATCCACTTCATTAAATATATAAAACTCCTTCATAATCCAATTCATCAAATATATAAATCTCTTTTATAATCCACTTCATTAAATATATAAATCTCTTTCATAATCCACTTCATTAAATATATAAATCTCTTTTATAATCCAATTCATCAAATATATAAATCTCTTTTATAATCCAATTCATTAAATATATAAATCTCTTTCATAATCCACTTCATTAAATATATAAATCTCTTTCATAATCCACTTCATTAAATATATAAATCTCTTTCATAATCCACTTCATTAAATATATAAAACTCTTTCATAATCCACTTCATGAAATATATAAATCTCTTTCATAATCCACTTCATTAAATATATAAATCTCTTTCATAATCCACTTCATTAAATATATAAATCTCTTTCATAATCCACTTCATTAAATATATAAAACTCCTTCATAATCCACTTCATTAAATATATAAAACTCCTTCATAATCCAATTCATCAAATATATAAATCTCTTTTATAATCCACTTCATTAAATATATAAATCTCTTTCATAATCCACTTCATTAAATATATAAATCTCTTTTATAATCCAATTCATCAAATATATAAATCTCTTTTATAATCCAATTCATTAAATATATAAATCTCTTTCATAATCCACTTCATTAAATATATAAATCTCTTTCATAATCCACTTCATTAAATATATAAATCTCTTTCATAATCCACTTCATTAAATATATAAATCTCTTTCATAATCCACTTCATTAAATATATAAATCTCTTTCACAATCCACTTCATTAAATATATAAATCTCTTTCATAATCCACTTCATTAAATATATAAATCTCTTTCATAATCCACTTCATTAAATATATTAATCTCTTTCATAATCCACTTCATTAAATATATAAATCTCTTTCATAATCCACTTCATTAAATATATAAATCTCTTTCATAATCCACTTCATTAAATATATAAATCTCTTTCATAATCCACTTCATTAAATATATAAAACTCCTTCATAATCCACTTCATTAAATATATAAATCTCTTTCATAATCCACTTCATTAAATATATAAATCTCTTTCATAAATCCACTTCATTAAATATATAAAACTCCTTCATAATCCACTTCATTAAATATATAAATCTCTTTCATAATCCACTTCATTAAATATATAAATCTCTTTCATAATCCACTTCATTAAATATATAAATCTCTTTCATAATCCACTTCATTAAATATATAAATCTCTTTCATAATCCACTTCATTAAATATATAAAACTCCTTCATAATCCACTTCATTAAATATATAAATCTCTTTCATAATCCACTTCATTAAATATATAAATCTCTTTCATAATCCACTTCATTAAATATATAAATCTCTTTCATAATCCACTTCATTAAATATATAAATCTCTTTCATAATCCACTTCATTAAATATATAAATCTCTTTCATAATCCACTTCATTAAATATATAAATCTCTTTTATAATCCAATTCATTAAATATATAAATCTCTTTCATAATCCACTTCATTAAATATA
Organism: Myxine glutinosa; assembly: GCF_964187855.1. Taxonomy (NCBI): domain Eukaryota; kingdom Metazoa; phylum Chordata; class Myxini; order Myxiniformes; family Myxinidae; genus Myxine; species Myxine glutinosa. Next base: position 128,690,536 of record NC_136270.1, on the reverse strand, counting down.
TAAATCTCTTTCATAATCCACTTCATCAAATATATAAATCTCTTTCATAATCCACTTCATTAAATATATAAATCTCTTTCATAATCCACTTCATTAAATATATAAATCTCTTTCATAATCCACTTCATTAAATATACTAGGGCATGCCCGTACTATATATATATCTAAAATTATATCCCCCCCCTCTATTTACATGAAATGGTTTGGTCCATGAAATGTTTTGGTTCATTCGCAAAGCCAAAGCGAACGGCGAACGCTTTACATGAAATGGTTTGGTCCATGAAATGTTTTGGTCCATTCGCAACGCCAAAGCGAACGGCAAACGGCTTGCGAGTACAGTGACAATCCCCCCCCTCTATTTACATGAAATGGTTTTAATTAGTTTTAAAACATCGTTTAACGCCAACATATGGCATGCCCGTACCCGTACTATCCGTAATGGCGCACGCTCTCACAGGAGCTCCGGAAGGTCGCATATCGCAGGAAAGTGAAAGAATCGCAAATTAGTTTTAATTAGTTTTAAAACATCGTTTAACGCCAACATAGCGCCAACATAGTTTGCCGACGGGAAATAAATGAATACGCTCTCAAATGTGCCATCCGAGGCAGAGTCTGTTCGCCACGTTCGGCACACGTGATAGCTCGCTGCTCTCTGATTGGTTGAATCGTTTTTTGGACATAGCTCGGTAACTACTTTTGCGATTAATTTAAAACCTTGAAAAGGCACATCCTCGGGTCCCCAGCAAAATACCTGGCAAGTTTAAAGTATATCGGACCCGTGGTTGTCGAGAAACAGCGGTCACAGACAAACAAACACACACACAGACACACACACACACACACACACAGACACACACACACACACACAGAGATTGCTGGAATTATAGATAGATAAAACTCTTTCATAATCCAATTCATTAAATATATAAATCTCTTTTATAATCCACTTCATTAAATATATAAAACTCTTTCATAATCCACTTCATTAAATATATAAAACTCTTTCATAATCCAATTCATTAAATATATAAATCTCTTTTATAATCCACTTCATTAAATATCGAAATCTCTTTCATAATCCACTTCATTAAATATATAAATCTCTTTTATAATCCACTTCATTAAATATATAAATCTCTTTCATAATCCAATTCATTAAATATATAAATCTCTTTTATAATCCACTTCATTAAATATATAAAACTCTTTCATAATCCACTTCATTAAATATATAAATCTCTTTTATAATCCACTTCATTAAATATATAAAACTCTTTCATAATCCACTTCATTAAATATATAAATCTCTTTTATTATCCACTTCATTAAATATATAAATCTCTTTTATAATCCACTTCATGAGATATATAAATCTCTTTTATTATCCACTTCATTAAATATAAAAATCTCTTTTTTAATCCACTTCATTAAATATATAAATCTCTTTTATAATCCACTTCATTAAATATATAAATCTCTTTTATAATCCACTTCATTAAATATATAAATCTCTTTTATAATCCACTTCATTAAATATATAAATCTCTTATTATCCACTTCATTAAATATATAAATCTCTTTTATTATCCACTTCATTAAATATATCAATCTCTTTTATAATCCACTTCATTAAATATATAAATCTCTTTTATAATCCACTTCATTAAATATATAAATCTCTTTTATAATCCACTTCATTAAATATATAAATCTCTTTTATTATCCACTTCATTAAATATATAAATCTCTTTTATAATCCACTTCATTAAATATATAAATCTCTTTTATAAGCCACTTCATTAAATATATAAATCTCTTTTATAATCCACTTCATTAAATATATAAATCTCTTTTATAATCCACTTCATTAAATATATAAATCTCTTTTATTATCCACTTCATTAAATATATAAATCTCTTTTATAATCCACTTCATTAAATATATAAATCTCTTTTATAATCCACTTCATTAAATATATAAAACTCCTTCATAGTCCACTTCATTAAATATATAAATCTCTTTTATAATCCACTTCATTAAATATATAAATCTCTTTTATTATCCACTTTATTAAATATGTAAATCTCTTTCATAATCCACTTCATTAAATATATAAAACTCTTTCATAATCCAATTCATTAAATATATATATCTCTTTTATAATCCACTTCATTAAATATATAAATCTCTTTTATTATCCACTTCATTAAATATATAAAACTCTTTCATAATCCAATTCATTAAATATATATATCTCTTTTATAATCCACTTCATTAAATATATAAAACTCTTTCATAATCCAATTCATTAAATATATAAATCTCTTTTATTATCCACTTCATTAAATATATAAATCTCTTTTATAATCCACTTCATCAAATATATAAATCTCTTTTATAATCCACTTCATTAAATATATAAATCTCTTTTCTAATCCACTTCATAAAATATATAAATCTCTTTTATTATCCACTTCATTAAATATATAAATCTCTTTTATAATCCACTTCATTAAATATATAAATCTCTTTTATATTCCACTTCATTAAATATATAAATCTCTTGTATAATCCACTTCATTAAATATATAAATCTCTTTTATAATCCACTTCATTAAATATATAAATCTCTTTTATTATCCACTTCATTAAATATATAAATCTCTTTTATAATCCACTTCATTAAATATATAAAACTCTTTCATAATCCAATTCATTAAATATATAAATCTCTTTTATAATCCACTTCTTTAAATATATAAAACTCTCATAATCCACTTCATTAAATATATAAATCTCTTTTATAATCCACTTCATTAAATATATAAATCTATTTTATTATCCACTTCATTAAATATATAAATCTCTTTTATTATCCACTTCATTAAATATATAAATCTCTTTTATAATCCACTTCATTAAATATATAAATCTCTTTCATAATCCACTTCATTAAATATATAAATCTCTTTTATAATCCACTTCATTAAATATATAAAACTCTTTCATAATCCAATTCATTAAATATATAAATCTCTTTTATAATCCACTTCATTAAATATCGAAATCTCTTTCATAATCCACTTCATTAAATATATAAATCTCTTTTATAATCCACTTCATTAAATATATAAATCTCTTTCATAATCCAATTCATTAAATATATAAATCTCTTTTATAATCCACTTCATTAAATATATAAATCTCTTTTATTATCCACTTCATTAAATATATAAATCTCTTTTATTATCCACTTCATTAAATATATAAATCTCTTTTATAATCCACTTCATTAAATATATAAATCTCTTTCATAATCCACTTCATTAAATATATAAATCTCTTTCATAATCCACTTCATTAAATATATAAAACTCCTTCATAATCCACTTTATTAAATATATAAATCTATTTCATAATCCTCTTCATTAAATATATAAATCTCCTTCATAATCCACTTCATTAAATATATAAATCTCTTTCATAATCCACTTCATTAAATATATAAATCTCTTTTATAATCCACTTCATTAAATATATAAATCTCTTTTATTATCCACTTCATTAAATATATAAATCTCTTTTATAATCCACTTCATTAAATATATAAATCTCTTTTATAATCCACTTCATTAAATATATAAATCTCTTTTATATTCCACTTCATTAAATATATAAATCTCTTTTATTATCCACTTCATTAAATATATAAATCTCTTTTATAATCCACTTCATTAAATATATAAATCTCTTTTATATTCCACTTCATTAAATATATAAATCTCTTTTATAATCCACTTCATTAAATATATAAATCTCTTTTATAATCCACTTCATTAAATATATAAATCTCTTTTATAATCCACTTCATTAAATATATAAAACTCTTTCATAATCCAATTCATTAAATATATAAATGTCTTTTATTATCCACTTCATTAAATATATAAATGTCTTTTATTATCCACTTCATTAAATATATAAATCTCTTTTATAATCCACTTCATTAAATATATAAAACTCTTTCATAATCCAATTCATTAAATATATAAATCTCTTTTATAATCCACTTCATTAAATATCTAAATCTCTTTCATAATCCACTTCATTAAATATATAAATCTCTTTTATAATCCACTTCATTAAATATATAAATCTCTTTCATAATCCAATTCATTAAATATATAAATCTCTTTTATAATCCACTTCATTAAATATATAAAACTCTTTCATAATCCAATTCATTAAATATGTAAATCTCTTTTATAATCCACTTCATTAAATATATAAAACTCTTTCATAATCCACTTCATTAAATATATAAATCTCTTTTATAATCCACTTCATTAAATATATAAATCTCTTTTATAATCCACTTCATTAATTATATAAATCTCTTTTATTATCCACTTCATTAAATATATAAATCTCTTTTATAATGCACTTCATTAAATATATAAATCTCTTATAATCCACTTCATTAAATATATAAATCTCTTTTATAATCCACTTCATTAAATATATAAATCTCTTTTATAATCCACTTCATTAAATATATAAATCTCTTTTATTATCCACTTCATTAAATATATAAATCTCTTTTATTATCCACTTCATTAAATATATAAATCTCTTTTATAATCCACTTCATTAAATATATAAAACTCCTTCATAATCCACTTCATCAAATATATAAATCTCTTTTATTATCCACTTCATTAAATATATAAATCTCTTTTATAATCCACTTCATTAAATATATAAATCTCTTTTATTATCCACTTCATTAAATATATAAATCTCTTTTATTATCCACTTCATTAAATATATAAATCTCTTTTATAATCCAATTCATTAAATATATAAAACTCTTTCATAATCCACTTCATTAAATATATAAATCTCTTTTATAATCCACTTCATTAAATATCGAAATCTCTTTCATAATCCACTTCATTAAATATATAAATCTCTTCTTTAATCCACTTCATTAAATATATAAATCTCTTTCATAATCCAATTCATTAAATATATAAATCTCTTTTATAATCCACTTCATTAAATATATAAATCTCTTTTATTATCCACTTCATTAAATATATAAATCTCTTTTATTATCCACTTCATTAAATATATAAATCTCTTTTATAATCCACTTCATTAAATATATAAATCTCTTTCATAATCCACTTCATTAAATATATAAATCTCTTTCATAATCCACTTCATTAAATATATAAAACTCCTTCATAATCCACTTTATTAAATATATAAATCTATTTCATAATCCTCTTCATTAAATATATAAATCTCCTTCATAATCCACTTCATTAAATATATAAATCTCTTTCATAATCCACTTCATTAAATATATAAATCTCTTTTATAATCCACTTCATTAAATATATAAATCTCTTTTATTATCCACTTCATTAAATATATAAATCTCTTTTATAATCCACTTCATTAAATATATAAATCTCTTTTATAATCCACTTCATTAAATATATAAATCTCTTTTATATTCCACTTCATTAAATATATAAATCTCTTTTATTATCCACTTCATTAAATATATAAATCTCTTTTATAATCCACTTCATTAAATATATAAATCTCTTTTATATTCCACTTCATTAAATATATAAATCTCTTTTATAATCCACTTCATTAAATATATAAATCTCTTTTATAATCCACTTCATTAAATATATAAATCTCTTTTATAATCCACTTCATTAAATATATAAATCTCTTTTATAATCCACTTCATTAAATATATAAAACTTTCATAATCCAATTCATTAAATATATAAATGTCTTTTATTATCCACTTCATTAAATATATAAATGTCTTTTATTATCCACTTCATTAAATATATAAATCTCTTTTATAATCCACTTCATTAAATATATAAAACTCTTTCATAATCCAATTCATTAAATATATAAATCTCTTTTATAATCCACTTCATTAAATATCGAAATCTCTTTCATAATCCACTTCATTAAATATATAAATCTCTTTTATAATCCACTTCATTAAATATATAAATCTCTTTCATAATCCAATTCATTAAATATATAAATCTCTTTTATAATCCACTTCATTAAATATATAAAACTCTTTCATAATCCAATTCATTAAATATGTAAATCTCTTTTATAATCCACTTCATTAAATATATAAAACTCTTTCATAATCCACTTCATTAAATATATAAATCTCTTTTATAATCCACTTCATTAAATATATAAATCTCTTTTATAATCCACTTCATTAAATATATAAATCTCTTTTATTATCCACTTCATTAAATATATAAATCTCTTTTATAATCCACTTCATTAAATATATAAATCTCTTATAATCCACTTCATTAAATATATAAATCTCTTTTATAATCCACTTCATTAAATATATAAATCTCTTTTATAATCCACTTCATTAAATATATAAATCTCTTTTATTATCCACTTCATTAAATATATAAATCTTTTATTATCCACTTCATTAAATATATAAATCTCTTTTATAATCCACTTCATTAAATATATAAAACTCCTTCATAATCCACTTCATCAAATATATAAATCTCTTTTATTATCCACTTCATTAAATATATAAATCTCTTTTATAATCCACTTCATTAAATATATAAATCTCTTTTATTATCCACTTCATTAAATATATAAATCTCTTTTATTATCCACTTCATTAAATATATAAATCTCTTTTATAATCCAATTCATTAAATATATAAAACTCTTTCATAATCCACTTCATTAAATATATAAATCTCTTTTATAATCCACTTCATTAAATATATAAATCTCTTTTATTATCCACTTCATTAAATATATAAATCTCTTTTATAATCCACTTCATTAAATATATAAATCTCTTTCATAATCCACTTCATTAAATATATAAATCTCTTTTATAATCCACTTCATTAAATATATAAAACTCTTTCATAATCCAATTCATTAAATATATAAATCTCTTTTATAATCCACTTCATTAAATATCGAAATCTCTTTCATAATCCACTTCATTAAATATATAAATCTCTTTTATAATCCACTTCATTAAATATATAAATCTCTTTCATAATCCAATTCATTAAATATATAAATATCTTTTATAATCCACTTCATTAAATATATAAATCTCTTTTATTATCCACTTCATTAAATATATAAATCTCTTTTATTATCCACTTCATTAAATATATAAATCTCTTTTATAATCCACTTCATTAAATATATAAATCTCTTTCATAATCCACTTCATTAAATATATAAATCTCTTTCATAATCCACTTCATTAAATAGATAAAACTCCTTAATAATCCACTTTATTAAATATATAAATCTATTTCATAATCCTCTTCATTAAATATATAAATATCCTTCATAATCCACTTCATTAAATATATAAATCTCTTTCATAATCCACTTCATTAAATATATAAATCTCTTTTATAATCCACTTCATTAAATATATAAATCTCTTTTATTATCCACTTCATTAAATATATAAATCTCTTTTATAATCCACTTCATTAAATATATAAATCTCTTTTATAATCCACTTCATTAAATATATAAATCTCTTTTATATTCCACTTCATTAAATATATAAATCTCTTTTATTATCCACTTCATTAAATATATAAATCTCTTTTATAATCCACTTCATTAAATATATAAATCTCTTTTATATTCCACTTCATTAAATATATAAATCTCTTTTATAATCCACTTCATTAAATATATAAATCTCTTTTATAATCCACTTCATTAAATATATAAATCTCTTTTATAATCCACTTCATTAAATATATAAATCTCTTTTATAATCCACTTCATTAAATATATAAAACTCTTTCATAATCCAATTCATTAAATATATAAATCTCTTTTATTATCCACTTCATTAAATATATAAATGTCTTTTATTATCCACTTCATTAAATATATAAATCTCTTTTATAATCCACTTCATTAAATATATAAAACTCTTTCATAATCCAATTCATTAAATATATAAATCTCTTTTATAATCCACTTCATTAAATATCGAAATCTCTTTCATAATCCACTTCATTAAATATATAAATCTCTTTTATAATCCACTTCATTAAATATATAAATCTCTTTCATAATCCAATTCATTAAATATATAAATCTCTTTTATAATCCACTTCATTAAATATATAAAACTCTTTCATAATCCAATTCATTAAATATGTAAATCTCTTTTATAATCCACTTCATTAAATATATAAAACTCTTTCATAATCCACTTCATTAAATATATAAATCTCTTATAATCCACTTCATTAAATATATAAATCTCTTTTATAATCCACTTCATTAAATATATAAATCTCTTTTATTATCCACTTCATTAAATATATAAATCTCTTTTATAATCCACTTCATTAAATATATAAATCTCTTTTATAATCCACTTCATTAAATATATAAATCTCTTTTATAATCCACTTCATTAAATATATAAATCTCTTTTATAATCCACTTCATTAAATATATAAATCTCTTTTATTATCCACTTCATTAAATATATAAATCTCTTTTATTATCCACTTCATTAAATATATAAATCTCTTTTATAATCCACTTCATTAAATATATAAAACTCCTTCATAATCCACTTCATCAAATATATAAATCTCTTTTATTATCCACTTCATTAAATATATAAATCTCTTTTATAATCCACTTCATTAAATATATAAATCTCTTTTATTATCCACTTCATTAAATATATAAATCTCTTTTATTATCCACTTCATTAAATATATAAATCTCTTTTATAATCCAATTCATTAAATATATAAAACTCTTTCATAATCCACTTCATTAAATATATAAATCTCTTTTACAATCCAATTCATTAAATATATAAAACTCTTTCATAATCCACTTCATTAAATATATAAATCTTTTACAATCCACTTCATTAAATATATAAATCTTTTACAATCCACTTCATTAAATATATAAATCTCTTTTGTAATCCACTTCATGAAATATATAAATCTCTTTCATAATCCACTTCATGAAATATATAAATCTCTTTTATAATCCACTTCATTAAATATATCAATCTCTTTTATTATCCACTTCATTAAATATATAAATCTCTTTTATTATCCACTTCATTAAATATATAAATCTCTTTTATAATCCACTTCATTAAATATATAAATCTCTTTTATAATCCACTTCATTAAATATATAAATCTCTTTTATAATCCACTTCATTAAATATATAAAACTCTTTCATAATCCAATTCATCTATCTATAATTCCAGTAATCTCTGTCTGTACGTTTGTACGTTTGTCTGTGACCGCTGTTTCTCGACAACCACGGGTCCGATATACTTTTAACTTGCCAGGTATATTGCTGGGGACCCGAGGATGTGCCTTTTCAAGGTTTCATATTAATCGGACAATTACTTACCGAGCTATGTCCAAAAAACGATTCAACCAATCAGAGAGCAGCGAACGATCGCGTGTGCCGAACGTGGCGGGCACACTCTGCCTCGGATGGCACATTTGAGAGCGTATTCATTTATTTCACGTTTGCAAACTATGTTGGCGTTAAACTATGTTTTACAACTAATAAAAACGAATTTGCGATTCATTCGCTTTCCTGCGCGTTTGTGCACGCGATGGCGATTTCTTTACCAAACTCCGGAAGCCGTTCGCTTTGGACCAAACCATTGCATGTAAATAGAGGGGGGGGATTGTCACCACTCGCAAGCCGTTCGCTTTGGACCAAACCATTTCATGTAAATAGAGGGGGGGGGATATAATTTTAGATATAGATATAGTACGGGCATGCCCTAGTTAAATATATAAATCTCTTTTATAATCCAATTCATTAAATATATAAATCTCTTTTATAATCCACTTCATTAAATATCGAAATCTCTTTCATAATCCACTTCATTAAATATATAAATCTCTTTTATAATCCACTTCATTAAATATATAAAACTCTTTCATAATCCAATTCATTAAATATCGAAATCTCTTTCATAATTCACCTCATTAAATATATAAATCTCTTTTATAATCCACTTCATTAAATATCGAAATCTCTTTCATAATCCACCTCATTAAATATATAAATCTCTTTTATAATCCACTTCATTAAATATCGAAATCTCTTTCATAAGCCACTTCATTAAATATATAAATCTCTTTTATAATCCACTTCATTAAATATATAAATCTCTTTCATAATCCAATTCATTAAATATATAAATGTCTTTTATAATCCACTTCATTAAATATATAAAACTCTTTCATAATCCACTTCATTAAATATAAATCTCTTTTATAATCCACTTCATTAAATATATAAAACTCTTTCATAATCCACTTCATTAAATATATAAATCTCTTTTATTATCCACTTCATTAAATATATAAATCTCTTTTATAATCCACTTCATGAGATATATAAATCTCTTTTATTATCCACTTCATTAAATATAAAAATCTCTTTTATAATCCACTTCATTAAATATATAAATCTCTTTTATAATCCACTTCATTAAATATATAAATCTCTTTTATAATCCACTTCATTAAATATATAAATCTCTTTTATAATCCACTTCATTAAATATATAAATCTCTTATTATCCACTTCATTAAATATATAAATCTCTTTTATTATCCACTTCATTAAATATATCAATCTCTTTTATAATCCACTTCATTAAATATATAAATCTCTTTTATAATCCACTTCATTAAATATATAAATCTCTTTTATAATCCACTTCATTAAATATATAAATCTCTTTTATTATCCACTTCATTAAATATATAAATCTCTTTTATAATCCACTTCATTAAATATATAAATCTCTTTTATAAGCCACTTCATTAAATATATAAATCTCTTTTATAATCCACTTCATTAAATATATAAATCTCTTTTATAATCCACTTCATTAAATATATAAATCTCTTTTATTATCCACTTCATTAAATATATAAATCTCTTTTATAATCCACTTCATTAAATATATAAATCTCTTTTATAATCCACTTCATTAAATATATAAAACTCCTTCATAGTCCACTTCATTAAATATATAAATCTCTTTTATAATCCACTTCATTAAATATATAAATCTCTTTTATTATCCACTTCATTAAATATATAAATCTCTTTCATAATCCACTTCATTAAATATATAAAACTCTTTCATAATCCAATTCATTAAATATATAAATCTCTTTTATAATCCACTTCATTAAATATATAAATCTCTTTTATTATCCACTTCATTAAATATATAAATCTCTTTTATAATCCACTTCATTAAATATATAAAACTCTTTCATAATCCAATTCATTAAATATATAAATCTCTTTTATTATCCACTTCATTAAATATATAAATCTCTTTTATAATCCACTTCATCAAATATATAAATCTCTTTTATAATCCACTTCATTAAATATATAAATCTCTTTTATAATCCACTTCATAAAATATAGAAATCTCTTTTATTATCCACTTCATTAAATATATAAATCTCTTTTATAATCTACTTCATTAAATATATAAATCTCTTTTATATTCCACTTCATTAAATATATAAATCTCTTTTATATTCCACTTCATTAAATATATAAATCTCTTGTATAATCCACTTCATTAAATATATAAATCTCTTTTATAATCCACTTCATTAAATATATAAATCTCTTTTATTATCCACTTCATTAAATATATAAATCTCTTTTATAATCCAATTCATCAAATATATAAAACTCTTTTTATAATCCACTTCATTAAATATATAAATCTCTTTTATAATCCAATCCATTAAATATATAAAACTCTTTTATAATCCAATTCATTAAATATATAAAACTCTTTCATAATCCACTTCATTAAATATATAAATCTCTTTTATAATCCAATTCATTAAATATATAAAACTCTTTTATAATCCAATTCATTAAATATATAAAAATCCTTCATAATCCACTTCATTAAATATATAAATCTCTTTTATAATCCAATTCATTAAATATATATATCTATTTCATAATCCACTTCATTAAATATATAAAAATCCTTCATAATCCACTTCATTAAATATATAAAAATCCTTCATAATCCACTTCATTAAATATATAAATCTCTTTCATAATCCACTTCATTAAATATATAAAAATCCTTCATAAGCCACTTCATTAAATATATAAAAATCCTTCATAATCCACTTCATTAAATATATAAATCTCTTTCATAATCCACTTCATTAAATATATAAAAATCCTTCATAATCCACTTCATTAAATATATAAAAATCCTTCATAATCCACTTCATTAAATATATAAATCTCTTTCATAATCCACTTCATTAAATATATAAAAATCCTTCATAATCCACTTCATTAAATATATAAATCTCTTTCATAATCCACTTCATTAAATATAGGAGGCAGGAGAGGGAGGGATGAGGAAAGGAGTGGGGGGAGTGGAATGGGGTTCATCATCTTTTCGTTGAATATATTCTGGTGAATGTGGCGTTCATCACGTTTCTGAGTGGTGTGATGCCGATCAGGAAGAAGAAGAAGCTGGACAACCAACTTTGTACACTTCCGGAATTGTTTAATTTATTTATATTCAAATGTCTGGTGATTGTTTTGTATTCATTTATGCGAATGTGTACTTGTATATAACTGTCATTTTTTTTTTTCAAGGCTTCGGCACTATCGAGCGATTTTTGTTTTTAAATCGAAAAAAACGAAAATTTTTTAGTTGAGTTTTTTTTTCGCCTAAAACACTCCCAGGCACTCACTGATGACCCCCTGAAAGTTTGATGAAGATCCGTTCAGCCATCTCTGAATAAAACGTGGACACACAAAAACTGGATACACACACACACACAGCTCGCGTTTATATATACTAGGGCATGCCCGTACTATATATATATCTAAAATTATATCCCCCCCCTCTATTTACATGAAATGGTTTGGTCCAAAGCGAACGGCTTGCGAGTACGGTGACAATCCCCCCCCTCTATTTACATGAAATGGTTTGGTCCAAAGCGAACGGCTTGCGAGTACGGTGACAATCCCCCCCCTCTATTTACATGAAATGGTTTGGTCCAAAGCGAACGGCTTGCGAGTACGGTGACAATCCCCCCCCTCTATTTACATGAAATGGTTTGGTCCAAAGCGAACAGCTTGCGGAGTTTGGTAAAGAAATCGCCATAGCTCGGTAACTACTTGTCCGATTAATATGAAACCTTGAAAAGGCACATCCTCAGGTCCCCAGCAATATACCTGGCAAGTTTCAAGTATATCGGACCCGTGGTTGTCGAGAAACAGCGGTCACAGACAAACATACAAACATACAAACATACACACAGAGATTACTGGAATTATAGATAGACTAGGGCATGCCCGTACTATATATATATCTAAAATTATATCCCCCCCCCCCTCTATTTACATGGAATGGTTTGGTCCATTCGCAAAGCCAAAGGCAAAGCGAACGGCTTGCGAGTGCGGTGACAATCCCCCCCCTCTATTTACATCAAATGGTTTGGTCCATTCGCAACGACCACAGAACCCCCCCCCCCCCCCCTCTATTTACATGAAATGGTTTGGTCCATTCGCAACGCCAAAGCGAACGGCGAACGGCTAAATCGCCATAGCTCGGTAACTACTTGTCCGATTAATTTCAAACCTTGAAAAGGCACATCCTCGGGTCCCCAGCAATATACCTGGCAAGTTTAAAGTATATCGGACCCGTGGTTGTCGAGAAACAGCGGTCACAGACAAACATACAAACATACAAACAAACATACACACAGAGATTAGTGGAATTATAGATAGATATGGATGAGCAGAAGTACCCAGCGTTGCCGGGTGGGCGGGGAAGGGGGGGGGGGGGGTAGGGGCCCATAGCCTATAACCTTCCCGGGGCCTGTCCCGACATTGTTTGTTTCAGAGGTTTCCTCCTATCTTTCACCGTTCAGGAGATCAGCGCATGCAGATAAACAAACAAACAAACAAAAACTTTCTTTTATATATATATATAAGAAGAAGATAGAAGATAGATTATGAAGACACAAGTAGTAGGTAATGGACGCATCAACACAATATATGTGATTTGGACCTGGAATTGCAACATCATGAGCTAAGTGCTCAGGTGTGAACTCCAAACATCCAGTCACATAAGGTTCAGTCACTCAAACTCTCGGGTCTCACTCTCAGCCATGATCTCTCTTGAGAGAGTTGGGCCAAATTTCAAAGTTGCCCCCAAAGCCAGATACATCCTCCGTCATGCAAAGTCCTTTCTTGACATACCTGAGCTCCTATTCACCGACAAGGCTTTCATCAGCAGCTTGATGGAGTACTGCTCTCCCCTCTGAGCTTGCTCTCCTGCCTCACACCTAGCTCGGCCTGATGCCATGGAAACCAAGGCTTTCAAGATCAATGGAATCTCTCGTGATGAAGCTTGGTCTATTATCACTTCGCCATCGCCGACAGGTCGGTGGTCTCTCTGTCTTCTTCCACCTTATTTCTGGTCCTGCGTCCTCTGCCCTCACAGTTCTCTCCCGCCACGTGTATCTGCAGGAGAAACGTGGTTCACCAGAAACCCCCTCCTCGTGAAACTGCCCATATCCAGAACCACTGATCACCTCCACTCATTTATCCCTCTTTTTCCCACATGTGGAATCACCTTCCACACTCTCTTCAATTCCATTATTCCCTGCTAGTGTTCAAGACAGCTGTTCAACCCCAATCTCAAGTCATCCCCCATCCAAAACAATGATCTTTTCCACATCTGTTAAACACCCCCCACCCTCCAAAAGTTTTTGCTTACGTATCCATATAGTTCATCTCTTGCTTTCTCCCTCATCCCTCATCGTTACCTGCATCCCTTGTTTGTTCATCTCCATTGACTTTCTCCCTCTGCCGTGCTGTTGGTGTTTCCCCTTTGTCTTGGTGTTTCCTTTGTTAGGTTGTGTCCTCATCTGCTCTGCGACCCAGCTCTTCCATGAGTCTTGACCTTGTATGAAAAAAGACCAATATTCTCTTCCTGAGTTCTATAAAGATTATATCAGTTTATGATTGAGCTACTTCTTGATCATCGTTGTGGGTTGTCCATAATTAAGTTTGAGATGTCTTTGAGTCTCGATCCCACTGCCCCCTCCAAGTTAAGCTCAGATATCTAAAACTCATCTTTATATCTCAAACTTTGGTTTCAAACTCTTTGGTTGGTTGGTTGGTGTTATCAAACCCTTTGGTTTCAGACCAGGTCATTCTACTCTGGACATGCTGCTTCTGCTGTCTCAACAATGGATGGAGGTCCTCAATGCCAAACAGGAAACTAGAGCTGTCTCTCTTGACATATCACGTGCCTTCGATAGGGTCTGGCACCCCGCTCTGCTCACCAAACTCTCCTCCTATGGTATCCATGGAAATCTCCACGCATGGCTTGCGGACTTCCTCTCTAGCCGCAGTCAACGTGTGGCCCTGAATGGGTTTCTCTCATCTCCTAGTCCTATTCAGGCTGGAGTTCCCCAAGGCAGTGTTCTGGGCCCTGTGCTTTTTCTGGTCTTCATCAATGATCCTGACTCTCTTGAAAATCCTCTCTATCTCTTTGCTGATGACTCCACTCTCTGCCGCTCCATTTCTCATCGCTCAGATCGGCAGTCTGCAGCCTCCTCACTCTCTGCAGACGTGGACAAAATCACAGACTGGTCAAAGAGGTGGAACATGTCTTTCAATCCTGACAAATCTCACACTCTTACTGTCTTTCCGAAAAGACCGACTGGACAATCCTCCCACCCACTTTCTGAATAATCCTCTCCAAGAAGTTCGGTCGCTCAACCTTTTGGGTCTCACTATCTGCCATGATCTTTCCTGGGAAAACCACATTTCCAATCTGGCCTCCAAAGCCAGTCGCGGACTGGGCATCCTCCGTCGTGCGAAGTCCTTCCCATTGCTCAATGGAATACTGTTCCCCCCTCTGGGCCGGTGCTCCTGCCTCACACCGAGCTCGGCTTCACGCTGTTGAAACCAAAGCTTTCAGAATCATTGGAATCTCCCGCGAAGAAGCTATCTCCGAGGGCCTTTCACTCACTCACCGCAGGCAGGTTGGTGGTCTTTCTGTCTTCTACCGACTCCTCTCCGGCCTTGCTCCCCCAGCTCTCTCTGTGCTCTGTCCCCCAAATATTCCTACAGGTCACACAAGATCTGCCAGCAACCGTCTTCTGGTGAAATTGCCAAAATCAAGACTCTCTGCTCACCTTCACTCTTTCATTCCTCTTTTCTCCCACCTCTGGAACAAACTCCCTCACTCTCTTCAATCCCACTCCTCCCTCCAGGTCTTCAAAACAGCTGTTCACCACCATCTCTTATCTTCCACCATCCAAAACCTTGATATTTAATACCCCCGTTAATCCACCCCAAATCCACCTCCTTCAAATTCCGTTTTCTTTCCTGAAAGTCCTGGTAGTGGCCCTTTCTTTATCCCATGTACCCCGCCCAAGCCCTCTCCCTTCCACAGATCTCCCGATGTCCCTGTTCTCTCCTGTTGTTGTGCTTCCCTCTCTCTTTCCCGCTCCCTTTATTATATGCTCTATGTGCTAGCTCTTACATGAGCCTCGACTTAGTATACAAAAAACAAACAAACTAGATGCCATTCCTTCGTATTGAAAAATAAAATCCTCGCTTTAACCATCTTGAAGATTGTCCAATTTTTCTCATAATTGGGCACAACCATGGAGTTCCATCTCAACCTTGCACCCAATTTTTCCTCGCTGGGATTGTGGCCTGCTGAGTTAGTCATCAAAACTAACACCGTGTGGATATATTTTACAATAGTACACCTGTACTTATTTCACTGAAAACATTCTCCCCTGTCGACCATGAGTGAACATAATTTTCACCTGGTGGCTAAGTTGTGTGGTTCTTCATCATTAAATCTGCAGGCAAGAAGGAATGAAGGTGAGTGGAAGTGGCAGGTTTAGTGAAGACATTGGCGGTGTGGATATGTTGGTGGTCAGGACTGTGCCAGGTCATGGATCACCCTCATGTGGTGTTGAGTGGGCTCCTTCCAAGTAAAATAGTGTGAAGCCCCGTGTTGTCTGAAGGGTTTTATTATTATTATTTTAATTATTTTTGTATACAAGATCGAGGCTCGTGTAAGAGCTAACGTTAATAATCCCCCCCCCCCGCCCCCCCAAAAAGCACACATAAGATGAAATAAAGGGCGCGCGAGACAAGATGGGGAGAGAGGGGGAAGCACACAAGTACAACATTTGAGAGCAGAGTCATCGGGAGATCTGTGGGAGGGAGAGGGCTTGGAGGGGAGGAGGCACGGGAAGGGGGGGGGGGTGGGAGATGTAAAAAAACACATGGACACTGCTCGGACCTCCAGGAAAGAAGTCGGAATTTCAGAAAGGTGGATCTGGGGTGAATTAACGGGGGTAGAAAAGATCAAGGTTTTGGATGGGGGAAGATAAGAGATGGTGGTGAACAGCTGTTTTAAAGACCTGGAGGGAGGAGTGGGATTGAAGAGAGTGAGGGAGTTTGTTCTAGAGGCGGGAGAAAAGAGGAATGAAGGAGTGAAGGTGGGCAGAGAGTCTTGATTTTGGCAGTTTAACCATAAGAGGGTTGCAGGCGGATCTTGTGCGACCTGTAGGAATATTTGGGGGACAGAGCCCAGAGAGAGCTGGGGCAGCAAGGCCGGAGAGGAGTCGGTAGAAGACAGAAAGACCACCAACCTGCCTGCGGTGGGTGAGTTAAAGGCCCTCGGAGTTAACTTCATCGCAGGAGATTCCAATGATTCTGAATGCTTTGGTTTCAACAGCGTGAAGCCGAGCTAGGTGTGAGGCAGGAGCTCCAGCCCAGAGGGGAGAACAGCATTCCATTGAGCCATGGATGAAAGCCTTGTATGTGGTGAGGAGCTCAGGTGTGCCAAGGAAGGACTTCGCACAATAGAGGATGCCCAGTCGGCGACTGGCTTTGGAGGCCAGATTGGAAATGTGGTTTTCCCAGGAAATATCATGGCAGATAGTGAGACCCAAACGCTTGAGTGACAGAACTTCTTGGAGAAGATTGTTCAGAAAGTAGATGGGAGGGTTGTCCAGTCGATCGTTTTGGAGAGACATCGTGAGAGTGTGAGATTTGTCAGGATTGAAAGACATGTTCCACTTGTTTGACCAGTTTGTAATTTTATCCAGGTTTGCAGAGAAGAGTATGGGATATTTGTCCCAGTAAAGGACAAAAGGAATTTTCAATGAATGCCAACTCCCAAATCAAAATCCTATTTGGTGAAAATAAAGAAGTTGACATCTACAGCTCAATAATCCCCCAAAAAATAACGATTTGCAAACACACACTGAGCCTGTGAATCTTGACGGATCCCAAAGTGCTCCCACACCACACGTAATAAAGTTTTACGGTCTTGCACTTGGCAGGAATCAGCTTGAAAATAAAAGGTCTTGTGCTGAAACAGTTGTTTTTAAGATTTTATATTCATGTTCCAATGGCCTCCCCCAAGAGTCATTGTAACCTTGCCTTGGGAATTGTTATGGCCTCCACCTTCTGCTCGAATTGCATCTATCGAAGAGCTGCTTTTCCTCTCAATAACACTTCTTGTTTCCCGTCTCATATCTACACTCCAGGATTCAGTATCAACAAACAGAACAATTGGAAGGATGATTCATTCTCTTGGTTTTCATGCAGGCCGCACCCTGGCATGGGAACAGTTGCGCCATACATCAACGATCTGACTCACGTGATCAAATGGCTCAATGTACTGTGGACCGCTCGGACAAAGGTATCACCTCAGTGGAAGCTTTAACACACTGGTAGAAAAAAGGACGAATGACTAATCTTGAGTTTCATGAAAGAATGTTTCCAGAAGTCGGGCACGACTTGATGGAGCCCCTTAACTTGAGTTTTTCCCTCAATCATGTCGAATCTTCTGGGATTATTTCATACAATGCAATTATTGCTTGTGGAAGAGTGAGGTGACAGAGTAAAAGGTAACACGCCGTCAGTGAGGCAGTGGGACAACCTGCAAATTCAACAAAGGAACTAATGAACAGAAGGAGGAAGGAAGTAGAGCAACCTGCAAATATACTGTATGTGCTGAGGTATTTGGGTGGGGTTGATAAATGGAATATAAAAGATCACAGGTAGCATTGTGGATGATGACAAGAGGTGGTGGAGAATTGAAAACTAGAAGTCTTGAGCAAAAGAGTGCAATTCAACGGACTGAAAGGAAGTTGCATGAGTGAACTAGAACGGAACTCGGTAGAGCTCACATCCCCGTCAGGCCGAACAATTTATGTCTTGTATCCACTGATAGGCCGGATCTAGATTCGGACCTGAACCAAAACCGAATCGGCTTTTCTTATCACATACCCAACTCATCCACCAAGTTTCGTCCGAATCCATCCATAATAGGCTATGAGCCAAGGGGGTTGGTCGGTACCATACAGATGGAGTAAGGCTCATTGTGATTTTTAGCAAGATATATGTCCCTAGATATGAAAAAGAAGTGATAGCAGTGTATAACTCTCGGCCATCTCTGTGTTATCACCCGAAATATTATTATACGCCCGCTTCGCTTCGCCAAAAAATGTGATATTTGCTAAAATTGGAATAAATATGTTTTTAAGGACCACAGAGTGCCAATAATTTGCATACTGGATGCCAACTAATATAGTAATAGAAATATAGAACATTTGTGGGGGTTATTTATCAAAATATTGATATAATGACAAAAAATATGTTAAATCTAGTGAAAAAGTGGTCGAAATCGCTTCGAGTTCAGAATTCACATTGTACATTTTTGTCAATATTTCAAAAATGAAAACTCCCAGAGTAACATTTGACCCCTCAAAATCTTCGCAAGGAACCACTGCATTGGAATATATCATTACTTTGTAATATGGTGGTTGTTTGGGGCACATATTTTGGCAAAGTTCAAAATATGTTCAACCATACCCCCTAATTTTGATATTTTGGAACGAAACATAGCTTTTGAACATTTTAGGTTTATTCGTCTACTACTTTTGGTATCTGAGTGTAATTTTTGGTATTAGCTAGTATCCTAAAGTAGGTTTGTAACATCAGCTACATTATATTTCACAATGCATGCAAACTTGCTCCACACTCTAGGTTTATCATGATCTCTCGAACAAATACGATCTCGATCTCGATCTCGGCACTCTGTGGTCCTTAAAAACATATTTATTCCAATTTTAGCAAATATCACATTTTTTGGCGAAGCGAAGCGGGCGTATAATAATATTTCGGGTGATAACACAGAGATGGCCGAGAGTTATACACTGCTATCACTTTTTTTTCATATCTAGGGACATATATCTTGCTAAAAATCACAATGAGCCTTACTCCATCTGTATGGTACCGACCGGTCAATTTGGGGGTCTGGCTCATAGCCTAAAACTTTTTGAAATATCGTGCTATATATCGTTTTTAGCCATATCACTCAATGGTGAAGAATCATTTTTTTAAATTCTGGATTTTAATCTTCACTAGAATTGAATCATTTCGTCCTTGTCACACAACTAACCTGTCCACCAAGTTTCGTCTGAATCCATCCATAACTTTTTGAGATATACTGCTCACAGACAGACAGACAAAAAAACAAGAAGGCATCAGGCTGTAGCCTGATAGGTATGACGAAAATTGAGAGAATCAATAATTGATTAATTGTGTCATTAAAATAAATAAATAAAAATCATAAAATAATTAATTTCTTAAGAAATTGGCTGCGGTGAGCTAATGGCATACCTAAACCACCACAGTTTGATAGAATCTGTACCTTTTTCAAAATTAATGAATTAATGGGTTTTTTGTTTTGTTTTGTTTTTGTATACAGGATCGAGGCTCGTGAAAGAGCTAACTTTTATCACACAAAAAAAATCAAACAGAGACACAAAACTGTGTTAATCTGTGCAATGGTTAATCGAAAAATTAAATAATTATTCGATTAGTTTGTTGATCAATAAACCAAAAATACCCTTTATAACCGAACCACTTGGTCACTGTCATGTCCAAATTTCAGCTTCCTAGCTCAAAAGGTGCCTGAGATATTGGCCGGATGGGAAAGAAAATAAATAAATAATTAATAATGAAAATAAATAAATAATATTCATTAAAAAATGAGATAATTAATGAATTCGCTAATAGAACACATAAACCACCACTATTTCATCAGAATCTGTAACATAAAAAAATGTTTTTACTCATTAATCGAATAATTAAATAATTAATTGATTAATTGATTAATCAATAAATCAAAAATACCCTTTATAGCCAAGCCACTTGGTCACTGTCATGTCCAAATTTCAGCTTCCTAGCTCAAAAGGTGCCTGAGATATTGGCCGGGTGAGAAAGAAAATAAATAAATAATTAATAATGAAAATAAATAAAGAATATTCATTAAAAAATGAAATAATTAATGAATTCGCTAATAGAACACATAAACCACCACTATTTCATTAGAATCTGTAACATAAAAAAATGTTTTTACTCATTAATCGAATAATTAAATAATTAATCGATTAATTGATTAATTGATTAATCAATAAATCAAAAATACCCTTTATAGCCAAGCCACTTGGTCACTGTCATGTCCAAATTTCAGCTTCCTAGCTCAAAAGATGCCTAAGATATTGGCCGGGTGAGAAAGAAAATAAATAAATAATTAATAATGAAAATAAATAAAGAATATTCATAAAAAAATGAAATAATTAATGAATTCGCTAATAGAACACATAAACCACCACTATTTCATTAGAATCTGTAACATAAAAAAATGTTTTTACTCATTAATCGAATAATTAAATAATTAATCGATTAATTGATTAATCAATAAATCAAAAATACCCTTTATAGCCAAGCCACTTGGTCACTGTCATGTCCAAATTTCAGCTTCCTAGCTCAAAAGGTGGCTGAGATATTGGCCGGATGAGAAAGGAAATAAATAAGTACTTAATAAATCGATAATAATTAAATAACTAATCAATTTTGAGGTTTTCCAACCAACGCAAAAATAAACGTTTTTTCTTAATGTGTTATTTTTACCCCGGTTTTCTGCGTGCAAACACATAATGGGCTTGAGTTCTTTTCCTTTATGAACTCTTCTTCCCCTCTTTGCGCATTCCCTCTTTCCATGATGGGAAATTTTACTCCACAAACAATTGGGTATCGAGTTTATTGCCAAAAAGCTCAGGTTCCACTTGCCAGAACATGATGGATGAGCTTGTCAATTTGAGTTGTACCATAATAAAAGCACCGACAAGTCTATACAAAAAAGGAATAAATCTTTGATTATTCCTCCAAATGGCACAAAGCTCAACAAAATGAAGAGCTCGTATCAATACCCATCGCTGGCCAAAGAAGCGAGCATCCTGTCGTGACCAAAATGGCTACGCTTCTCGGCTCCGCAGGGCAAAGCACCTCATTCGTTTTCATCTTTTCGAACCTCAGAATGAAAAATGGACTCGGAAGATTGTGCCAGTGCATAGGAACCGTAAGTGTTTCATCACAAAGTTAATCGTTTTTGTGCCACATTCACGGGATTAAAGAAATACTCGTTATATTAATACATGAAGTCGTGGATATGAAATAACCAATAACCCGATATTCATGAAATGAGCGAATGGTTTAGTGAATCACTGAAAATAGCCAGACCGCAAATCAGAGTAAGCCCCAATTTGGGGCAATCCTGACCTTAGGGAACATTTTGGATCTGGATGCTTTTTCATAATTTTCTTATCGCCACAAGTTTCCTCTAACAATGTTTAATTCTCGCTTGGGGTTAAGTTTCTTATTTGTCTTAAGCCCCATAAGAAAGACGTTTTAAATTAGGCAAAGTTAATTTTTGTGAGTGTGTCGATAACACCAAAAAAAGTAGATTTTCCATTTGGCATTAAAAGGATGCATCGTCATGTCCCATCAACATGGATGCCCACCCCGAGCATGGACAATAAACTGGACGTCGCACCTGGCAGCATTAGTTGGTGGTCGTTTAAGATGCCACCTGTCCTTCAAGAAGGGTAGACGGGCTATCTCCGGCACTATGAACAAATTACAAATTCCTGCCTTGACTTCCTGTGTCACAGTTTCCTGCCTTGACTTCCTGTGTTGTAGTTTCCTGCCTTGACTTCCTGTGTTATAGTTTCCTGCCTTGACTTCATGTGTCATAGTTTCCTGCCTTGACTTCATGTGTCGTCGTTTCCTGCCATGACTTCCTGTGTTGTAGTTTCCTGCCTTGACTTCATGTGTCATAGTTTCTTGCCTTGACTTCATGTGTCGTAGTTTCCTGCCATGACTTCCTGTGTTGTAGTTTCCTGCCTTGACTTCATGTGTAAAAGTTTCCTGCCTTGACTTCATGCGACGTAGTTTCCTGCCTTGACTTCCCGTGTCGTAGTTTCCTGCCTTGACTTCCTGTGTTGTGGTTTCCTGCCTTGACTTCCTGTGTCTTCGTTGCCTGCCTTGACTTCCTGTGTTGTAGTTCCCTGCCTTGACTTCCTGTGTCGTAGTTTCCTGCCTTGACTTCTTGTGTCGTAGTTTCCTGCCTTGACTTCCTGTGTCGTAGTTTCCTGCCTTGACTTCTTGTGTCGTAGTTTCCTGCCTTGACTTCCTGTGTCGTAGTTTCCTGCCTTGACTTCCTGTGTTGTAGTTCCCTGCCTTGACTTCATGTGACGTAGTTTTCTGCCTTGACTTCATGTGACGTAGTTTTCTGCCTTGACTTCATGTGACGTAGTTTACTGCCTTGACTTCATGTGACATAGTTTCCTGCCTTGACTTCCTGTGTCTTAGTTTCCTGCCTTGACTTCCTGTGTCGTAGTTTCCTGCCTTGACTTCCTGTGTTGTAATTTCCTGCCTTGACTTCCTGTGTCATAGTTTACTGCCTTGACTTCCTGTGTCGTAGTTTCCTGCGTTGACTTACTGTGTCATAGTTTACTGCCTTGACTTCCTGTGTCATAGTTTCCTGCCTTGACTTCCTGTGTCATAGATTCCTGCGTTGACTTACTGTGTTGTAGTTTCCTGCCTTGACTTCCTGTGTCGTAGTTTCCTGCCTTGACTTCCTGTATTGCAGTCCCCTGCCTTGACTTCCTGTGTTGTAGTTCCCTGCCTTGACTTCCTGTGTCGTAGTTTCCTGCCTTAACTTCATGTGATGTAGTTTCCTGCCTTGACTTCATGTGACGTAGATTCCTGCCTTGACTTCATGTGACGTAGTTTCCTGCCTTGACTTCCTGTGTCGTAGTTTACTGCCTTGACTTCCTGTGTAAAAGTTTCCTGCCTTGACTTCATGTGATGTAATTTCCTGCCTTGACTTCCTGTGTCATAGTTTCCTGCCTTGACTTCTTGTGTCGTAGTTTCCTGCCTTGACTTCCTGTGTCGTAGTTTCCTGCCTTGACTTCTTGTGTCATAGTTTCCTGCCTTGACTTCATGTGACGTAGTTTACTGCCTTGCCTTCATGTGACGTAGTTTCCTGCCTTGACTTCATGTGTCGTAGTTTATTGCCTTGACTTCCTGTGACGTAGTTTCCTGCCTTGACTTACTGTGTCGTAGTTTCCTGCCTTGACTTCCTGTGTCGTAGTTTCCTGCCTTGACTTCCTGTGTCGTAGTTTCCTGCCTTGACTTCCTGTGTCGTAGTTTCCTGCCTTGACTTCCTGTGTCATAGTTTCCTGCCTTGACTTCCTGTGTCGTAGTTTCCTGCCTTGACTTCATGTGACGTAGTTTCCTGCCTTGACTTCATGTGACGTAGATTCCTGCCTTGACTTCATGTGACGTAGTTTCCTGCCTTGACTTCCTGTGTCGTAGTTTACTGCCTTGACTTCCTGTGTCGTAGTTTACTGCCTTGACTTCCTGTGTAAAAGTTTCCTGCCTTGACTTCATGTGATGTAGTTTACTGCCTTGACTTCCTGTGACGTAGTTTACTGCCTTGACTTCTTGTGTCATAGTTTCCTGCCTTGACTTCCTGTGTCGTAGTTTCCTGCCTTGACTTCCTGTGTCATAGTTTCCTGCCTTGACTTCCTGTGTCGTAGTTTCCTGCCTTGACTTCCTGTGTCATAGTTTCCTGCGTTGACTTACTGTGTTGTCGTTTCCTGCCTTGACTTCCTGTGTCATAGTTTCCTGCCTTGACTTCCTGCGTCGTAGTTCCCTGCCTTGACTTCCTGTGTCGTAGTTTCCTGCGTTGACTTACTGTGTCATAGTTTACTGCCTTGACTTCCTGTGTCGTAGTTTCCTGCCTTGACTTCCTGTGTCGTAGTTTCCTGCCTTGACTTCCTGTGTCATAGTTTCCTGCGTTGACTTCCTGTGTCATAGTTTACTGCGTTGACTTACTGTGTCATAGTTTACTGCCTTGACTTACTGTGTTGTCGTTTCCTGCCTTGACTTCCTGTGTCATAGTTTCCTGCCTTGACTTCCTGCGTCGTAGTTTACTGCGTTGACTTCCTGTGTCGTAGTTTCCTGCCTTGACTTCCTGTGTCATAGTTTCCTGCGTTGACTTCCTGTGACGTAGTTTACTGCGTTGACTTCCTGTGTCGTAGTTTCCTGCCTTGACTTCCTGTGTCATAGTTTCCTGCGTTGACTTCCTGTGTCATAGTTTACTGCCTTGACTTCCTGTGTCGTAGTTTCCTGCCTTGACTTTCTGTGTCATAGTTTACTGCCTTGACTTACTGTGTTGTCGTTTCCTGCCTTGACTTCCTGTGTCATAGTTTCCTGCCTTGACTTCCTGCGTCGTAGTTCCCTGCCTTGACTTCCTGTGTCGTAGTTTCCTGCCTTGACTTACTGTGTTGTCGTTTCCTGCCTTGACTTCCTGTGTCATAGTTTACTGCGTTGACTTACTGTGTCATAGTTTACTGCCTTGACTTACTGTGTTGTCGTTTCCTGCCTTGACTTCCTGTGTCATAGTTTCCTACCTTGACTTCCTGCGTCGTAGTTTACTGCGTTGACTTCCTGTGTCGTAGTTTCCTGCCTTGACTTCCTGTGTCATAGTTTCCTGCGTTGACTTCCTGTGGCGTAGTTTACTGCGTTGACTTCCTGTGTCGTAGTTTCCTGCCTTGACTTCCTGTGTCATAGTTTCCTGCGTTGACTTCCTGTGTCATAGTTTACTGCGTTGACTTACTGTGTCATAGTTTCCTGCCTTGACTTCCTGTGTCATAGTTCCCTGCCTTGACTTCCTGTGTCGTAGTTTACTGCGTTGACTTACTGTGTCATAGTTCCCTGCCTTGACTTCCTGTGTCATAGTTCCCTGCCTTGACTTCCTGTGTCGTAGATTCCTGCGTTGACTTACTGTGTTGTCGTTTCCTGCCTTGACTTCCTGTGTCATAGTTTCCTGCCTTGACTTCCTGTGTCATAGTTTACTGCGTTGACTTCCTGTGTCGTAGTTTCCTGCCTTGACTTCCTGTGTCATAGTTTCCTGCGTTGACTTCCTGTGTCATAGTTTACTGCGTTGACTTACTGTGTCATAGTTTCCTGCCTTGACTTCCTGTGTCATAGTTCCCTGCCTTGACTTCCTGTGTCGTAGTTTACTGCGTTGACTTACTGTGTCATAGTTCCCTGCCTTGACTTCCTGTGTCATAGTTCCCTGCCTTGACTTCCTGCGTCGTAGTTCCCTGCCTTGACTTCCTGTGTCGTAGTTCCCTGCGTTGACTTACTGTGTTGTCGTTTCCTGCCTTGACTTCCTGCGTCGTAGTTCCCTGCCTTGACTTCCTGTGTCGTAGTTCCCTGCGTTGACTTCCTGTGTTGTAGTTCCCTGCCTTGACTTCCTGTGTCGTAGTTCCCTGCCTTGACTTCCTGTGTCGTAGTTCCCTGCGTTGACTTCCTGCGTCGTAGTTCCCTGCCTTGACTTCCTGTGTCGTAGTTCCCTGCCTTGACTTCCTGTGTCGTAGTTCCCTGCGTTGACTTCCTGTGTCATAGTTTACTGCGTTGACTTACTGTGTCATAGTTCCCTGCCTTGACTTCCTGTGTCGTAGTTCCCTGCGTTGACTTCCTGCGTCGTAGTTCCCTGCCTTGACTTCCTGCGTCGTAGTTCCCTGCCTTGACTTCCTGTGTCGTAGTTCCCTGCGTTGACTTCCTGCGTCGTAGTTCCCTGCCTTGACTTCCTGCGTCGTAGTTCCCTGCCTTGACTTCCTGTGTCGTAGTTCCCTGCCTTGACTTCCTGTGTCATAGTTTCCTGCGTTGACTTCCTGTGTCATAGTTTACTGCGTTGACTTACTGTGTCATAGTTCCCTGCCTTGACTTCCTGCGTCATAGTTCCCTGCCTTGACTTCCTGCGTCGTAGTTCCCTGCCTTGACTTCCTGTGTCGTAGTTCCCTGCCTTGACTTCCTGTGTCATAGTTTCCTGCGTTGACTTACTGTGTCATAGTTTACTGCGTTGACTTACTGTGTCATAGTTCCCTGCCTTGACTTCCTGCGTCGTAGTTCCCTGCCTTGACTTCCTGCGTCGTAGTTCCCTGCCTTGACTTCCTGTGTCGTAGTTCCCTGCGTTGACTTACTGTGTTGTCGTTTCCTGCCTTGACTTCCTGTGTCGTAGTTTCCTGCCTTGACTTCCTGTGTTGTAGTTCCCTGCCTTGACTTCCTGTGTCGTAGTTCCCTGCCTTGACTTCCTGTGTCGTAGTCTCCTGCCTTGACTTCCTGTGCGGTAGTGGCGACCATACCAGGATTGTAGCCTGAGCCAAAGAAACTGGTTTGGCAGAATTGACGCTCAGTATAGAGCATGGTGCATGATCATTGTGTCAACTGGAAAACATTTATCTTGTAGCCATTTTCATTTCCATCATATCTGGTTTAGTCTCTCGCTGTGATCATCGATGGTCTCTCATCTTCCATG
Source organism: Myxine glutinosa (assembly GCF_964187855.1). NCBI lineage: Eukaryota > Metazoa > Chordata > Myxini > Myxiniformes > Myxinidae > Myxine > Myxine glutinosa. Next base: position 128,662,618 of record NC_136270.1, on the reverse strand, counting down.
GAGCTGCAGTTCACATGCTGCGACACTTCATCTGGGAAACAGAACCACATCCTCCGAGGACAACATCAGACTCCCAATCCTCGTGCTCCACTGGTGGTTCAGGCAAATATGGCTTTGAATTCCGAGGAGAATAGCAGATCTTTGGGACAGGTGTGGACACTGGACAGTCTTGTTAACCAGGTTTATAATGAGCTCAAATCGAATATGCACATCATTTTCAATATTGCTAGGATAATGTATATTGATCACATTTATTGACCTCTTATAATGCAAATTATGATGTAATGATGATGATGTTTGAACGTTTTGCTAGTTTGTTTTAAACTTTGTACACGGCACCAGAGGAGACTCAGTCCATATCGATTCACCCCCAGTATCTTATCTGGAAAGTTAAAACTCTTCAGGCATCACTGCTTTGTCTCACTTGCATTGAGAAGCAAAGGGCCTGCTGCTTGCTATTTGCTAATCGATAATCACATTTTATCATAAGCTTTCAACCTACAAAAGGTTCGTGCAAGTAATAAGGCCCACTTAAGATGTTTAAATTAATTCAGCTTTCCTTTGTAATTATTAAAGTATTAATTTTGAAAAACGTGAAACAATGCAAGGAGAACCATCTGAGCATCAGCCACCAATATCTCAAATTACAGAGCAAGCAGTATTTAGATTTCAACCTATTCGTAATTGATAATGAAAGGAATAACTTCATCAGGGTTTTAATTCCCACATACTAAGTCCGACTTGTAACAATTTCTGTGCGTGCACACACACACACACACACACACACACACACACACACACACACACACACACACACACACACACACACACACACACACACACACACACACACTGCATGCACACATACACACACACACACACAAACACCCATACACACACACACACACACACACACACACACACATATACACACTGCGTGCACACATACACATACACACACATATACACACTGCGTGCACACATACACACACACACACATACACATACACACACACACACACATATACACACTTCGTGCACACATACACACACACACACATACACATACACACACACACACACACATATACACACTGCGTGCACACATACACATACACGCACACACACACGCACACATATACACACACACACACACACTGGGTGCGCACGTACACACACACACACTCACACACACACACACACACACACACACACACACACACACACACACACCATCCACACACACACACACACACCATCCACACACACACACCATGCACACACACACCATACACACACACACACACACACACACACACACACACACATACACACCATACACACACACACACATACACACCATCCACACACACACACCATACACATACACACACAGACACACACACACACACTGTGTGCGCACACACACACACACACACACACACACACACACACACACACTGGGTGTGCACGTACACACACACACACCATCCACACACACACATACACACACACACCATCCACACACACACACACACACCATCCACACACACACACCATCCACACACACACACACACACACACACACACACACACACACACACACTGGGTGTGCACGTACACATACACACTCATACACACACCATCCATACACACACACACACCATACACACACACACACACACACACACACACACACACACACACACACACACACACACACACACACACACACACCATCCACACGCACACACGCACACAGACACACACACACACCATCCACAAACACACACACACACACACACACACACGCCATCCACACACACACACACCATCCACACACACACACACACACACACACACACACACACACACACACACCATACACACACACCATACACACACACACTGCATGCGCACGTACACACACATACACACACACCATACACACACACACACACACACACACATACACACACACACACTGGGTGCGCACGTACACGTACACACACCATACACACACAAATGGGGAAAGAAAAAAACAGTGAACGAGAAAGCAAACAGATGCACATCACAAGGAGAGGAACTTGGAAGGGAATGGCGAGAACAAGGTTCGTACAAGTGAAATAAAGCTCAGTCGTGCAAATGGGAGCATGAGGTGGTGGTGGGACATAGGCGATTTAAATCATGTCGGTGAGAGTTCAACACACCAGACAGACTCACAAAAACAGTAGCACACACAATCAAAGAGGGATACAAAAGAATGGAGTTGAGCGTTTATTAGACCCTGTTGGAGTTGGTCTGAAGCTTATGGATTCGGTCTCGTCCGTCCGTCTGTGCCTCTACAACCAAATATCGGAGATGTATTGACCGATTTTGTTCATACTTGGCACATAAACAACATATGATGGTATACATATGCACATCATTTTGTTTCGCGATGCAATCAAAGATGGCCGACTATCAGCCATTTTAGTTGTAGAAAAGCCGATACGGTATTGAAAACATCCTCGACCACTTCTCGGACATGCATTTACCGATCTTGTTCAAACGTGGCACACAGATAAAGAACGATGGCTTACATATGCACGTTATTTGTTTTCAAGATCAGATCCAAGATGGCCGACTGCCGGCCATTTGGTACTAAAGCGTGTCCCCAACCATTTATCGGACACACATGGGCCGACTTTGTTCAAACGTGGCACAAAGACAACATATGAGAGTATACATATGCAGAAGATTTTGTTTTGTAATCCGACCAAAGATGGCCGACTGACGGCCTTTAACTCCGAACAGCAAAATTACTAAAACCACGGGCTTTAAGATTTTATGTCTTTTTCTCCTTGTTTAAGGATGGGGAGGGTAGCAAGGAAAGGGTTTCTGGTAGAATATTTGTGACCCAAAGGGGCAAGAGGTGGGAATATTGGTGGGAGGGGAGAGGAGGAGCAAGACCTGCAGAAAAGAGATATTTAAATAAAAATTCGACCTGGACACCAACCTGTAAGAGCAGACCGTTTCAGAGGATCGCTGTGCAAATGGTGAGTGAGGTTACGAGGTTAGGCCTGGCCTGCTCTCGGGTGTAACGTGCTACTCACATATCCTTGCATTAATAGACGATGTCACCCTTTATTGGGCGAATGAATTATCAACGATGAACTCTCAATGGAACACTAACCCTACCCCTAACCCTAACCCTAACAACTAACAACCCTAACCCTAACCCTAACCCTAACCCAAACATTAACCCTAACAACTCTGTGACCTCAGATCAGATAAAATGTTTTCAACTAAAAGTCAGTTTCATAATCCTCTGTTAATCAGGAAAACGGTCTCTATAGAGTCTGTCTGTACTTGAATACTAATAGCTGCAGTACCATGCCAAGACAAGCCACCGAACCAGCACACACAGCTGAAGAATTGTAACCATCAGACAAAATGGTTTCTTTTCTGAAATATCTAATGATTTGCACGACACAGCAATCACATGCATGATCAGTTTCATGAGAACATACTTGAGTAGCTCTGCTTAAGGATCTGCATTTGTGAAGCGGCTCTCGCGGGACGTACGACTTGAGGAGTTCCTCCAGAATAGATGGATTGTAAGAACCAAAACTGATCTATAGAGTCTAGAGTGGAGGGATTTAGCACTTTGCCCACATATCCAGCATGCACAGCCTGTTGCTTTGAATCATGAGGAGGAAAAGATCTTCAACACACACTCGTCAAGGGTCTTTCGGATTCACGAGTTTCGTGAAGCGCCCAATACAATTTGTTTTATTTCTCCTCAAAGGATCAGGTATTCAGATGCAATGCCAATTATACACGAACAGACTGGCATTTAGTACAGAAAATGGAAGAAAAAGATGCCTACATATTTGAACCAAGGGAGATAGAAAGAAAAAAGGGAGTAAAGTAGAGGAAACAAACGGCACAGCACACCTTTCATCACACATCACTCACACATCAGTCATCACTTGTGACATCATGAAGATCAAAATGGTATACTCGACATAAGGTTCAATTCAAACAAATGAAACAGTGACTCAGAACACACTATCAAGACCAGGAGAGAGAGGAAGCAAAAAAAAAAGAAAAAGGAAGAGCTTGTGCTGGGTGGAAGCAGGGAAAAAGCTGTTGATGTACACTTATTACAATCTATATGATGAGAGGACTGAGAGAGCCGTTTGGGTCTGTGTCACCATTTTTAATCAGAGATGGCCAAACGGATCTTCGTCAAACTTTCAGAGGTTCCTCAGTGAGTGCCGGGAATGTTTTAGGCAAAAATATTCTTTTTGAAAAAAAAAAGTTGCATTTTTAGGGATTTCTTTTAATCGCTCAAACTTCTTCAAAATGCCAACAGGATTAGGACAGCACCAATCAATGCCGGTTACCCCTGCTATAACAAAAATATGCTCTATAGTGCCTTAGCCCTTGTAGCTACGTGAAAGGTAATACTAAATGATCCCCAACCCCATTCCTTAGTAGTATATACAAATATACACATATACATAGACACATATATATATATATATATATATATATATATATATATATATATATATATATATATATATATATATATACTAGCTTGGCTCGGCTCGCTACGCTCGCCTCACCAGCGTCGATACTGAGGAACGGGCTTATTTTAGCTGAGGCTAATGACTGTACCTGAGTTGCTGTGTTGTCATGATTTTCACCAATCATAATACAAACAATTACTTTGCACAAATGTATTTGTTGTGATTGTGATATTACATTTTTATCGGCAATTTAGGTTGAAGATTTAGGTTGAATGTTTTTTTTTCAAGAAAGAACCCCTCAGCACATACATAGGGGAGGGGGAGGTGCAGACTGGAAGTTTGGGACGATTACACCTCACCACCACGTAATTCATACCACCTCACCACCACGTAATTCATACCACCTCACCACCACGTAATTCATACCACCTCACCACCAAGTAATTCAAAACACCTCACCACCACATAATTCAAAATACCTCACCACCACGTGATTCAAAACCACCACAACGTTATTTAAAACACTTCACAACCACGGAAACAAAAGTTTGAGGGAGTCGTTAAGTGACAACACACACACTGCCCAGATGTGTAGATATATAGATAAATGACTGTACCCGAGTTGCCATTTTGTCATGGTTTAAACCAATCATAATTCAAACAATTATTTTGCACAAATGTATTTGTAATATACGTGATATCACATTTTACAAACAATTGAAGTTGAAAAAAAAAAATTCCCGAAAAAATTCCCAAAAAATAAAAATAAAAAAAGGAAAAATACCCTTAGGACATACCGACGGGAGACATATGTGCATACCAGAAGTTTGGTACGATTTCACAAAAGTTTGAGGGAGTAGTTCAGTGACAAGACATGACAAGACAACACAACACAGACACTGCACAGATATATATATAAGGTGGCGACATGATCAGGAAGATACACAGGAAGATACAGGTGGCGACATGGTCAAGTGCTGGCGGTGGTGGTGCAGATGGTGCAACAAGAGGTGCTGAGATCGAGAGAGAGAAGAGTGGAGAAGGAGACTGATGGGGGAGAGGTGTGGTTTGTCAAAGAGGGCCAAGTGGTAAGAGGTGGAAAGAGGAGGAGGTGGAAAGCAAGAGGGCTGTCAGATGCTTGTGATTGGCAGGTGGTGGCAGACCTAAAGCCACAATTGGTATTCCTAGAGGAGATCTGTGTGACAAGGTTGCGGCCTGACATTGTCATTTGGTCAAGTGCAACAAGACAGGTCATCTTAGGGGAGTTGTCGATACCTTGGGAAGAGAACATGGAGGAGGTGCACGAGAGGAAGAGAGGAAAGTACAGTGAGCTGGAGGCAGAGTGCTGGGAGAAGGGTTGGCGAGTTTCGTGTCAGCCATTTGAGGTGGGGTGTAGAGGGTATATTGGCAATTCCTTTTCTGCATTTCTTGCTAGGCTGGGAGTGTGTGGGACAGAAAGAAGGAGGATGTGTGACAAGGTGGCCCAGGTTGCCTTGAAAGGCTCATTTTGGATATGGAGGAAGTTTATGGAGGCATGTCGAACCGTGTAGGTTGGTTGTGTGTGTTTTTTTTGTTTTGTTTGTTTTTTGTTACTATTATTATTTCTTATTTTGTGTATATGAGTGAGTGAGTGAGGGTGTGTGTTTTTGAATGAATTAATTTTTGCATGAGTTGAGTGGTGTGTGTTGAGTGGTGTATGATGTAAGGGTCTGGTGGTTGGTTGGTTGGTGTTGTGTGTGTATGGGTGTGTATGTGTGTGTATGAATGATCTGGTGTGTTTTGTTGGTGAGTGGTGAAGGGTATAAAGGTGGGTGTTTGAGTGTTCCACCATGTTTGTTTGGTGCTGTGGATTCTGTATGTGGAGGTGTTGTTGTTGTTGTTGTTGTTGTTGTTGTTCGCACTGGCTGGGGGTGGGGGTATGTACGCATCCAGGTGCAGTTGCTGCATGTGGATGTGTATGTGCCCCTGCTGGCCCTCCTTAGCTGACCGTATCAAGGTTGAAGGGCCGAAACGGGATGATGCTGAGGACCTCGACTAAGGACCCGGTCAGTGCGGCACACTTGTGACCAGGTGTGTTTTGAACTTATATATATATATATATATATATATATATATATATATATATATATATATATATATATATATATTGTTGCGGATATGGGACTTGGCCTCAATATCCGCTTGTAAATACTCCCCTATTTCCCCAATACTCCCCAACTATCCCCAATCCCCCATTCCCTAGTCCCATTGCCTGTAAATAACACTCTGTAGAACCGACCTTCCCCTTTTTCCCCCATTAAATGTCGTGCCCAGGTCCACCGCATCTCACGTAGACAACTTTCGGACATCTTGCTAGTTATTCTTAGTCTATGTCAGTTAAGGACTCGTTTCCATTAATTCTGACTCTTCGTTGCACCAGAATGTGATTATATGGCACCAGTAGTGAGTTTAGGACCTTCCCATACCTCCTCCCATCTTCTTCCCCAAACAACAACTACAACAACAACTACAACAACAACTACAACAACTACAACAACGGCGCGGCGCGGGGGAGTGTGCGTCCTCACACCGGCTCGGTTAGCCGCCATTGACCATGCGCTCCGATGGGGTTACCACGAAGGGGCTCCCTGTCAGCCCCTCGTCAAGGGCGGAGCAGGTAACCCCCCCCGCACGCACCCAATGAGAAGCAACGGGCCGATTCCATCTGGGGCGGAGCTAACGAGCCGAGGGCGTGTCACTCCCCGCCGGATATACGCGGCCACTTACCGGACGTGAGGTCAGATGCACCCCCGACTGAAGAAGACAAGTCGCGACCTTCCAGCGCTGAGAGCGACTTCCCCGCATCTCTAGACCGGACCGGGTCGATCCTGCCCTGAGCCCAGGTGCACCTGGAGCCATCGATTCTGCCTTTCCTTGCCATCAATCCCCGTGTGAGTCAGTTTTTGTCCTGTTTATCTGTCGTCTGTCGGGGCTATTATAAGAGTGTGTCTAAGTGCCTGTCTTCCTATGCTGTCCCTCTTGTCGTTGTAATCTGACCTTCCGCCCTAATATAACCTCCTCCGGAGGTCTTGAGAACTGAACCCTTGGTGTCGTGTCATTTTAATCTAGCCGTTGTGGCCTTTTCCTTCATTGATTTAGCATAGCGCGATTTAGTCAACGTTCGAGTATAATCGGGTAACTTGTGCGGACACGGCGGCCATTCCGCTCGGCCCACCATAACATCAAAGTCGTGTCTGTAACAATTGGTGTCTGGGAGTGGGATTCGAGGCCCGACCAAATTTTTTAAAAAAAACGAATAGAGGAAAAAAAAAAATTTGGTCAAAATTTGGAGCGGCCGAAATTTGTTTTGTTTTACGGAAATAAAAACCCGAATTTTGAAAGTCGCGCTATGGCGGATCAAGACAGCTGGGGTCCGGTAGGGGAGAGTGAGGCAGGGTCGGTCCAGGACCAAATTGAGGGACGCGAGGAGAGCGAAGCAGCGAGGGTAGCAGACGCACAAATTAGCGTCGTTGCGCCCGACATTGCGGGTGCGCAAAATGGCGCCTCGCTGGTCACCGCGCCCGCGACCGTGGCAGCGCCCCTGGTGGATCCGAACCTTTTCATGTTGCAAATGAGGGCCCTTATGGAACAAATGGGTGAGCAATTGGGAGACCAAATTAGAGGTTTGAAAAGCCAAATGGGGGTAATGAGGGACGAAGCGAGGGGTACCGGTGAGGGGTTAGACAATAATTTTAAGGGTTTAGACAAGAAATTTGGGAAGTTAGACAATAATTTTGAGGAGTTAGACAAGAAATTTGGGAAGTTAGACAATAATTTTGAGGAGTTAGACAAGAAATTTGGGAAGTTAGACAATAATTTTGAGGGTTTAGACAAGAAATTTGGGAAGTTAGACAATAATTTTGAGGGTTTAGACAAGAAATTTGGGAAGTTAGACAATAATTTTGAGGAGTTAGACAAGAAATTTGGGAAGTTAGACAATAATTTTGAGGAGTTAGACAAGAAATTTGGGAAGTTAGACAATAATTTTGAGGGGTTAGACAACGGGATAAAAGAGGTGAGAAATGGGTTAACGGGGGTAGAAAATAGAATGGCTGCCCAGGAGAATCAAATGGAAGGGATGCAAAAGGGGTTAGAGGGGTTAGAAAACAGTATGGAAGGCAAATTGAGGGACATGAGGGACCAAGCGGAAAGGGAAGTTAAACAAATGGGGCAGCAGATAGAGGGGGTCAGAATGGGGGTAGAAACCATACTGGATGCTCACAGGGAGGAAATGGAGCAGATGAGGGTGGCATCTGGGCAGGAGATGCAAGTGATGGGAGAGGAGATCAGAAGAGGGGTGAGTGAGGAGGTCGGAGGAGTGCGCGAAGAGGTGAGGCACTGTAAGGAGCGCATGGAGAAGGAGGTGAGAAAGGGGACTGTAAAATTGCAAGGGGGCATAGAGGACCTGACGCAGGAGGTGGAGCAGCTGACGGTGGGACAGACGGAGTTAGTGGAGCAGGTTCAAAGGAACACTGCGGTATTAGGAGGTTTAAAAGCGACACAGAAAGAACTAAAAGATGACTTGGTAGCGACGAAGAGGGAATGTCAGATGGTACGTGAGGGACTGACAACGAGGCTGGACGAGGTGATAGAGGTAATGGAGACGAAGGACCGGCAGGTGAGGACGCACATGGAAACGGTCAAGGTAGCCTTAGAGGACGAGCTTGAGGAGACGTACCGGGGAATAAAAGAGGTGAAGCAGAAATTAGAAGAAGTGGAAGAAGGGGTGAGCGAAATTAAGAAGCGACGGAGAGAGGATAAGCAAGAGATAAAAGAGGAGGTAAAATAATTGGTCCAAAGTCTGTGTTTGGATCGTGATGATGTGCTCATTAACCGGATGAGGGATTCGCAGGTGATGGAGGAGAAGCGAAGAGGAAGAGGACCCGGTGTAAGTGGTGACCAATATGGTCGTGCGTATGATGCGCCAGGGGATTTAATAAGCTTGGGGGTCGAGATGGACCCGGGTGTTCGTGAGAGGCCGTTGGTGAAGTGTGCGACAGGTCTGGTGTGCGAAAGAGGAGGTGTGCGAGAAAGTCCGACTCTGGGGTGTGTGAGGAAAAAGTGCGTGCCAAGGAGTGAGGGTGCTGGCGAGAGTGAGTCGGTCGTAGCGCGTGTGCGAGGGAGCACATGGAAGCGTGGTGTGGTGAGTGTTACAGAGGGTGTGATGGGAGAGTGTGCGCAAGAGTGTGCGCGAGAAAGGTGTGTGACGGACAGGTGCATGGGGAAAGAGTGCGCTGTCAAAGGCAAGGAAGAATGCACACCTGTGGTGAGTGTTACAGAGGGTGTAACGGGAGAGTGTGCGCGAGAAAGGTGTGTGATGGACAGGTGCATGGGGAAAGAGTGCGCTGTCAAGAGTAAGGGTGAGTGCGCTGTCAAGAATGGAGGTGAGAGTAGTGAGAGTGACAAGGAGAGTGAGTTGGTTGTGACAGGTGAGCGAGGATGTACACCTGGGATGGAAGGATGCACACCTGGAATGGTAGAGCGTGAGTGGGAATGCACGCTGGAGTTGGTGGTGAGGCACGTGGTTGGGTGTGCGAATGAGAGCACACCTGTGATTGTCACAGAGGAGGTGACAGAAGAGGGGGCGCGAAGAGGTGTGTTGGTGAGGTGTGCGACCAACGAATGTGTGCCAAAGTGTTCGGTGGTCAGGTGTGTGACCAAGGCTGTGAGTGGAATGGGGGTACCGAGGTGTGTAAGGAGAGGTACGAGGAGCATGGAAACGGCTGGAGGTGTGAGCAAGGAACGGGCTGCGGGGTGTAAGCGTCCAGGTGAAGCATCGACGGTAACCGGTTTAGTGGTTAGGTCGACTTTTAGCCGAATCGGGCCCTCGGTGCGTGCTGGGCCTCGCTTTGAACGGCCGCGTCCGTGCTCCACTAGGCGGAGCGGGCAGCCCGATAGAAAGGGTCGTCATGGCGACCACTTTTTGTTGAGGCAGTCCGGCAGGTCGAGATCGGGACATTGGATGGCTCCACGCCGAGATGGTGCGTGGGATCTCGGCCCGGATAAGCCCCCGTCCCTGCCCCGAATGCCGGACGCATCCAGCCGCCGGCACAAAACAACCAGCATCCATTGCTTGGCTTTACGAAGCCGGGCTTTGGACAGGAATTGGCGCACCGAGAGGCATTAGTGAGTAGACTGGGTGATGAGGTTAGTGTTTTGGCCCCAAAATTAGAGAAAAACAAAATTTGATGATTGGCAAAGGATTGGCAGTAGTGATTGGCAGATGATGGGCAGTGAGTGGCTAAATTTTTGATTTATTGAAATTTGATGTGCAAAATTGGTAGTGAGCGATAGGCCCGGTGGGTAAGGGTGGCATCCCTGCCACCCTTCCCATGGGTGGGGCCAAGGAGCAATAGATTATGGGGTGTATGGCAGTGAAAACTAGCCCGGGTGGGTTAGGTTATATTGATAGGGCCCTAGAAGATGACATTAGGTAACGTTAAGTTTAGTTAGTGACTGATACCTGTAGTGGGGACGCAGGTAGATTTGTGTGGATTATAATGACGTGGGAGCGCAATAGTTTAAAGGGACGACTGGGAAGCACAAGTTTCAGAGGGGAGTAGTTAGATGAGATGATGCTGTGTGAGAATTGAACAGGTGTGATTGCACAGGTGTGCAACTGGACAGGTGTGTGGAGCAGTGTGTGAGTAATGAGTGTTGTGGATCAGCGCGAATGCGCTTGGGGAGAGAAGGGTGCAGGTGGCACCAGGTGTGAGAGCACAGGTGTGCAGGTACAGGTGTGTGGAAAGAGTTGGAGTAAGTGGTACGGAGTGGTGTGCATGGTGCGAAGGTGTGAATGGGGGAAGAGTGGACCCCCATCACGGATACCCGGGGCGGGTAGTGTAAGTGTTAGGTAGAGGGTACAGGTAAATTGTGGTTGGATATTGGCATCTGTGGTGCGGTTGCAGAATGGTGTTGTGGATGGGTGCATTAGTGTTGTGGAAATGACTGGGCATGTAGCCTGTTAGTGTGTGTAGTTGGTTGGGCACTCCACCACTGTGAGGATGTCGGCCAGGTGAGGCCGCAGGTGGGCTCTGGGAGCCGGTAGTTGTGAGTGGGTGCCTGAGGATCCCGGGTGTGGATCGGGCAGCCCAGTGCCAGAGAGGGCACCGAGTGGGGAGAGCGCCAGAGGGCCTTCCCCAGGTAGTTAGGTTAGGGTAAGGAGCAGGTAAGCTCGGAGGCAACTGCAGTGGTGGAGGTGTGCAGGTGGGTAGACCCGCTGGGAGAGGTACACGCCACAGCCCAGAAATTGTGCGAGGGCACCGGGAGATGAATCGGGGGAGTGAGACCCCAAATTGGAAAGCACCACAGTTTGGCCAATGGGAATTGGTTTTTAGAACCCATAGTGTAAGAGGGCCAATGGTTTGGCCGGAGAAAGACCCCGGGTAGTGTAAAGTTGTAAAGTCATTTAGGAAATAGTTAGGATTGATGAACCTGTCGCACCATACGCAGCCACTTACCTGTGGTGATGATGATGACTCCACACCTGTGTTTTCTTTGTTTGTGTTGCAGAAATGAGAATTGCTGTGAGGATTTGTGAGACGCATCACGACGTGGATGAGACATTGGGGTGATTCCATCTCTCCCTCCCTAGGAGGGACTGATGATGAATTGGTAATGGCAAATTATGATGTTGAGTTGGAGATGGCAAATTTTGATGAGAGTTTAAAATGGCAAATTTGATTGGTTAGGAGGGAGAGAAGACGAATTTGGTATATGGGAGGAACGGGGAAGACAGTAGGGACGTTTGTTGATTTGTAAAGTAGATGTTTATGGGTAGTGTTGTGTTTTGTGGATATAGTAAGGGGTAAGGGAGGGGCCATGTAGGTTACCTGGTGGGGGGGGGGGGGGGGGGCGTACGGTAGGAACGTACCTGTCTCACCTGGTTCCCATGTGCCCCCAGTGTGCATTACTTTACATTGCGTGCACTTTTGCGCCCTTACCACCTTACTCACTTGTCTGCTTCTTTTGTCTCCCACCTCCGAGGATCTGGCTTTGGGGCAGAGAGAGAGGAGAGAGAGGTGCTGGCTTCGCAGTTGTGGGCCTGCACTTTCGCTGCTTGCTGCTTGGATCGATACACCATATGGACCGCAATGTTTGTGGCCACCCACAATGGACCGCAGTTCTTTTGCGGCCAAGCACCACCCGTGGAAGGACCTATGGGTCAACGTGGCACCTATGCCAAACAGGTGAACCACTAATAGTTGGCACCCTGACGGCCACAATAAGGAAATGGACGCGGTTGGCGCCTTTCTTTATTTTTTTGAAAGAAGCCAGAAGGCCACGTGCACCACACGAAGAGCAAGAGACACCTGCAGGGTTAGGGGTTGTTGAATTTATTTTTATTCATTGAACAATGGTGACTGCACCGGATGGTGCTGACTGTGTGATGGGGTGGTGCTTTTGGTGCTGGGAAGGGGTGCTCTGCACGTTATTAAAGGCCGTAAGGCCACAGAGCACTCGTGGGTTGGTGTATCGATGCTGGCATGCGTGCTCTCTCTATGCATAACATCTGCATGTGTTCCTCCAAAAACAGGTCCTGGATCGTAGTGTAAATATCAGCGTAGTCTTGTAAATAATGCTCCCTACCGGCTGTATGTTTAGTTTGCGAATTCTTTCCGGATTCGGTTATCCTGTGGGTGTGTTTCTGTGAGGAGAAGGGTGCAACGTCGCAGGGGGACATATTTACTCATTTGTGAACATCTGTAAAACTGTCGCACTCAGGGTAGAGTTAATAGTAGAGGGAACTACATCTGAGTGCCACACTAAAGTAGGTAAAAATTTATCGGGTCGGGACGCCCCGAGGGTAGAGAAGGGTGCAATGTTGCGGATATGGGACTTGGCCTCAATATCCGCTTGTAAATACTCCCCTATTTCCCCAATACTCCCCAACTATCCCCAATCCCCCATTCCCTAGTCCCATTGCCTGTAAATAACACTCTGTAGAACCGACCTTCCCCTTTTTCCCCCATTAAATGTCGTGCCCAGGTCCACCGCATCTCACGTAGACAACTTTCGGACATCTTGCTAGTTATTCTTAGTCTATGTCAGTTAAGGACTCGTTTCCATTAATTCTGACTCTTCGTTGCACCAGAATGTGATTATATGGCACCAGTAGTGAGTTTAGGACCTTCCCATACCTCCTCCCATCTTCTTCCCCAAACAACAACTACAACAACAACTACAACAACAACTACAACAACTACAACAACGGCGCGGCGCGGGGGAGTGTGCGTCCTCACACCGGCTCGGTTAGCCGCCATTGACCATGCGCTCCGACGGGGTTACCACGAAGGGGCTCCCTGTCAGCCCCTCGTCAAGGGCGGAGCAGGTAACCCCCCCCGCACGCACCCAATGAGAAGCAATGGGCCGATTCCATCTGGGGCGGAGCTAACGAGCCGAGGGCGTGTCACTCCCCGCCGGATATACGCGGCCACTTACCGGACGTGAGGTCAGATGCGCCCCCGACTGAAGAAGACAAGTCGCGACCTTCCAGCGCTGAGATCGACTTCCCCGCATCTCTAGACCGGACCGGGTCGATCCTGCCCTGAGCCCAGGTGCACCTGGAGCCATCGATTCTGCCTTTCCTTGCCATCAATCCCCGTGTGAGTCAGTTTTTGTCCTGTTTATCTGTCGTCTGTCGGGCTATTATAAGAGTGTGTCTAAGTGCCTGTCTTCCTATGCTGTCCCTCTTGTCGTTGTAATCTGACCTTCCGCCCTAATATAACCTCCTCCGGAGGTCTTGAGAACTGAACCCTTGGTGTCGTGTCATTTTAATCCAGCCGTTGTGTCCTTTTCCTTCATTGATTTAGCATAGCGCGATTTAGTCAACGTTCGAGTATAATCGGGTAACTTGTGCGGACACGGCGGCCATTCCGCTCAGCCCACCATAACATCAAAGTCGTGTCTGTAACAATATATATATATATATATATATATATATATGTCCTATCCTCTAGGTCTTTTGAGTCTTCTGGGTCTTTTGGGTCTTTTGGGTATTTAAGGGTATTTTGTGTATTTGGGGACAGAGCACAGAGAGAGCTGGGGGAGCAAGGCCGGAGAGGAGTCGGTAGAAGACAGAAAGACCACCTACCTTGCAACTGTCTCACTCTCAGGATCTACCTGCCTGGAAGACAGAAAGACCACCTACCTGCCTGGGGTGAGTGAGAGAAAGGCCCTCGGAATCAGCTTCATCGCGGGAGATTCCAATGATTCTGAAAGATTTGGTTTCAACAGCGTGAAGCCGAGCTAGGTGTGAGGCAGGTGCACCAGCACAGAGGGGAGAGCAGTATTCCATTGAGCTGCAGATGAAAACTTTGTATTCGGTGAGGAGCTCAGGTGTGCCAAGGAAGGACTTCGCACGACGGAGGATGCCCAGTCGGCGACTGGCTTTGGAGGCCAGCTTAGAAATGTTGTTTTCCCGGGAAATATCATGGCAGATAGTGAGACCCAAAATCTTGAGTGACAGAACTTCTTGGAGAGGATTGTTGAGAAAGTAGGTGGGAGGGTTGTCCAGTCGGTCTTTTCGGAGAGACATCGTAAGAGTGTGAGGTTTGTCAGGATTGAAAGACATGTTCCACTTGTTTGACCAGTCTGTGATTTTGTCCAGGTCTGCAGAGAGTGAGGTGGCTGCAGACTGCCGATCTGAGGGATGAGGAATGGAGCGGCAGAGAGTGGAGTCATCAGCAAAGAGATAGAGAGGATTTTCCAGAGAGTTGGATAGATCATTGATGAAGACCAGAAAAAGCACAGGGCCCAGAACACTACCTTGGGGAACTCCAGCCTGAACAGGAAGGGGAGATGAGATAAATCCATTCAGGGCCACTCGTTGACTACGACCAGAGAGGAAGTCTGCAAGCCATGCGTGGAGATTTCCATGGATATCATAGGAGGAGAGTTTGGTGAGCAGAGCGGGGTGCCAGACCATATCGAAGGCCTGTGATATGTCAAGTGAGACAGCTGTGATTTCCTGTTTGGCATTGAGTACCTCCATCCATTGTTGAGACAGCAGAAGCAGCATGTCCAGAGTAGAATGACCTGGTTTGAATCCAAATTGATGATCGGAGATCAAGCCATTGGAGAAGAGGAAGGATTTGATATCAGAAGTGATGACGTATTCCACGACTTTGCTGATAATTGGGAGCAGGCTGATTGGTCTGTAGTTGCAAGGATCTGTTTTTGCACATTTTTTGTGTAAAGCGGTAATGTTTGCTGATTTCCAAGATGATGGCAGATGATCTGGAGCAAAAGAGAGGGTGAAGAGAACAGAGAGAGGGTGAGATAGAGCGGAAGAGCAGGATTTTGCTGATGCCGTCTGGTCCAGTTGCAGAATCAGAATCAGAGTCGAGGTTTGACAAAAACCTCACCTTGTCAGGAGGGAAGAACACAGAGTCCAGGAGCAGCTGGGTTCGACTGGGTATGGTGGGTACAGAGAGAGATGGTTACTTTGAATGTATCTGCACTTGTTGTCTTGTTTGTTTGTCCAGGCGATATCTCCGCCATCCTTTTGAGCTAGGATTCTGAAATTTGGGCACAATAGTGAGCAAATACTTTGGCAAAAAAGGTATTTTTTTATTTTTTGATTAATCAATTCATTAATGACTTAATTATTATGGATTTATTAAGCACTTATATATATATATATATATTCTCATCTGGGCAATATCTCAGACACCTTTTGAGCTAAGAAGCTGATTTGAGCTAGTAAGCTGATTCACTCCTGGTTCCTGGATATAAATTCAATGTCTGTGAGTGACAACCTGGGATGCTTGGACAGGTAACCATTTGTAGCAAGAACACAAAGATAACTATCCATTCGACTGTCGCTTTGTTTCAGCTGCCACAACCTATTAGGTTTTGAAATATGAACATTTGATATTACCACCCAGATATGACATCATAATTAACAGACTTATCCTTTGATGTGTAATAAGTGTTAAATAATGTGCCAAATTGTACCTTGAGTCCATAATTAGGGCCCAACTCAAAAAGACTGCGTTGGACAATTACTCACCCGAACATTGCTGCAGAGAATCGTTATCATTCTGTCAAAGTTTCATTAAAACCTAAAAACTTTTCATTTACTGCTCTTGGGATTCCCAGCAAATCAGAAAGATATTGTAACGATAATACTCCCAATTGGTCGATATCCCATCATGCATTAGGCCTGTATGTGTGCTTGGTCGTGCCCGAAATGGAGTTTGAAACGTGAATTATTTTTCTACAAGTATATTAAGGGTCATGGAGGAGCTTATGCATCTATTACATCCAGGACAGATTTGCGTATATGTTTAAATGATTTGCAAAGGAAATCTGTAGAAAGTGGACTAAGTGGCAGAGTGTGCTGGTTGTGAAACTGGGATCTGCGCTTGGTGAGTTAGTCATGTGCTCCATGGATCGAAAAGGATCCATGGTTGATAGTACTCAGAGGGTGAAATTGTATCCAACGTCGGGCATGGTCAAAATTCCAATTATCATGTCCGCTGTGAGAAGAATGCTGCGAAATGAAATCCCGAGAGCCAGATCTGAGAGATGACCAGAAAATCCCGAGACCCAGACGTGAGATATGGCCAGGAAATCCCGAGAGACAGATGGGAGAGATGGCCAGGAAATCATGAGAGCCAGATCTGAGAGATGGCCAGGAAATCCTGAGAGCAAGACCTGAGAGATGGCCAGGAAATCCTGAGAGCAAGATCTGAGAGATGGCCAGGAAATCCCGAGAGCAAGACCTGAGAGATGACCAGAAAATCCCGAGACCCAGACGTGAGATATGGCCAGGAAATCCTGAGAGCAAGACCTGAGAGATGGCCAGGAAATCCTGAGAGCAAGATCTGAGAGATGGCCAGGAAATCCCGAGAGCAAGACCTGAGAGATGACCAGAAAATCCCGAGACCCAGACGTGAGATATGGCCAGGAAATCCCGAGAGACAGATGGGAGAGATGGCCAGGAAATCATGAGAGCCAGATCTGAGAGATGGCCAGGAAATCCTGAGAGCAAGACCTGAGAGATGGCCAGGAAATCCTGAGAGCCAGATCTGAGAGATGGCCAGGAAATCCCGAGACCCAGACGTGAGATATGGCCAGGAAATGCTGAGAGCAAGACCTGAGAGATGGCCAGGAAATCCTGAGAGCCAGATCTGAGAGATGACCAGAAAATCCCGAGACCCAGACGTGAGATATGGCCAGGAAATCCCGAGAGACAGATGGGAGAGATGGCCAGGAAATCATGAGAGCCAGATCTGAGAGATGGCCAGGAAATCCTGAGAGCAAGACCTGAGAGATGGCCAGGAAATCCTGAGAGCAAGATCTGAGAGATGGCCAGGAAATCCCGAGAGCAAGACCTGAGAGATGACCAGAAAATCCCGAGACCCAGACGTGAGATATGGCCAGGAAATCCTGAGAGCAAGACCTGAGAGATGGCCAGGAAATCCTGAGAGCAAGATCTGAGAGATGGCCAGGAAATCCCGAGAGCAAGACCTGAGAGATGACCAGAAAATCCCGAGACCCAGACGTGAGATATGGCCAGGAAATCCCGAGAGACAGATGGGAGAGATGGCCAGGAAATCATGAGAGCCAGATCTGAGAGATGGCCAGGAAATCCTGAGAGCAAGACCTGAGAGATGGCCAGGAAATCCTGAGAGCCAGATCTGAGAGATGGCCAGGAAATCCCGAGAGCAAGACCTGAGAGATGACCAGAAAATCCCGAGAGCCAGACGTGAGATATGGCCAGGAAATCCCGAGAGACAGATGGGAGAGGTGGCCAGGAAATCATGAGAGCCAGATCTGAGAGATGGCCAGGAAATCCTGAGAGCAAGACCTGAGAGATGGCCAGGAAATCCTGAGAGCCAGATCTGAGAGATGGCCAGGAAATCCCGAGAGCAAGACCTGAGAGATGGTCAGGAAATCTTGAGAGCAAGACCTGAGAGATGGCCAGGAAATCCTGAGAGCCAGATCTGAGAGATGGCCAGGAAATCCTGAGAGCCAGATCTGAGAGATGGCCAGGAAATCCCGAGAGCAAGACCTGAGAGATGGTCAGGAAATCTTGAGAGCAAGATCTGAGAGATGGCCAGGAAATCCCGAGAGCCAGATCTGAGAGATGACCAGAAAATCCCGAGAGCCAGACGTGAGATATGGCCAGGAAATCCCGAGAGACAGATGGGAGAGATGGCCAGGAAATCATGAGAGCCAGATCTGAGAGATGGCCAGGAAATCCTGAGAGCAAGACCTGAGAGATGGCCAGGAAATCCTGAGAGCCAGATCTGAGAGATGGCCAGGAAATCCCGAGAGCAAGACCTGAGAGATGGTCAGGAAATCTTGAGAGCAAGACCTGAGAGATGGCCAGGAAATCCTGAGAGCCAGATCTGAGAGATGACCAGAAAATCCCGAGAGCAAGACCTGAGAGATGGTCAGAAAATCCTGAGAACCAAGCGTGAGAGATGGCCAGAAAATCCTGAGAGCCAAGCGTGAGAGATGGCCAGAAAATCCTGAGAGCCAGGCGTGAGAGATGGCCAGGAAATCCTGAGAGCCAGATCTGAGAGATGGCCAGGAAATCCTGAGAGCAAGACCTGAGAGATGGTCAGTAAATCCTGAGAGCAAGACGTGAGAGATGGCCAGGAAATCCTGAGAGCCAGATCTGAGAGATGGCCAGGAAATCCTGAGAGCAAGACGTGAGAGATGGCCAGGAAATCCTGAGAGCCAAGCGTGAGAGATGGCCAGGAAATCCTGAGAGCCAGATCTGAGAGATGACCAGAAAATCCTGAGAGCCAGGCGTGAGAGATGGCCAGGAAATCCTGAGAGCCAAGCGTGAGAGATGGCCAGGAAATCCTGAGAGCCAGATCTGAGAGATGGCCAGAAAATCCTGAGAGCCAGGCGTGAGAGATGGCCAGGAAATCCTGAGAGCCAGATCTGAGAGATGGCCAGGAAATCCTGAGAGCAAGACCTGAGAGATGGTCAGGAAATCCTGAGAGCAAGACGTGAGAGATGGCCAGGAAATCCTGAGAGCCAGATCTGAGAGATGGCCAGGAAATCCTGAGAGCCAGATCTGAGAGATGACCAGAAATCCCGAGAGCCAGACCTAATAGATGGCCATGAAATCACAAAAGCAAGACCTGAGAGATGGCCAGGAAATCCCGAGAGCCAGGCGTGAGAGATGGCCATGAAATGACAAAAGCCAGACCTGAGAGATGGCCAGGAAATCCTGAGAGCCAGGTGTGAGAGATGGCTCGGAAATCCTGAGAGCCAAACCTGAGAGATGACCAGGAAATCCTGAGAGCCAGATCAGAGAGATGGCCAGGAAATCACAAAAGCCAGGCCTGGGAGATGGTCAGGAAATCCTGAGAGCCAAACGTGAGAGATGGCCAGGAAATCACAAAAGCCAGGCCTGGGAGATGGTCAGGAAATCCTGGGAGCCAGATCTTAGAGATGGCCAATAAATCCTGGGAGCCAGATCTGAGAGATGGCCAGGAAATCCTAAGAGCCAGATCTGAGAGATGGCCAAGAAATCCTGGGAGCCAGATCTGATAGATTGCCAGGAAATCCTGGGAGCCAGATCTGAGAGATGGCCAGGAAATCCTGAGAGCAAGACCTGAGAGATGGTCAGGAAATCCTGAGAGCCAGGCGTGAGAGATGGTCAGGAAATTCTGAGAGCCGGATCTGAGAGATTGCTAGGAAATCCTGAGCCAGACCTGAGAGCTGGCCAGGAAATCCTGAGAGCAAGACCTGAGAGATGGCCAGGAAATCCTGAGAGCCAGACCTGAGATATGGCCAGGAAATCCTGAGAGCCAGATCTGAGAGATTGCCAGGAAATCCTGAGAGCCAGACATGAGAGATGGCCAGGAAATCCTGAGAGCCAGACCTCAGAGATGGCCAGGAAATCAGAGTATATATTGCAATTCCCAAGTATCGGATATACGGCTTTTCTAGTAAGGACCATGTTGTCTGTAATTGTGTAGTTTGAGTGGACACTTAGAACGTTGTCCGTCGTCACTGCAGACGATATGATCCGAAGTCCCTAGATGACGTATGTGTGACGTCATACTGGGATTTCCCTTCCTCCATGATGTTAAAAAAGCAAATGGAAATACAATAAGGAACTTATTGGCGTAATAATGTTTGTAAATTTTCATTTCCATATGCTGGACAGAGCACCTTTATTTTATGAGACAACAAGATCCTCCATTGTGTTTGTGGGAGCCATTTATGTGATATTCATGATGTTAAGAGTCTGAAGACACTCAATTTGGAGGACATTGAGTGCAAAGAAAGCCATATGTACTCCGTCTCTCTCTCTCTCTCTCTCTCTCTCTCTCTCTCTCTCTCTCTCTCTCTCTCTCTCTCTCTCTCTCTCTCTCTCTCTCTCTCTCTCTCTCTCTCTATCTCTATCTATATCTATATATCTCTCTATATCTCTCTCTATATCTCTCTCTATATCTCTCTCTATATCTCTCTCTATCTCTCTGTATTTGAAGTGGTGATAAATGTAGGGGTGTACTTACTTTTTCCACATGCGGAATTTGCATTTATGTTTATTTAAATTATACAATGGACTACAAAATGTAAATGTTTCATGATATTTGTTATATTATATCACCTTTATCTATCAATATTGTTGAAATGAAGATCAAATAGCTGTATGTTGAAATATGTTGAAAAAGTCAAAACTTTACATGGAGTGTACTTACTTTTTCACGTGACTGTATATACAGATTTAACCCCCGAACTTGACTAGGAAGCAAGGCACAGATTGAGTCTCACCCCAGCATTTGCTGCACAACCTGTTAGCGTCATGTCATAGGGTCAGTGTGCTTCATTTGTTGAATATATATATATATATATATATATATATATATATATATATATATATATATTGTCACGCAACTGCGATTAACATCAAAGTTGCGGAGGCCGATTATGAGGCTTTAAGCTCCCGAGGCGAAAACTCAATAGCGGATTCCAATCAAGCACTTAAACGCGTGGAATGGCGGGACACAGCGAAAGCCCTGCAACCTTACCTATTAAAATCAAACACCCAGGAAAACTGCGTTCAGATATATACAGAAAATAATATAAGGATTTATTAAATAAAAGCAGGATAGGAAAAAAAACACGCGCCGGTAAATCTAATATCCTAAATCGGGACGTCCCCACACGACTGATATCAAACACAAAACGAGGGAGATGAATTACGAAAAGAACACGTCACGTCGTTCAAAATGTACACGGATGCGGGCTTATCTGGTCTTTCATCGTCTTTGTGGCTGCCGTCCAACACCGCTCCTTCCGGCCCGATCGCACACCACGAGGTTCCTCGCTCCAAGCCCCACAAGGCCGAGCACCACGCACCAAAAGCACCACGCGTCGTCGATCTCCAACGCGAGCACAAACTCCAGAACCAAGAGGCATGGCGAAAAGGGGGAGAGAGAGCGCAGGTGCGACTGCACGCTATGGTTCAAATCCGAGTTCACTTTCTCCAGACTCTTCCGAACTGAACTGGACCGAACTCACACCGGGGCTGAACTTAGTTCAGCGCACCTCCAAACTGCACTCAACTGCAGAACTCTTCTCAACTCAACTCGACTGCCGTCTCATCTCAACTGCACTGCGGGACTGCTCAACTCAACTCCCTCAACTCGCCTGGCAGCCAACTCCAACTGCTCCCGGGACTGCACTGCACTCGACTCGACTCAACTCGACTCGACTCCCTCACTCAACTGCCGGCAATGGTGTCTGACCCTCGATAGTATCTCTGGTGATGACGTCACATTGGCACACTCCTCAGCCAATCAGAGCCTCAAGGTGTGTTTGTGGGCTTGTGCCTGTAGGTGTTTGTGGGCTTGTGCTTGGAGGTGTTTGTAGACTTGTGCATGGAAGAGTTTGTGGACTTATGCCTGGAGGTGTGTTTGCGCCTCAAGGTGTGTTTGGTCCTCAAAGTGTGTTTTGGGCTTGTGCCTGGGGGTGTTTGTGGGCTTGTGCCTGGATGTGTTTGTGGGCTTGTGCCTGGATGTGTTTGTGGGCTTGTGCCTGGAGGTGTTTGTGGGCTTGTGCCTGGAGGTGTTTGTGGGCTTGTGCCTGGAGGTGTTTGTGGGCTTGTGCCTGGAGGTGTTTGTGGACTTGTGCTTGGAGGTGTGTTTGAGCCTCATGGTGTGTTTTGGGCTTGTGCCTGGAGGTGTTTGTGGACTTGTGCCTGGAGGTGTTTGTGGACTTGTGCGTGGAGGTGTTTGTGGGCTTGTGCCTGGAGGTGTTTGTGGGCTTGTGCCTGGAGGTGTTTGTAGACTTGTGCCTGGAGGTGTTTGTGGACTTGTGCTTGGAGGTGTGTTTGAGCCTGAAGGTGTGTTTTGGGCTTGTGCCTGGAGGTGTTTCTGGACTTGTGACTGGAGGTGTTTGTGCACTTGTGCCTGGAGGTGTTTGTGGGCTTGTGCCTGGAGGTGTTTGTGGGCTTGTGCCTGAAGGTTTTTGTGGGCTTGTGCCTGGAGGTGTTTGTGGGCTTGTGCCTGGAGGTGTTTGTGGGCTTGTGCCTGGAGGTGTTTGTGGACTTGTGCCTGGAGGTGTTTGTGCACTTCTGCCTGGAGGTGTTTGTGGACTTGTAACTGGAGGTGTTTGTGGGCTTGTGCCTTGAGGTGTTTGTGAGCTTGTGCCTGGAGGTGTTTGTGGGCTTGTGCCTGAAGGTTTTTGTGGGCTTGTGCCTGGAGGTGTTTGTGGGCTTGTGCCTGGAGGTGTTTGTGGGCTTGTGCCTGGAGGTGTTTGTGGGCTTGTGCCTGGAGGTGTTTGTGGGCTTGTGCCTGGAGGTGTTTGTGGGCTTGTGCTTGGAGGTGTGTTTGAGCCTCAAGGTGTGTTTTGGGCTTGTGTCTGGATGTGTTTGTGGACTTGTGCCTGGAGGTGTTTGTGGACTTGTGCCTGGAGGTGTTTGTGGACTTGTGCCTGGAGGTGTTTGTGGACTTGTGCCTGAAAGTGTTTGCAGACGTGTTCCTGGAGGTGGGTTTGTGTCTCAAGGTGTGTTTGGATCCTCATGGTGTGTTTGTGGATTTGTGCAGAGTTTGAAAACCGTTCACATTCGGATTTTTTAATCACTGTTGACTCTCTTTAATATGAATAGTCGTTGAGGCAAAAATAAACAAATCTGTAAAGACAAAACCGATTTATTTATTTATTTCTATTTTCTGTTTATTTTTAGTATCAGTAATTCATCTTAAAGATTGTTCCTGTTGATGAGGTTCTACTGTATCTTGCTTTAACCTCATTTACCATCACATTGAGTATAGATGATATTAACGCCTCTGTCTTACAGTTGTCCCTGTTCTGATGATGGTGAAAGTAGCAAGTGACTGATTTGTCACTTGCAAGTAAGTGACTGTGTTGCAACAGTGACTGTGCAAGCAAGTTGTACAAACTGATTTGTTATCCTGTGGCCTACTGTGTGCCAAGTATTTCATTATCTTGGCAAGAGCAAATGCTGCAATAAATGAGTTTTGCTAATCGCACTTTGTAAGTCAATTGGAGCTTTTTGGAGAAGTCTTACGCAGCAATAAATCAGCATCTAATTGAAAATGCAAGAACACGAGACGTTTCCACCTTGTGCACGCTGTCCATTCGCCGCACTGTTTCTGAGAGTTTGTTCACATTTACAGCGCCCATAGAAAGTCTACACCCCCTTACAACATTTTCACCTTTTGTTACCTAATAGCCTGGAATTAAAATGCATCAATTCAGACTATTTCCACCTTTATTTACACATTGTAACCCACAACTTCCAAGTGAGAAACAAATTCCACAAATTTCAGAAAATTAATTAAAAGTACAAAAATAGAATATCTTGGTTGGATAAGTGTCCACCCCCCTGTCCACCATAGCAATTGTAAATTAGCTCAGGTGTAAACAATCACCTTCAAAATCACATACCAAGTTAATTGGCCTCCACCTGTGTTAAATTTTAGTGATTCTGATTATTTCAGAATAAAATCAGTTCAGCCATTCCATGTCAAATCATCAAAGAATCTGCCGTCATCTCTCAGATTTTTGTAAAACGTTGGGAACCAATTGGGACCCATGAAAAACGGCAAGAACTCAAATATTTTTGCTAACAGCCTCTTAATTAGTGAGATACAGACTAACGAACTTTGGACTAATTAGCGCGACGTCGCGAATTCAAATGGCCATATCTCTAAAATTATAACACCTAGAGAGCTGGTTTTGGTGTCATTTTAAAGGTATTTTCATGCCCTATGAATTTGTCTGGGCAACATTTTCCTACCTCCAACCACAAAAAAGTTATCACAAAATATAAACTTCAATTGTGAATCCCCAAAAAATGTATCCTTCAAATTTCCTCAAATTCTTCCCAGAGGTACCTTATGATGTCAAGAAGCTTCCGCATAAATTTTGTGATGGGCACTCCAATAGTTTCTGAGATATGAGCAATAATGTACATGTACGTATGGCATATAGGTTCGAAAATCAGCATTTGTAATGTATTATACAATCAATAAGTGAGTTCAAGTACACAGTGTTCACTAACCTGACTTAGGTTCACTAACCAGTGTCACCGATTTTCTTGGTTTTGGATTTCACATATTTATCTGCAGCAAGTCTCTTTTTTGGAATAGGTGATTCTCCAATCAATCCCAAAGACTCATTCAGTGTATTCAGTTCCATTTCAGGAGAATGAAATTCAAACTCCCCTGAACTGCCTGGTATTGGTGATTCACCTCCACCATCATTGTCCTCACTACTGCTAATAGCGCTGCTGGTCACTGGTAATGGTATTTCACTCTGAGTCTCTACCACACCTGGTTGTCTTTTTGCCAGTTTCTTACGACATTGGGTACAGATTTTCTGTGCACTTTGCAGTTTGAGGCTTGGATGAGCGGCTATGGCTTTTTGGCTAACAGCTCTCAAGCCAGACGACTTTGGTTTTTCATGAGCTCCAAAGGGATTGCAGCAGGATTTCTGCTTCAAGATGAACTTTTCCTTGGCAGTCGTCATTTTTCTGCAGCTCCTTCAGAAGTGAACTGCCAATTTCTGTTGGTGGCAGGCCTAAGCATTACACTAAGCCAACTTGGACTTTCCCTGGGGATCTTAGACTGTGAAAGTTGCATCACCTCGACTTACCCACATGGGAAATCCCAGTTGGAATTCCCCAGATGAGAATTCCCCTTGAAGGCCCAGTTGAAAATGAAAGTATATGATACTTCAAAGCAATTGATGGTTGTTCCCTGTGTTCCCTGTCATGGCTAGGTTAGAATGATTGTATAATACATTACAAATGCTGATTTTCGAACCTATATGCCATACGTACATGTACATTATTGCTCATATCTCAGAAACTATTGGAGTGCCCATCACAAAACTTATGTGGAAGCTTCTTGACATCATAAGGTACATCTGGGATGAATTTGAGGAAATTTGAAGGATACATTGTTTTTGGATTCACGATTGAAGTTTATATTTTGTGATAACTTTTTTGTGATTGGAGGTAGGAAAATGTTGCCCAGACAAATTTATAGGGCATGAAAATACCTTTAAAATGACACCAAAACCAGCTCTCTAGGTGTTATACTTTTAGAGATATGGCCATTTGAATTCGCGACATCGCGCTAATTAGTCCAAAGTTCGTTAACCTGTATCTCACTAATTAAGAGGCTGTTAGCAAAAATATTTGAGTTCTAGCTGTTTTTCATGGGTCCCAATTGGTTCCCAAAGTTTTACAAAAATCTGAGAGATGACGGCAGATTCTTTGATGATTTGACATGGAATGACCCAGTTGTTCCTTTAGGTTTCCTCTGCTGGGTGGTGCATTTCACAGCAAAGACTCAACCATGAGCACCAACGAGCTTTCAAAAGACTTCCGGGATAAAGTTGTGAAAAGGCACAGATCAGTGTATGGGTATAAAAATATTTCAAAGGCCTTGAATATCCCTTGGAGCACAGTCAAGACAATCATTAAAAAGTGGAAGGTGTATGGTACCACCAAGGCCCCGCCTAGATCAGGCCGTCCCTCCAAACTGAATGACCAAGCAGGGAGGAGACTGATCAGAGAGGCCATGAAGATGCCAATGGCAACTTTGAAATAGTTACAGGCCTTTATGGTAAAGACTGGTCACTGTGTGCATGTGACAACAATATCCCAAACACTCCACAAGTCTGGCCTGTATGGCAGGGTGGAAGAAGGAAGCCATTACTCAAAAAAGCCCACCTTGAGTCCCGTTTGAGATATGCAAAAACCACTCCGGAGATTCGGAAGCCATGTGGTAAAACGGTTTGTGGTCTGATGAAACCAAGATTGCTTTTTTGACGTTAAGTTTGGCGCAAACCCAACACAGCACATCACCCAAAGAACACCATCCCTACTGTGAAACATGGTGGTGGCAGCATCATGTTATGAGGATGTTTCTTATCAGCAGGGACTGGGGCACTTGTCAGGATAGAAGGTAAATCGATGGAGCAAAATACAGAAAATCCTAGAGGAAACTTCTTCTGCCCTCCACAAGAAAGCTCAAATTGGGACGGAAGTTTACCTTTCAGCATGACAACGACCCGAAGCTCACAGCCAAAGCTACACTGGAGTTTCGAAGGAACAAAAACATAAATGTCCTTGAGTGACCCAATCAGAGCCCTGACCTAAATCCAATCGAAAATCCATGACATGACGACGATTGTTGTCCATCAACACTCCCCACACAACTTGACAGCTTGAACAGTTTGTACAGAAGAATGGTCAAATATTGCCCAATCAAGGTGTGCAAAGTTGGTAGATACCTATACTAACAGACTCACAGCTGTAATTGCTGTCAAAGGTGTTTCCACCAAGTATTAACTCATGGGGGTGGATACCTATCCAACCAAGATAATCCAGTTTTGTATTTTTAATTAATTTTCTGAAATTTGTAGAATTTGTTTTTCACTTGGAAGTTGTGGGTCACGATGTGTAAATAAAGGTGGAAAAAGTCTGAATTAATGTAATTTAATTCCAGGTTATAAGGTAACAAAAGGTGAAAATTTTGACAGGCGGTGTAGACTTTCTATTGGCACTTTATAAAAAGTGTTCACACATACGTACATTAAGTATTGCTCACACATACAAGTGTGAAGAAATCATGGAATACTTGAACAGGAAATTAATACACACACACACACACACACACACACACACACACACACACACACACACACACACACACACACACACACACACACGTATATGCAGTGGCATTGACTGATATCTAAGAAGATGGAAGATGACCTAGCAAGTTTTTAGGGCACGTGAGCTGATTCCGTCCGGTCTAGGAGAAGAGTCAGAGTCGAGGGTTGCCAGAAACCTCTCCACCTTCTGGTTTGTCCTGTGGGATGAAGGATTCTGTTAAACAGATGATGTCCGGGCTGTCGGCAGCATCCTGGGATGAGAGATCAATGAGATTTGAGCGGAGCCCTTGGGTGGTTGAGGTCCACACAGTGACGGACAGGGGAGGTGTTGGGAGGGTGTGCGGGATGGGTGGGAGGCTCAGAGGGTTAGGGATGGGATGGTGGGGAGGAGACTGGGAAGATGCGGGATGGAGGGGAAGTTAGGAAGGGGTGGGACAGTGGGGAACGTGGGGGTGGGAGGATTCTTGATAAGTTTGATAGAAAGTTGGGACCTGACGTGTCTGCCATTGAAGATATATGTGAACCTCTGTGCATATCATTATGGTGTTTTTGTTTTGTTGACAAAGCTCACAAGCTTTTGTTTTTCACACATTTGATGGAATATGCAATTAAAAGCCTTTATAAGGACAGAATGTAAACCCTTTTTTCACATTTTATAAACCCCTGCTGTTTGTTTGTGTACAAGTGTTCATCAGTAAGTTGTCTGTGGAATAATATTACGTCCGTGGTTTACATAAACATGCATCCCCATCTACCCCATCCCATCCATGGCTATCCTATCCATCCTCTAGGTCTCGGCCCTGGTACACTGAATCCTGTGGTGAGGCGGTTGTGGCCGAGCGGTTTGCCTTCTCAACATGGAAATTTAACCCGACTGATGGCAACTTTAGTTCATTCCGTAAGACTCGCAACAAGTGCGTGTCCATCCTTCAGCATGGAAGATAACTTAACTTTGTAAATGTGAAAAACGAATCCTCCAAACATTCACCATCTTCAGTCATGGTGGTACTTAGTCAAGTCTCATTCTGGTGTTGGTAACTTGTCAGGTCCCATTCTCGTGTTGGTACCTTGTCAAGTCCCATTCTGGTGTTGGTAACTTGTCAGGTCCCATTCTCGTGTTGGTACCTTGTCAAGTCCCATTCTGGTGTTGGTACCTTGTCAAGTCCCATTCTGGTGTTGGTACCTTGTCAAGTCCCATTCTAGTGTTGGTACCTTGTCAGGTCCCATTCTGGTGTTGGTAACTTGTCAGGTCCCATTCTGGTGTTGGTAACTTGTCAGGTCCCATTCTCGTGTTGGTACCTTGTCAAGTCCCATTCTGGTGTTGGTACCTTGTCAAGTCCCATTCTGGTGTTGGTACCTTGTCAAGTCCCATTCTAGTGTTGGTACCTTGTCAGGTCCCATTCTGGTGTTGGTACCTTGTCAAGTCCCATTCTGGTGTTGGTACCTTGTCAAGTCCCATTCTGGTGTTGGTAACTTGTCAGGTCCTATTCTGGTGTTGGTACCTTGTCAAGTCCCATTCTATTCTTGGTACCTTGTCAAGTCCCATTCTATTCTTGGTACCTTGTGAAGTCCCATTCCGGTGTTGGTACCTTGTCAAGTCCCATTCTGGTGTTGGTACCTTGTCAAGTCCCATTCTGGTGTTGGTACCTTGTCAGGTCCCATTCTGGTGTTGGTACCTTGTCAAGTCCCATTCTGGTGTTGGTACCTTGTCAAGCCCCATTCTGGTGTTGGTAACTTGTCAGGTCCTATTCTGGTGTTGGTACCTTGTCAGGCGCCATTCTGGTGTTGGTACCTTGTCAAGTCCCATTCTAGTGTTGGTACCTTGTCAAGTCCCATTCTGGTGTTGGTAACTTGTCAGGTCCTATTCTGGTGTTGGTACCTTGTCAAGTCCCATTCTATTCTTGGTACCTTGTCAAGTCCCATTCCGGTGTTAGTAACTTGTCAGGTCCTATTCTGGTGTTGGTACCTTGTCAAGTCCCATTCTGGTGTTGGTACCTTGTCAAGTCCCATTCTAATGTTGGTACATTGTCAAGTCCCATTCTGGTGTTCGTAACTTGTCAGGTCCCATTCTGGTGTTGGTACCTTGTCAAGTCCCATTCTGGTGTTCGTACCTTGTCAAGTCCCATTCTGGTGTTGGTACCTTGTCAAGTCCCATTCTAGTGTTGGTACCTTGTCAAGTCCCATTCTAGTGTCGGTACCTTGTCAAGTCCCATTCTGGTGTTGGTACCTTGTCAAGTCCCTTTCTGGTGTTGGTACTTTGTCAAGTCCCATTCTCGTGTTGGTACCTTGTCAAGTCCCATTCTGGTGTTGGTACCTTGTCAAGTCCCATTCTGGTGTTGGTACCTTGTCAAGTCCCATTCTGGTGTTGGTAACTTGTCAGGTCCTATTCTGGTGTTGGTACCTTGTCAAGTCCCATTCTCGTGTTGGTACCTTGTCAAGTCCCATTCTGGTGTTGGTAACTTGTCAGGTCCTATTCTGGTGTTGGTACCTTGTCAAGTCCCATTCTAGTGTTGGTACCTTGTCAGGTCCCATTCTGGTGTTGGTACCTTGTCAAGTCCCATTCTGGTGTTGGTACCTTGTCAAGTCCCATTCTATTCTTGGTACCTTGTCAAGTCCCATTCCGGTGTTGGTCCCTTGTCAAGTCCCATTCTGGTGTTGGTAACTTGTCAGGTCCTATTCTGGTGTTGGTACCTTGTCAAGTCCCATTCTATTCTTGGTACCTTGTCAAGTCCCATTCTATTCTTGGTACCTTGTCAAGTCCCATTCCGGTGTTGGTACCTTGTCAAGTCCCATTCTGGTGTTGGTACCTTGTCAAGTCCCATTCTGGTGTTGGTACCTTGTCAGGTCCCATTCTGGTGTTGGTACCTTGTCAAGTCCCATTCTGGTGTTGGTACCTTGTCAAGCCCCATTCTGGTGTTGGTAACTTGTCAGGTCCTATTCTGGTGTTGGTACCTTGTCAAGCCCCATTCTGGTGTTGGTAACTTGTCAGGTCCTATTCTGGTGTTGGTACCTTGTCAAGTCCCATTCTAGTGTTGGTACCTTGTCAAGTCCCATTCTGGTGTTGGTAACTTGTCAGGTCCTATTCTGGTGTTGGTACCTTGTCAAGTCCCATTCTATTCTTGGTACCTTGTCAAGTCCCATTCCGGTGTTAGTAACTTGTCAGGTCCTATTCTGGTGTTGGTACCTTGTCAAGTCCCATTCTGGTGTTGGTACCTTGTCAAGTCCCATTCTAATGTTGGTACATTGTCAAGTCCCATTCTAATGTTGGTACATTGTCAAGTCCCATTCTGGTGTTCGTAACTTGTCAGGTCCTATTCTGGTGTTGGTACCTTGTCAAGTCCCATTCTGATGTTGGTACCTTGTCAAGACCCATTCTGGTGTTGGTACTTTGTCAAGTCCCATTCTGGTGTTGGTACCTTGTCAAGTCACATTCTGGTGTTGGTACCTTGTCAAGTCCCATTCTGGTGTTGGTACCTTGTCAAGTCCCATTCTGGTGTTGGTACCTTGGCAAGTCCCATTCTAGTGTCGGTACCTTGTCAAGTCCCATTCTGGTGTTGGTACCTTGTCAAGTCCCTTTCTGGTGTTGGTACTTTGTCAAGTCCCATTCTCGTGTTGGTACCTTGTCAAGTCCCATTCTGGTGTTGGTACCTTGTCAAGTCCCATTCTGGTGTTGGTACCTTGTCAAGTCCCATTCTGGTGTTGGTAACTTGTCAGGTCCTATTCTGGTGTTGGTACCTTGTCAAGTCCCATTCTCGTGTTGGTACTTTGTCAAGTCCCATTCTAGTGTTGGTACCTTGTCAAGTCCCATTCTCGTGTTGGTACTTTGTCAAGTCCCATTCTAGTGTTGGTACCTTGTCAATGCCCATTCTGGTGTTGGTACCTTGTCAAGTCCCATTCTGGTGTTGGTACCTTGTCAAGTCCCATTCTAGTGTTGGTACCTTGTCAATGCCCATTCTGGTGTTGGTACCTTGTCAAGTCCCATTCTGGTGTTGGTGCCTTGTCAGGTCCTATTCTGGTGTTGGTACCTTGTCAAGTCCCATTCTGGTGTTGGTAACTTGTCAGGTCCTATTCTGATGTTGGTACCTTAAGTTCCATTCTGATGTTGGTACCTTAAGTCCCATTCTGATATTGGTACCCGTTCCTGCTCCGTCTCCATCTTAGCTCCTCATACCCACTCTGTACTCGTCTTTGTGTGTCTCTTCCCAGAGGGTTTTGTTCAGCTTCAAACGTAAATCAGAAATGGACCCAGAAGGAACCAGTGTTGGTGTTCTCAAATCATGCGCTGGCGCTATTGCTTTTCCTATGTCTGCACTCTTTGGCCTGTCCTTCTTTGGCCTGTATATTAAATACCTGTATATTAGGGAACAATGTAACATCATGCTCTTAACCTGCCACTGCTGGTCGTGCACTACATGTGGTACGCTCGGCTGCCTTATCCTGCCACTATTGCCATGCTCTTTACCTGTGGTATGCTTCCCTGCCTTAGGATGCGGTCTCAAACTGTTAGGATTGGCAGGTTACAAATGATGATGCTCATGTGCATTTTCTTAAACAAACAGGAGAGTGGCCCATGTGCGGATTGCCTTGCCCATATGTGGAGCCCTTGGCCCATGTGCGGAGTGTCTAGCCAAGGTGCAGAGTGCCTGGCTCAGGTGAAGGGTGCCTGGCCCACGTGCTGAGTGCCTGGCCCATGTGTGGGATATCTGGCCTATGTGGGGTGTGGCCCATTTGGGGAGTGTTCGATGATAATGTCCTGTTGTGAGGAAACCCCGCCCCCCCCCCCCACTCCCACCCCCACACCCGTACAATCCTCTGCACCTGGCGTTCACTTACACCTGGTTCAGGTTCCCCTCAGTACACTTACTGGAACCTGCCATGGTTCAGTGCCCCCTGATCACACGTACTGTACCCCCACCGTGGCTCAGTGCCTCCGAGCACACTTACTGGACCCCGTCATGGATCAGTGCCCTTCCCTCCACCCCCCCCCCCCCCCCCCCCTCAATCTTCTACCGAGCAACATACTGGACTCGGCCACAGCTCAGAGCTCCCGAGCACACAAACTGAGCGTTTCAGTAAAACAACTCAAAATGAACAACAAAGGTAAATACAACACGAATAAATGTAAACACAACACGAACAAAGGTAAATACAACATGAACAAAGGTAAATACAACATGAACAAAGGTAAACACAACACGAACAAAGGTAAACACAACACGAACAAAGGTAAACACAACACGAACTAGAACGGCACTCAGTAGAGAGTATACCTCCGCCTGGTTGGCCCTATCTCCCAATGGTGAAGAATCACTTTAAAAATTCTACTAGCCGGATCAGAATCCGGATCTTCACCAAAATATAATTATTTCGTCCTCGTCACATCCGCTACATCTCTGCCAAATTTCGTCCGAATCCGTCCACAAGGTTTTGAGATATTTTGTTCACAAACAGACAAATGAAAAATCTCTCATAGAGCGACACTTGGCAAAACAGAACAGAGCACAATAGCACTCGGTCGAGCATCCTTTTGACCTCAAAAATAATGAGTGGTTGAATTCAGTTTGCTGATATGTAAATCCCATTCAAATTCCAAGTCAATCGGATGAAAATTGAGGAGTTTAGAAATTTTAAATTGTTGTTGATCTTTGGCCTATGTTGACCTTTTGGCCTATGCTGATCTCAAAAATAGTTGGTGGTTGAATTCAGTTACCTGAAATGTTAATCCGATTCAAATTTCAAGTCAATCGGATGAAAATTGAGGATTTTAGAAATTCGAAAAATGTGGTTGACCTTTGGCCTATGTTGACCTTTTGGCCAATGTTGATCTCAAAAATAGTTGGTGGTTGAATTCAGTTACCTGAAATGTTAATCCGATTCAAATTTCAAGTCAATCGGATGAAAATTGAGGATTTTAGAAATTCCAAAAATGTGGTTGACCTTTGGCCTATGTTGACCTTTTGGCCAATGTTGATCTCAAAAATAGTTGGTGGTTGAATTCAGTTACCTGAAATGTTAATCCGATTCAAATTTCAAGTCAATCGGATGAAAATTGAGGATTTTAGAAATTCGAAAAATGTGGTTGACCTTTGGCCTATGTTGACCTTTGGGCCTATGTTGATCTCAAAAATAGTTGGTGGTTGAATTCATTTAGCTGAAATGTTAATCCGATTCAAATTTCAAGTCAATCGGATGAAAATTGAGGATTTTAGAAATTCCAAAAATGTGGTTGACCTTTGGCCTATGTTGACCTTTTGGCCTATGTTGATCTCAAAAATACTTGGTGCTTGAATTCAGTTACCTGGTTTGCAAATCCCCTCAAAATTCCAGGATGATTTCGTTGAAAACAATTTTATTTGTCGTCCAATAAGGTCGCACCGTCTGAAATATATAGAAACTAGTGCACCGTCCTGGTGCAGTGTTGGCAGGGGGTGCTGCATTTCGGAGAACGCCATCTTTACATAAGGATGTAAAAATGTCCTCCTGTGCTGTTGTTGTGTCTACGATGCAAGTTGTTGTGATTCCTCTAATCGAATTGCGAGGTGAGTGAAACACTTGGACCAGACACAGCAAGGTTTCCAAAGTCCTCCCATTTATCGGCCGTTTCACAGCAATAAGCCTGTTTGGTACCCAGTCGCCGTTGCCAGGACGACGGAAACGACCTACATCAACAATCGGGTTGAATAAGCAAACATTATGTGATGCAGAAAACGCTCGACATTCACGTACGACGAGCACGAAGTGTTTGTTGCTCGAGTGTTAAACTTTCCAAATGTGTTCAGTGTCACACATCAAATGAACAGGATGTCTTATGCATGGTTACCTGACTTACCTACACCTGGTATTTGAGGGTTATAAACACTACCTCTCTCTCAATCTCTCTGACGTATCATACCCCTCACAGCGCGTCGGTGCCTCCGAAACAGCTTCCTAAGCAACGGTTGTACTGGGTGGTTTGCCATTGCCCTCCCAGCAGTCGTTAGGGTGGGAATTCTTTTCCTTCTTCATGGTGCAAGCGATTGCTTACCTACTCTTCGCGAAGGACACCGTGGGATCTTTAAGGTACATCAACTAATGTCAGCAGACGGGACGCCCGGCTTAACGGTCGGTACAGACATTGATGAAGCATCCTGCCTGAAATGTATAACTGGGTCGGGATTCAAACCCAGGTGAGACGGCTGAGAGGTGAGTGTGTGTACCTCCATGCCATCCTGCCACCACGAACCACGACCACTGCCTTCAAATATGAGTGAGCGTGTGAATGAGAGGGACAGGAGGGAAAGGTTGTGTTATAGGGGGTCGGGTCCATTTAGGGATTGAGAGACCGGTCTTTTAATGGGAGTGATAAGAAGATTTGGGTAGTGATAGTGCAGGTAGCGAAGGACTTGCTTTGTAGTTTGGGTCGCGAGAGACTTGCTAGGTTGTAGTGCAGGTAGAGAGAGAGGGACTTGCTTGGTTGCAGTGTGGGTAGTGAAGGACTTGCTTGGTTGTAGTGTGGATAGAGAGAGACTTGCTTGGTTGCAGTGTGGGTAGTGAAGGACTTGCTTGGTTGTAGTGTGGATAGAGAGATACTTGCTTGGTTGCAGTGTGGGTAATGAAGGACTTGCTTGGTTGTAGTGTGGATAGAGAGAGACTTGCTTGGTTGTAGTGTGGGTAGCGAGATACTTGCTTGGTTGCAGTGTGGGTAGAGAGGGACTTGCTTGGTTGCAGTGTGGGTAGAGAGGGACTTGCTTGGTTGCAGTGTGGGTAGAGAAGGACTTGCTTGGTTGCAGTGTGGGTAGAGAAGGACTTGCTTGGTTGCAGTGTGGGTAGCGAGATACTTGCTTGGTTGTAGTGTGGGTAGAGAAGGACTTGCTTGGTTGCAGTGTGGGTAGAGAGGGACTTGCTTGGTTGTAGTGTGGGCAGAGAGGGACTTGCTTGGTTGTAGTGTGGGTAGAGAAGGACTTGCTTGGTTGCAGTGTGGGTAGAGAGGGACTTGCTTGGTTGCAGTGTGGGTAGAGAAGGACTTGCTTGGTTGTAGTGTGGGCAGAGAGGGACTGGCTTGGTCGTAGAGACAGTCGAGAGGGGGAATTACCATTAATTGACTTGATGTCAGATGATACTGTAATGCCCCTTCCAGGTATTTTTTAATCTGTGAGCTAATTTAGTTTATTTTATTGCATCAGTATCAATGTAGTTCGTATTTAAAATTGTGACCTGCAGGTGATGAGAGGTGAGCGGACAAACAAACAAACAAACAAACAGACAAACAAATGA
Organism: Myxine glutinosa; assembly: GCF_964187855.1. NCBI lineage: Eukaryota > Metazoa > Chordata > Myxini > Myxiniformes > Myxinidae > Myxine > Myxine glutinosa. The sequence goes on along the minus strand of NC_136270.1, from coordinate 128,626,673 downwards.
AAAATCACTCATAGAGCGACACTTGGCAAAACAGAACAAAGTAGAATGGCACTCAGGAGAGCATCCTTTTGACCTCAAAAATAATTAGTGGTTGAACTCAATGACCTGATATGCAAATCGTCTTCAGATTTCAAGTCAATCGAATGAAAATTGACAATTTTAGAAATTTGGCCCATTTTGACCTTTTGGCGTATGTTGACCTCAAACGTAGTTGGTGGTTGAATCCAGTTCACTGATTTGTTAATCCTATTCAAATTTCAGGTCAATCGGATGAAAATTGAGGATTTTAGAAATTGGAGAAAAGTGGTTAACCTTTGGCCTATGTTGACCTTGTGACGTATGTTGACCTCAAAAATAGTTGTTGGTTTAATTCAGTAAGCTGATATGAAAATCCTATTCAAATTTCTAGTTAATTGGATAAAAATTGAGGATTTTAGAAATTGGAGCAAAGTGGTTAACCTTTGGCCTATGTTGACCTTGTGACGTATGTTGACCTCAAACGTAGTTGGTGGTTCAATCCAGTTCACTGATTTGTTAATCCTATTCAAAGTTCAGGTCAATCGGATGAAAATTGAGGATTTTAGAAATTTGAAAAGGTTTTTGACCTTTGGCCTATGTTGACCTTTTGTCCTCAAAAATATGTATGATTCTGTCGGACCACAAACTCTACCATTTGGTGAAGTTTCGTGAAGTTGATTTAAAATTGTGACCTATAGGCAAGTATAAGTGAGCGGACAGACAAACACACACACAAACCGGAATGATCCACATTCTTGTGAAAAAAAGTAACAAACAAGAAAGACCTCATGCAGAGCACGTTACTGGAAAAATCCACCACCTCCCCAAAAAAGTTGCCGTGGATACATCAAGAACTTCTCCATTCCATTAAAATTAATGATCTGCTCATGTCAATCGGATGAAAATGGATTTTAGAAGTTTGACCTTGAGTTGACCTTTGACATTTTGACCTCAGTAATAATTGGTTTCCCAATTCAGTGACTCAATATGCAAATGCTGTTCAACTTTGAAGTCAATCGGATGAAAATTGACGATTCTAGAAATTTGACCTCAAGATGACCTTTGACCTCATAATCAATATGCTTCCCAGTTGGGAATACCTCCACAACTTGGCAGTTTCATGATGATTGGTTAGAATTGTGACCTGTAGGTGAGTGACAAACAAACAGAATAACAAAGTCGACCAACCAATGTACTTGAAAAATGTCAAATTTTGCAGGTAACAAATGGAGTTAAAACTGATTACTCCCTTTCGGTGCCGTCATGACGTCATGCACGCCCGGAGGAGGGAGAGAGCGGTGTACAATAATAATAATAATAATAATCTATCTATAATTCCAGTAATCTCTGTGTGTGTGTGTGTTTGTCTGTGTGTCTGTGACCGCTGTTTCTCGACAACCACGGGTCCGATATACTTTAAACTTGCCAGGTATATTGCTGGGGACCCGAGGATGTGCCTTTTCAAGGTTTCATATTAATCGGAGAAGTAGTTACCGAGCTATGGCGATTTCTTTACCAAACTCCGCAAGCCGTTCGCTTTGGACCAAACCATTTCATGTAAATAGAGGGGGGGGATTGTCACCGTACTCGCAAGCCGTTCGCTTTGGACCAAACCATTTCATGTAAATAGAGGGGGGGGGGATTGTCACCGTACTCGCAAGCCGTTCGCTTTGGCTTTGCGAATGGACCAAACCATTTCATGTAAATAGAGGGGGGGGATTGCCACCGTACTCGCAAGCCGTTCGCTTTGGCTTTGCGAATGGACCAAACCATTTCATGTAAATAGAGGGGGGGGGGGATTGTCACCGTACTCGCAAGCCGTTCGCTTTGGCTTTGCGAATGAACCAAACCATTTCATGTAAATAGAGGGGGGGGGGATATAATTTTAGATATATATATAGTACGGGCATGCCCTAGTAATAATAATAGTAGTAATAATACTGTTACAGACGTGGCTTGGATGTTATTTACCGAGCGGTTTTATGGTATGACCACGTCTGCACAAGTTACCCGATTGTGCCCGAACGTTGACTAGTCGCGCGATGCTGGCTCAATAAGAAAAGGAAGACACCCGGCTGGATTACAATAACACAATACGACACCAATGTTTCAATTCTCAAGACCTCCGGAGGAGATTATATTCGTACGGAAAGGTCAGATTACAGGGGCTAGAGGTATAATCACAGCAAGACAGGCACTTAGACACACTCTTATATTAACCCCGGACAGACGACAGACAAACGGGACAACGGCTGACTCACACGGGGGTTTGATGGCTAGGAAAGGCAGGATCGATGGCTCCAGGTCCTCCTGGGCTCGGGGCAGGGTACAGTACGGTCCGGTCCGGTCCAAAGATGCGGGGAGGTATCGTCGCGCTGGGGGTGGTGGTGGCTTCTCTCTCCAAGCTGAGGCGCATCTCCCTTCACATCCGGCGCGGGGCCGCGTATATCCGGCGGGGAGTGACACGCCCTCGGCTCGTTAGCTCCGCCCCAGATGGAATCGGCACGTTGCTTCTCATTGGGTGCGTGGGGGGGGTTACTGGCTCCGCCCCTGACGAGGAGCTGACAGCCAGCCCCTTCGGGGTAACGCCGTGGAGCGCATGGTCATGGCGGGTAACCGAGCCGGTGTGAGGACGCACACTCCCCGCCCCTCTGTTGTTGTAGTCGTAGTTGTAGTTGTAATTGTTGTTGTTTGTTGTTGTTATTGTTGTTGTTTGGGGAAGAAGATGGGAGGAGGTATGGGAAAGGTCCTAAACTCACTACTGATGCCATATAATCACATTCTGGTGCAACGAAGAGTCATAATTAATGGAGACGAGGCCTTAACCGACATAGAATAAGAATAGCTAGGAAGATGTCCGAAAGTTGTCTACGTGTGGTGCGGTGGACCTGGGCACGACATTTAATGGGGGAATAAGGGGAAGGTCGGCTCTACTGATTGTTATTTACATGCAATGGGACTAGGGAATGGGGGATTGGGGAAAGTTGGGGAGTATTGGAGAAAATAGGGGAATATTTACAAGCGGATATGGAGGCCAAATTCCATATTCGCAACATTGCACCCTTCTCTACCCTCGGGGCGTCCCGACCCGATAAATTTTTACCTACTTTAGTGTGGCACGCAATGTAGTTCCCTCTACTATTAACTCTACCCTGAGTGCGACAGTTTTACAGATATTCACAAATGAGTAAATATGTCCCCCTGCGACGTTGCACCCTTCTCCTCACAGAAACACACCCACAGGATAACCGAATCCGGAAAGAATTCTCAAACTAAACATACAGCCGGTAGGGAGCATTATTTACAAGACTACGCTGCTATTTACACTACGATCCAGGACCTGTTTTTGGAGGAAAACATGCAGATGTTATGCATAGAGAGAGCGCGCTTGCCAACATCGATACACCAACCCACGAGTGCTCTGTGGCCGACGGCCTTTAATAACGTGCAGAGCACCCTTCCCGAGCATCAACAGCACCACCCCACCACCAATCGGTGCAGTCACCATTGTTCATTGGAATAAAAATAAATTCGACAACCCCTAACCCTGCAGGTGTCTCTTGCTCTTCTTGTGGTGCACTTGGTGTTGTTAACTATTAGTGGTTCACCTGTATGGCATAGGTGCCACGTTGATCCATAGGTCCATCCCCGGGTGGTGCTTGGCCGCAAACGAACTGCGGTCCATTGTGGGTGGCCACAAACATTGCGGTCCATATGGTGTATCGATCCCGGCAGCAAACAGCGAAAGTGCAGGCCCACAACTGCGCAGCCAGCACCTCTCTCTCCTCTCTCTCTACCCCAAAGCCAGATCCTCGGAGGTGGGAGACAAAAGAAGAAACAAGTGAGTAAGGTGGTAAGGGCGCAAAAGTGCACGCAATGTAAGGTGATGCACACTGGGGGCACATGGGAACCAGGTGAGACAGGTACGTTCCTATCGTACGCCCCCCCCCCGCCCCACCAGGTAACCTACATGGCCCCTCCCTTACCCCTTACTGTATCCACACAACACAACACTACCCATAAACATCTACTTTACAAATCAACAAACATCCCTACTGTCTTCCCCGTTCCTCCCATATACCAAATTCGTCTTCTCTCCCTCCTAACCAATCAAATTTGCCATTTTCAACTCTCATCAAAATTTGCCATCTCCAACTCAACATCAAAATTTGCCATCACCAATTCATCATCAGTCCCTCCTAGGGAGGGAGAGATGGAATCACCCCAATGTCTCATCCACGTCGTGATGCGTCTCACAAATCCAACAGCAATTCTCATTTCTGCAACACAAACAAAGAAAACACAGGTGTGGAGTCATCATCATCACCACAGGTAAGTGGCTGCGTATGGTGCGACAGGTTCATCAATCCTAACTATTTCCTAAATGACTTTAACAACTTTACACTACCCGGGGTCTCTCTCCGGCCAAACCATTGGCCCTCTTACACTATGGGTTCTAAAAACCAATTCCCATTGGCCAAACTGTGGTGCTCTTCAATTTGGGGTCTCACTCCCCCGATTCATCTCCCGGTGCCCTCGCACAATTTCTGGGCTGCGGCGTGTACCTCTCCCAGTGGGTCTACCCACCTGCACACCTCCACCACTGCAGTTGCCTCCGAGCTTACCTGCTCCTTGCCCTAACCTAACTACCTGGGGAAGGCCCTCTGGCACTCTCCCCACTCGGTGCCCTCTCTGGCACTGGGCTACCCGGGTCCGTCCTCCGGATCCTCGGGCCCCATCCACAACTCTACCGGCTCCCAGAGCCCACCTGCGGCCTCACCTGGCCGACATCCTCACAGTGGTGGAGTGCCCAACCAACTACACACACTAACAGGCTACACGCCCAGCCATTTCCACAACACTAATGCACCCATCCACAACACCATTCTGCAACCGCACCACAGATGCCAATATCCAACCACAATTTACCTGTACCCTCTACCTAGCACTTACACTACCCGCCCCGGGTACTCGTGAAAGGGGTCCACTCTTCCCCCATCCACACCTTCGCACCATGCACACCACTCCGTACCACCTACTCCAACTCTCTCCACACACCTGTACTTGCACACCTGTGCTCTCACACCTGGTGCCACCTGCACCCTTCTCTCCCCAAGCGCATTTGCGCTGATCCACACACTCACTACTCATACACTGCTCCACACACCTGTCCAGTTGCACACCTGTGCAATCACACCTGTTCAATTCTCACACACACACGGCATCATCTCAGCTAACTACTCCCTTCTGAAACTTGCGCTTCCCAGTCGTCCCTTTTAAACTATTGCGCTCCCACGTCATTATCATCCACACTAATCTACCTGCGTCCCCACTACAGGTATCAGTCACTAACTAAACTTAACGTTACCTAATGTCAATCTCTTCTAGATCCCTACTAATAACCTAACCCACCCGGGCTAGTTTTCACTGCCATACACCCCATAAACTATTGCTCCTTTGCCCCCCCATGGGAAGGGTGGCAGGGATGCCAACCTTACCCACCGGGCCCATCGCTCACTACCAATTTTGCACATCAAATTTCAACAAATCCACAATTTGGCCAATCACTGCCCATCATCTGCCAATCACTACTGCCAATCCTTTGCCAATCATCAAATTTTGTTTTTCTCTAATTTTGGGGCCAAAACACTAACCTCATCACCCAGTCTACTCACTACTACCTCTCGGTGCGCCAATCCCTGTCCAAAGCCCGGCTTCGTAAAGCCAAGCAATGGATGCTGGTTGTTTTGTGCCAGCGGCTGAATGCGTCCGGCACTCGGTGCAGGGACGGGGGTTTACCCGGGCCGAGATCCCACGCATCACCTCGGCGTGGAGCCATCCAATGTCCCGATCTCGACCTGCCGGCACGTCTCACCAAAAAGTGGTCGCCATGACGACCCTTCCTATCCTGCCGCCCGCTCCGCCTGGTGGAGCACGGACGCGGCCGTTCAAAGCGAGGCCCAGCACGCACCGAGGGCCCGCTTCGGCTAAAAGTCGCTCTAACCTCTAACCCGTGTAACGTCGATGCTTCACCTGCATGCTTACACCCCGCAGCCCGTTCCTTGCTCACACATCCAGCCGTGCCCATGCTCCTCGTACCTTTCCTTACACACCCAGGTACACCCATTCCACTCACAGCCTTGGTCACACACCTGACCACCGAACACTTTGGCACACATTCGTTGGTCGCACACCTCACCAAAACACCTCTTCGCACCCCCTCCTCGGTCACCTCCTCTGTGACAATCACAGGTGTGCTCTCATTCGCACACCCAACCACGTGCCTCACCACCAACTCCAGCGTGCATTCCCACTCACGCTCTACCATTCCAGGTGTGCATCCTTCCATCCCAGGTGTACATCCTCGCTCACCTGTCACAACTAACTCACGCTCCATGTCACTCTCACTACTTTCACCTCCACTCGTGACAACGCACTCACCCTTACTCTTGACAGCACACTCTTTCCCCATGCACCTGTCCGTCACACACCTTTCTCGCGCACACTCTCCCGTTACACCCTCTGTAACACTCACCACAGGTGGACACTCTTCCTTACTTCTGACAGCGCACTCTTTCCTCATGCACCTGTCCGTCACACACCTTTCTCGCGCACACTCTTGCGCACACTCTCCCGTCACACCCTCTGTAACACTCACCACCCCGCGCTTCCACGTGCTCCCTCGCACACGCGCTACGACCGACTCACTCTCGCCAGCACCCTCACTCCTTGGCACGCACTTTTTCCTCACACACCCCAGAGTCGGACTTTCTCGCACACCTCCTCTTTCGCACACCAGACCTGTCACACACCTCACCAACGGCCTTTCACGAACACCCGGGTCCATCTCGACCCCCAAGCTCATTAAATCCCCTGGCGCATCATACGCACGACCATATTGGTCACCACTTACACCGGGTCCTCTTCCTCTTCGCTTCTCCTCCATCACCTGCGAATCCCTCATCCGGTTAATGAGCACATCATCACGATCCAAACACAGACTTTGGACCAATTCTTTTATCTCCTCTTTTATCTCTTTCTTATCCCCTCTCCGTCGCTTCTTAATTTCGCTCATCCCTTCTTCCACTTCTTCTAATTTGTGCTTCACCTCTTTTATTCCCCGGTACGTCTCCTCAAGCTCATCCTCTAAGGCTACCTTGACCGTTTCCATGTGCGTCCTCACCTGCCGGTCCTTCGTCTCCATTACCTCTATCACCTCGTCCAACCTCGTTGTCAGTCCCTCACGTACCATCTGACATTCCCTCTTTGTCGCTATCAAGTCGTTTTTTATGTCGTTTTGTGTCGCTTTTAAACCTCCTAATACCGCAGTGTTCCTTTGAACCTGCTCCACTAACTCCGTTTGTCCCACCGTCAGCTGCTCCACCTCCTGCGTCAGGTCCTCTATGCCCCCTTGTAACTTTACAGTCCCCTTTCTCACCTCTTTCTCCATGCGCTCCTTACAGTGCCTCACCTCCTCGCGCACTCCTCCGACCTCCTCACTCACTCCTCTTCTGATCTCCTCTCCCATCACTTGCATCTCCTGCCCAGATGCCACCCTCATCTGCTCCATTTCCTCCCTGTGAGCATCCAGTTTGGTTTCTACCCCCATTCTGACCCCCTCTATCTGCTGCCCCATTTGGTTAACTTCCCTTTCCGCTTGGTCCCTCATGTCCCTCAATTTGCCTTCCATACTGTTTTCTAACCCCTCTAACCCATTTTTCACTCCCTCTATCTGATTCTCCTGGGCAGCCATTCTATTTTCTACCCCCGTTAACCCCTCCTGTATTTCCCCTAATCTATTGTCTAATCCCTTAAAATTATTGTCTAACCCCTCACCGGTACCCCTCGCTTCGTCCCTCATTACCCCCAATTGGTTACTCTGAGCATCCATCCGGTTCCCCATTACCCCCATACTGCTTTTCAAACCTCTAATTTGGTCTCCCAATTGCTCACTATTCTTTTCCATTCGCTCGTTAGTCTGGGCCATAAGGGCCTTTATTTGCAAAAAAAACAAGTCCAAATCCACCAGGGGCGCTGTCACGGTCGCCGGCGCGGTGACCAGCGAGGCGCCATTTCGCGCGTCTGCTACTTCGTGCGTGACGGCGCTATTTTGCGAACCTGCCGCCCTCACTGCTTCGCTCTCCTCTTGTCCCCCAATTTGGTCCTGGATCGACCCTACCTCACTCTCCTTTACCGGACCCCGGCCGTCTTGACCCGCCATAGCGCGACTTTCAAAATTCGGTTTTTATTTTTATTTTCGTAAAACAAATTCAAATTTCGCCGTTATAATTTCGCGCGGGAAACGCGCTCCGAATCGATTCTACTTGTTACCAATTTGGGCCTAATAAATTTAGTCCCGGGTTCGAATTCCACTCCTCGACACCAATTGTTACTCTAATAGTACAATTGGTGTTCCAAAATTTGGGCTAAATAAATTTAGTCCCAGGTTCGAATCCCACTCCTGACACCAATTGTTACAGACGTGGCTTGGATGTTATTTACCGAGCGGTTTTATGGTATGACCACGTCTGCACAAGTTACCCGATTGTGCCCGAACGTTGACTAGTCGCGCGATGCTGGCTCAATAAGAAAAGGAAGACACCCGGCTGGATTACAATAACACAATACGACACCAATGTTTCAATTCTCAAGACCTCCGGAGGAGATTATATTCGTACGGAAAGGTCAGATTACAGGGGCTAGAGGTATAATCACAGCAAGACAGGCACTTAGACACACTCTTATATTAACCCCGGACAGACGACAGACAAACGGGACAACGGCTGACTCACACGGGGGTTTGATGGCTAGGAAAGGCAGGATCGATGGCTCCAGGTCCTCCTGGGCTCGGGGCAGGGTACAGTACGGTCCGGTCCGGTCCAAAGATGCGGGGAGGTATCGTCGCGCTGGGGGTGGCGGTGGCTTCTCTCTCCAAGCTGAGGCGCATCTCCCTTCACATCCGGCGCGGGGCCGCGTATATCCGGCGGGGAGTGACACGCCCTCGGCTCGTTAGCTCCGCCCCAGATGGAATCGGCACGTTGCTTCTCATTGGGTGCGTGGGGGGGGTTACTGGCTCCGCCCCTGACGAGGAGCTGACAGCCAGCCCCTTCGGGGTAACGCCGTGGAGCGCATGGTCATGGCGGGTAACCGAGCCGGTGTGAGGACGCACACTCCCCGCCCCTCTGTTGTTGTAGTCGTAGTTGTAGTTGTAATTGTTGTTGTTTGTTGTTGTTATTGTTGTTGTTTGGGGAAGAAGATGGGAGGAGGTATGGGAAAGGTCCTAAACTCACTACTGATGCCATATAATCACATTCTGGTGCAACGAAGAGTCATAATTAATGGAGACGAGGCCTTAACCGACATAGAATAAGAATAGCTAGGAAGATGTCCGAAAGTTGTCTACGTGTGGTGCGGTGGACCTGGGCACGACATTTAATGGGGGAATAAGGGGAAGGTCGGCTCTACTGATTGTTATTTACATGCAATGGGACTAGGGAATGGGGGATTGGGGAAAGTTGGGGAGTATTGGAGAAAATAGGGGAATATTTACAAGCGGATATGGAGGCCAAATTCCATATTCGCAACAATACGAATGAGGAAACGTAAAGATTAAACTCTTATGCGGTGGACATTTGACATAAACTTCTCCGATCTGTGAACACAATTGAGGGCTCTTTAGAACTGGAACAATAAGTGAAATTCTCATTGTTTTTGTCCCACAAAAATCAATTAAGCTTATTGAACCTGCAAAGCGAACAGCAATCAATAGTGCGAGATGACATGTGGGATGCGTTGCTCCAAGTTGGAACAAAATTGTGAAAGGATGACGGAATAAACCAGGAGAGACAGCTGAGATTTAATGCAATTTCTATTATTTGCTTGGAGTAACAATCAGACAAATCAACGTGGCAAGGTGGGGGTGGGGGCGGGGGGAGGAAAGAAAAAAGGGGAGGGGGAGGGGGCAAACACAGACAGACATGGCAGCCATCTTGTGTAAATCCCGGAAGCACAAAAAGTTCCATTATCATTTCTCCATGCTGCGAAGGAATTTAAGGAGTCACTTCAGACTTTGCTTGAGTGCTCAGGTTGGCTCCTTGCAGAGAAATGCCATTATTACCTGCACCCCCAAAGGTAGACAGAGCATATGTTTTCACCCCCGTCTGTCTGTCTGTCTGTCTGTCTGTGTGTGAGCAGGACATCTCCTGCTTACATAAAAGTTATGGACGGATAACTAAAAAGTTGTGGACGGATTATGACGAAACTTGGTGGACGAGTCGGTGAGGTGACAATAACAAACCGATTCGAGTTTGGCTCAGGTCCGAATCCAGGTCTAAACTACCAGTGGATCCAAGCCGTAAACTGTTGGGCCTGGCGGAGGTATGCGCGCTACTGAGTACCGTTCTGGTTTCTTAAAGATACATTTCAAGAATATCACAGGAATACCAATTCTGAGACCGGAAGTGAAAAACTGCCAAACACTTCTGATTATGTGGATGTTTATGTGCCAATCTTCCATTGTGATTTGTCATTCCCGATGTCACATCAGGAGCTGGGACCAAGCCTTCGGAGTCTGTTACATAGAGCAAGACGTCAGGCAATTCATCCCCAGCAGATTCCGTTCTTTAAATTCACTCTCAACTCACCACATACAAGACTTTCATCCGCAGCTCAATGGAATACTGCCCTCCCCTCTGGTCTGGTGCTCCTGCCTCACACCTCGCTCGGCTTCACGCTGTTGAAACCAAAGCGTTCAGAATCATTGGAATCTCCTGCGATGAAGCTAACTCCAAGGGCCTTTCACTCACTCACCGCAGGCAAGTTGGTGGTCTTTCTGTCTTCTACCGACTCCTCTCCGGCCTTTCTCCCCCAGCTCTGTCCCCCAAATATTCCTACAGGTCGCACAAGGTCTGCCAGCAACCCTCTTATGGTTAAACTGCCAAAATCAAGACTCTCTGCTCACCTTCACTCCTTCATTCCTCTTTTCTCCCGCCTCTGGAACAAACTCCCACACTCCCTTCAATCCCACTCCTCCCTCCAGGTCTTTAAAACAGCTGTTCACCACCATCTCTTATCTTCCCCCATCCAAAACCTTGATCTTTTCTACCCCTGTTAATTCATCCCAGATCCACTTTTCTGAAATACCGACTTCTTTCCTGGAAGTCCTTGCAGTGTCCATGTGTTTTTATACCTCTCCCACCTCCCCTTCCCATCTCCCTCTCCCTCCCACAGATCTCCCGATGTCCCTGCTCTCAAATGTTGTACTTGTGTGCTTCCCCCTCTCTCCCCATCTTATCTCGCGCTCCCTTTATCATATGTTTTATGTGTCAGCTGGTCTTTTTGTGATTATTGTTAGCTCTTACACGAGCCTCGATCTTGTATACAAAAACAAACAAAAAAAACCTCATTTTAACAGCACAAGCTCGCTGGACTTTAAAAATCCTTCTTGTGTATGATTGTTCCAAGAGTAATCCCTGCTTTAAGCAAACACTGCAGGATTACTGATTTATTAATTTGGGAGCTCTTTTGCTCATCATCGGAGTATTCGAACCGAAATGATGAAATGGAATCCGACAGCTGGGTTTTTATGCTGCTCATTGCTCTGGCAGAAGGTCAAGTACATAAGAAGCAAGATGGCGTTTCCACCCAGGAATGTCGAATACCTTACTGTGTGGACCATCATTATCATACGGAGCAGTGCGTAATATCTTAATCTTAAGGTGTAAAGTGCCGAATAACGGTGCACATCGCAAATAAACCGTGACCCTTCGAGGAAACCCACGTGCAGGATCTTCTGCCAATTCCGAAGCTGCGTTGCCTTCGTTTGACTGGGGCACAGGTACACCCTGAGCAACATCCTTTCTGCTTTGATTCCAGGTTTCAAATATTTCAATGAGGCCCTGGAACTGAAAGTAAAAAAAAAAAAAAACTAGAACAATGTGACTGTGTCACCAATATGCCTCCGCATGGTCCCACAATGGGTGGATGCCATCACTCCCCATATGTATGGGTAGGGGATCACGTTTATGAAGTTTGGTGTTGATCGGATAAGGTTCGTTTTTCTATCCAAGATGGCTGCCAAACTATGTGACCTATGACATCATTTTCAAACTACATGCAACAGTGAGTGCTGTTAGATGATATTTGTAAAATTTCGCATCGATAGGGTGAGCGGTTTCAGATGTAAAATTATTTAATATTTACCTTCAATCCAATATGGCTGCCAAACCATGAGACCTATGATGTCATAAATTTAATATTTCAATACAAATGGGTCATAGATCATGTGCATGCAATTTCAGATTTTTAGGATAAAGAATTAGATTAAAACAATTTTGCCTGGTATACCACTTCACCTATGATGTCATCATTATCATGCTTTTGTTCCCCATTGGGAGTACTTGACAATGTGCCATGTTTCAAATTTTTCCATTCAGCAGTTTCCAAGAAATAATTTTTTCATTATTTGCTTTTAATCCAATATGGCTGCCATACCACGTGACCTCTGACGTCACAATTATCATAAAAGTGTTCTGCATGGGTGTCACTCCTACCCTCAAAGCTTCGTCTCAATCGGACATGTGGTTCTGAGTAAAACAAGGTTTAGCCCATATGGACGGACAACCCGAAAACACAAGCGTTACGCCTAGGTCCCCCGTCGGTGAAGTGATGAGTTGACAAAGTGGAAGACGCAGAAAACATGCTATGATATGATATTTCGCTCACAAGGTTCAGACATACATGGAGGCGGCCATCTTGGATTTTGACGTGGCGACCCAATTTTCAATAGCGTTCTTCCTTATGCCTAGGTACACCCACACACCAGATTAGAAGTTGGTACTTCGCTTATTTTTCAAGATATTCATCTCACAAGGTTCAGACATACATGGCGGCGGCCATCTTGGATTTTGACGTGGTGACCCAATTTACAATAGTGGTCTTCCTGATGCCGAGATACACCCACACACCAAATTAGAAGTTGGTACTTCGCTTATATTTCAAGATATTCATCTCACAAGGTTCAGACATACATGGCGGCGGCCATCTTGGATTTTGACGTGGCGACCCAATTTTAAACAGCGTTCTTCCTTATGCCAAGATACACCCACACCAAATTAGAAGTTGGTACTTCGCTTATTTTTCAAGATATTCATCTCACAAGGTTCAGACATACATGGCATCAGACATACATGGCGGCGGCCATCTTGGATTTTGACGTGGGTTGCACCCACACAACAAATTCGAATGCGGTCCTTCGCTTATGCACGCACGCATGCAAACACGCACGCCCGCACGCACACACGCATGGACGGACGGATGGACGGATGGAGGGGAAAACCATAGTCCCCCTTTCGCTCCGCTGTGCGACGGGGGACAATAATGCCTCCGGCGACTTTGTCGTTAATTGTAGAGGGAACTACACCTACATGTCACACTAGGTAAAGTTTTATAGGCCCGGGACGTACCTGGAGGATGAGGGTGCAGTGTTGCGGATTTGAGAATCCTTTGTTTGTAAATATCACCCTGTGTAAATGTAATGATCCTTGTAAATACCTTGTAAATTACATCCTTGTAAATACAACGGCAAGAAGTAAAAAAAAAATTCAGAGGACATTGGGAATAGCTCCTGCACTCCAGAATACACATATGGAGTTGCACATATTGAAATTGATTTATTTTGTTTGAGGTTTGGCGTGTAAAGGTCAAGGTTCAGTGGATCAAAGAAAATAAACATTCTCATGAGATTCCTGGTGAGGTCCAATTGTACCTCAACACACATTAGATGCTGACTGAGTGTGAGTGTGAGTAGTCCTCCACCAGAGCAAAATAGAAATCCCACAGCTCAAACAGTGCCCGGAATTAAGGATTCCTTCGGTGACCTCACGATTCCATGTGCATGACAATGGGGTGGCAAGGGGGGGGGGGGGGAGTGCATGAGCTGGCTGTGGAGATCAGAGGATGTGCCGTGGGGGGCATGTGCTGACTGTGGATAACCGTTTGTTGCCATTTAACTCTTCTACGAGTCTCGGCCTTCTGTTCAAATTACAAGTCAACTACTTTTCCCCATTTCTGCAAATATCTCAACAACCCCATGCTGAGACATGAGAAGGAAGGAAACTTTCCCCAAAAAAGCGCAAAGGCAGCTGTCATATTCATTAGTCCTCACTTATGGGGACTAATGACTCCACAGTGCCCTGGTGAGACTTGGAAGCTGTTGTTGACAGGTATACACAGGTAGGATTTCTCATTACTACCTCTTGTTTCTCCACTAGGGAAGCAATGGCAAACCAAACAATGTCTTCCTTACTCCTTACACTGCTGTAATGATGTTTAACAAAGGACGCCTGCATATGCACACCAACACATAAAAACACACGCCAACACTTGTTATCAAATACTTTGTATTTTCGAGAAGTTTCCAAAGAACACACAATTGGTGTCAGGAGTGGGATTTGAACATCTTTGACTTTCTCTCTCGAGACTCATATTAATTCTGGTGAAAATATGGAGGATTAAAGAAAGCAAATCATTCAATACCAAATAAAATTAATGAATAGGTGAAAATGTCCTTGTTTGGAAATTCCAATAAAAATTTAATTACAATAAAATGACATTCCAATAAAATGACATTCCAAACCATCAGAATATCTTTTTCTCTCTCAAAATGATTCAGAGGGAATTTGAAACAAGCAATTAGGATTCAGAGCAGAGTATGTAATGACATTTTGAGCCAGATACACGACATTACGCAGATTAGGTTTAACCATAGGGTATACCTGTGAGCCTGTTGTTGGCCTTGCGGTTAGGGTGCCGGCTTGGGATCCTAGGATCCTGGGTTTGAATCCTGGTCGATCGCTGAATTAATGCCAGGGGGGGTTGACTCGGCCTGTCATCCTTCCGAGGTCGGCAAATTGAGCACCAGCTCACTGGTAATTCCCTGTGTGTCGCAAGAGGCGACTAACAGTGATGGTGTCAGGAAGGGCATCCGGCCATAAAACATTGTTTAAAAAAGGAACCACGGTGCCCGAAAAAGGCTAACCCCTGCTCTGCGGGTGGAAATAGCGTCTAAAGGTGGTTCACAGGATATACCTGTACAGATGTACAGATTTTAACCTGTACAGATGGGGATACCTAAGGATACACATATGTAGGGTTAGTATTAATTTTACCTCCAATAATAAGCCACAAATACTATGGCATTTACACTGGAATAAAATCATCACTGACTCTAAATACATGAACACTGTGTTTGTGTTCCCATTGAAAGGTGAGCGGCACCGATGTGCAGGTATGTTGACCCATGGGCCAGAGGAGCTCCATCAGGTTGGTTCACATGACAGTGCTCTACAGGTGTGATTGAAAAGGTTCTTAAGCTTGTCTTGTGTGATTAGGGGGTTGGCATAAAGCACGATTGGCCTCCCACACCTATCGTGGAACT
This sequence comes from Myxine glutinosa, assembly GCF_964187855.1. Taxonomy (NCBI): domain Eukaryota; kingdom Metazoa; phylum Chordata; class Myxini; order Myxiniformes; family Myxinidae; genus Myxine; species Myxine glutinosa. The sequence goes on along the minus strand of NC_136270.1, from coordinate 128,611,219 downwards.
AGGGTACAGAAGGGAGAGTAATATTGATCCATTTGCTGGGAACACAGGAGCAAAAGTCATGGGTGGATGTCAAAAATCCGAATATCTTTGCCCAGGTAATTGTGTGTGTCGGTCTTGATATGGGTGGATGTCAAAAATCCGAATATCTTAACCCAGGTAATGTGTGTGTAGGTCTTGATATGGGAGGATGTCCAAATTCCCAACATCTTGGCCCAGGTAATGTATGTGTAGATCTTGATATGGGTGGATGTCAAAAATCCCAATATATTGGCACAGGTAATGTGTCTGTAGGCCTCGATCAAAGAGCACTTCCTGTACATCATTTCCATTCAATTTATCTATAATTAATGAAATGATCATATTGCCAACACAGGCATGTGTGAAGTTGTCACATGACATCAGGAACCACACACACATCATAAGACGTGCCTCAAGCCCATAACCTGCACCTTCAAATAGGCTAGCCTAAGAGCCTTCGGCCTACTGAAAGCCTTTGGCCTACTGAGAGCCTTCGGCCTACAGAGAGCCTTCGGCCTACAGAGAGCCTTCGGCCTACTGAGAGCCTTCGGCCTACAGAGAGCCTTCGGCCTACTGAGAGCATTCGGCCTACTGAGAGCATTCGGCCTACTGAGAGGCTTCGGCCGACTGAGAGCCTTCGGCCTACAGAGAGCCTTCGGCCGACTGAGAGCATTCGGCCTACTGAGAGCCTTCGGCCGACTGAGAGCCTTCGACCTACAGAGAGCCTTCGGCCTACTGAGAGCATTCGGCCAACTGAGAGCCTTCGGCCTGCAGAGAGCCTTCGGCCTACTGAGAGCCTTCGGCCTACAGGGAGCCGTTGGCCTACAGAGAGCCTTCGGCCTACAGAGAGCCTTCGGCCTACAGAGAGCCTTTGGCCTACTGAGAGCCTTCGGCCTACAGAGAGCCTTCGGCCTACTGAGAGCATTCGGCCTACTGAGAGCCTTCGGCCTACTGAGAGGCTTCAGCCTGTGGAGAGACTTCGGCCTACAGAGACCATTCGGCCTACTGAGAGCCTTCGGCCGACTGAGAGCCTTCGGCCTACAGAGAGACTTCGGCCTACAGAGACCATTCGGCCTACTGAGAGCCTTCGGCCTACTGAGAGGCTTCAGCCTGTGGAGAGACCTCGGCCTACAGAGACCATTCAGCCTACTGAGAGCCTTCGGCCGACTGAGAGCCTTCGGCCTACAGAAAGCCTTCGGCCGACTGAGAGCCTTCGGCCTACAGAAAGCCTTCGGCCTACTGAGAGCATTCGGCCAACTGAGAGCCTTCGGCCTACTGAGAGCCTTCGGCCTACTGAAAGCCTTCGGCCTACAGAGAGCCTTCGGCCTACTGAGAGCCTTCGGCCTACTGAAAGCCTTCTGCCTACTGAGAGCATTCGGCGTTCTGAAAGCCTTCGGCCTACAGAGAGCCTTCGGCCTACAGTGCAATATGGAATACTAAGAGACAGCTCCTGCTATGTTTAAGTATCATAAATATGTTCAAGTGGCAAGTGATTGAAGCCATAACCAGGAAAAAGACTAAAGTTATCAGCTTCCGGTCAGTAAGAAATTCCTTTGTTTTTCTTTTGTATTTCTTTGGAAGAACATGGAGACAGAGGGAGGGAGGGAAAGGCAACCCACTGAGAGCGGAGTACAACTACAAGCCGGGAATGAACGAAGGGTAATAGACAAATGGAAGGAAACGCGGTAAGAAACCCGATTGAGGCCCACAAGATCACACGGCCCAGTGAAGGGCACACGGGCCCAGTAGGTAGGCCTACAACGGAAGAATAAAGACATGATGTCGAGTAAGATTACATCAAGGAATTTATCAGGGATGAGAATCTGAGCAGCTCCGAGGAAGCCGTGTGCACTTTAACAACACCTGTATGTGTTTCTGTGACACTCCATGGTCCACTCTCCATATTCCCTGATGCGGCTCGAGCAGCGGCCATGATGGGATCACCGTGGTTCCTCAGCACGTTCATCAAGTCTGTGTGCTGGGAGAATCAAACTCCACATCGCAATGCCCAATAGTCATGGCACCTTCATGAGTGTAGGCCCACGTGTGCCGCCGCTTCCTTATGCGTCGTGAACACAGGACGGACAAAGTCGATCGCCATTAGGCCTATGCAGAATCATCAAACACAAGCATCCATACTTGATTTTGGGCCTCTGATACTACAGATAACGTCACAAATCCTAAAATACAAATGTTACCTTGATTTTGGGCCTCTGATACTACAGATAACGTCACAAATCCTAAAATACAAATGTTACCTTGATTTTGGGCCTCTGATACTACAGATAACGTCCCAAATCCTAAAATACAAATGTTACCTTGATATTGGGCCTCTGATACTCCAGTAACATCCCAAATCCTAAAATACAAATGTTACCTTGATTTTGGGCCTCTGATACTCCAGTAACATCCCAAATCCTAAAATACAAATGTTACCTTGATATTGGGCCTCTGATACTCCAGTAACATCCCAAATCCTAAAATACAAATGTTACCTTGATATTGGGTCTCTGATACTCCAGTAACGTCCCAAATCCTAAAATACAAATGTTACCTTGATTTTGGGTCTCTGATAATCCAGTAACGTCCCAAATCCTAAAATACAAATGTTACCTTGATTTTGGGCCTCTGATATCCAGTAACGTCCCAAATCCTAAAATACAAATGTTACCTTGATATTGGGCCTCTGATACTCCAGTAACATCCCAAATCCTAAAATACAAATGTTACCTTGATTTTGGGTCTCTGATACTCCAGTAACATCCCAAATCCTAAAATACAAATGTTACCTTGATTTTGGGCCTCTGATATCCAGTAACATCCCAAATCCTAAAATACAAATGTTACCTTGATTTTGGGCCTCTGATATCCAGTAACGTCCCAAATCCTAAAATACAAATGTTACCTTGATTTTGGGTCTCTGATACTCCAGTAACGTCTCAAATCCTAAAATACAAATGTTCCCTTGATATTGGGTCTCTGATACTCCAGTAACGTCTCAAATCCTAAAATACAAATGTTCCCTTGATATTGGGTCTCTGATACTCCAGTAATGTCACAAATCCTAAAATACAAATGTTACCTTGATTTTGGGCCTCTGAGACTACAGATAACGTCACAAATCCTAAAATACAAATGTTACCTTGATTTTGGGCCTCTGAGACTACAGATAACGTCACAAATCCTAAAATACAAATGTTACCTTGATATTGGGCCTCTGATACTCCAGTAAACATCCCAAATCCTAAAATACAAATGTTACCTTGATTTTGGGCCTCTGATATCCAGTAACATCGCAAATCCTAAAATACAAATGTTACCTTGATATTGGGTCTCTGATACTCCAGTAACATCCCAAATCCTAAAATACAAATGTTACCTTGATATTGGGTCTCTGATACTCCAGCAACATCCCAAATCCAAAAATACAAATGTTACCTTGATATTGGGCCTCTGATACTCCAGTAACATCCCAAATCCTAAAATACAAATGTTACCTTGATATTGGGTCTCTGATACTCCAGCAACATCCCAAATCCAAAAATACAAATGTTACCTTGATATTGGGCCTCTGATACTCCAGTAACATCCCAAATCCTAAAATACAAATGTTACCTTGATATTGGGTCTCTGATACTCCAGCAACATCCCAAATCCTAAAATACAAATGTTACCTTGATATTGGGTCTCTGATACTCCAGCAACATCCCAAATCCTAAAATACAAATGTTACCTTGATATTGGGCCTCTGATACTCCAGTAACATCCCAAATCCTAAAATACAAATGTTACCTTGATTTTGGGCCTCTGATATCCAGTAACATCCCAAATCCTAAAATACAAATGTTACCTTGATTTTGGGCCTCTGATATCCAGTAACGTCCCAAATCCTAAAATACAAATGTTACCTTGATTTTGGGTCTCTGATACTCCAGTAACGTCTCAAATCCTAAAATACAAATGTTCCCTTGATATTGGGTCTCTGATACTCCAGTAACGTCTCAAATCCTAAAATACAAATGTTCCCTTGATATTGGGTCTCTGATACTCCAGTAACGTCACAAATCCTAAAATACAAATGTTACCTTGATTTTGGGCCTCTGAGACTACAGATAACGTCACAAATCCTAAAATACAAATGTTACCTTGATTTTGGGCCTCTGAGACTACAGATAACGTCACAAATCCTAAAATACAAATGTTACCTTGATATTGGGCCTCTGATACTCCAGTAACATCCCAAATCCTAAAATACAAATGTTACCTTGATTTTGGGCCTCTGATATCCAGTAACACCGCAAATCCTAAAATACAAATGTTACCTTGATATTGGGTCTCTGATACTCCAGCAACATCCCAAATCCTAAAATACAAATGTTACCTTGATATTGGGCCTCTGATACTCCAGTAACATCCCAAATCCTAAAATACAAATGTTACCTTGATATTGGGCCTCTGATACTCCAGCAACATCCCAAATCCTAAAATAAAAATGTTACCTTGATTTTGGGCCTCTGATATCCAGTAACATCCCAAATCCTAAAATACAAATGTTACCTTGATTTTGGGTCTCTGATACTCCAGTAACATCCCAAATCCTAAAATACAAATGTTACCTTGATTTTGGGCCTCTGATATCCAGTAACATCCCAAATCCTAAAATACAAATGTTACCTTGATTTTGGGCCTCTGATATCCAGTAACGTCCCAAATCCTAAAATACAAATGTTACCTTGATTTTGGGTCTCTGATACTCCAGTAACGTCTCAAATCCTAAAATACAAATGTTCCCTTGATATTGGGTCTCTGATACTCCAGTAACGTCACAAATCCTAAAATACAAATGTTCCCTTGATATTGGGTCTCTGATACTCCAGTAACGTCACAAATCCTAAAATACAAATGTTACCTTGATTTTGGGCCTCTGAGACTACAGATAACGTCACAAATCCTAAAATACAAATGTTACCTTGATTTTGGGCCTCTGAGACTACAGATAACGTCACAAATCCTAAAATACAAATGTTACCTTGATATTGGGCCTCTGATACTCCAGTAAACATCCCAAATCCTAAAATACAAATGTTACCTTGATTTTGGGCCTCTGATATCCAGTAACATCGCAAATCCTAAAATACAAATGTTACCTTGATATTGGGTCTCTGATACTCCAGCAACATCCCAAATCCTAAAATACAAATGTTACCTTGATATTGGGCCTCTGATACTCCAGTAACATCCCAAATCCTAAAATACAAATGTTACCTTGATTTTGGGCCTCTGATATCCAGTAACATCCCAAATCCTAAAATACAAATGTTACCTTGATTTTGGGCCTCTGATATCCAGTAACGTCCCAAATCCTAAAATACAAATGTTACCTTGATTTTGGGTCTCTGATACTCCAGTAACGTCTCAAATCCTAAAATACAAATGTTCCCTTGATATTGGGCCTCTGATACTCCAGTAACATCCCAAATCCTAAAATACAAATGTTACCTTGATTTTGGGTCTCTGATACTCCAGTAACGTCTCAAATCCTAAAATACAAATGTTCCCTTGATATTGGGTCTCTGATACTCCAGTAACGTCACAAATCCTAAAATACAAATGTTACCTTGATTTTGGGCCTCTGAGACTACAGATAACGTCACAAATCCTAAAATACAAATGTTACCTTGATTTTGGGCCTCTGAGACTACAGATAACGTCACAAATCCTAAAATACAAATGTTACCTTGATATTGGGCCTCTGATACTCCAGTAACATCCCAAATCCTAAAATACAAATGTTACCTTGATTTTGGGCCTCTGATATCCAGTAACATCGCAAATCCTAAAATACAAATGTTACCTTGATATTGGGTCTCTGATACTCCAGCAACATCCCAAATCCTAAAATACAAATGTTACCTTGATATTGGGCCTGTGATACTCCAGTAACATCCCAAATCCTAAAATACAAATGTTACCTTGATATTGGGCCTCTGATACTCCAGCAACATCCCAAATCCTAAAATAAAAATGTTACCTTGATTTTGGGCCTCTGATATCCAGTAACATCCCAAATCCTAAAATACAAATGTTACCTTGATTTTGGGCCTCTGATATCCAGTAACGTCCCAAATCCTAAAATACAAATGTTACCTTGATATTGGGCCTCTGATATCCAGTAACGTCCCAAATCCTGAAATACAAATGTTACCTTGATATTGGGTCTCTGATACTCCAGTAACGTCACTAATCCTAAAATACAAATGTTACCTTGATATTCGGCCTCTGATACTCCAGTAACGTCACAAATCCTAAAATACAAATGTTACCTTGATATTGGGCCTGTGATACTCCAGTAACGTCACAAATCCTAAAATACAAATGTTCCTTGATTTTGGGCCTCTGATACTCCAGTAACGTCATAAATCCTAAAATACAAATGTTACCTTGATATTGGGCCTCTGATACTCCAGTAACGTCATAAATCCTAAAATACAAATGTTACCTTGATATTGGGCCTCTGATACTCCAGTAACATCCCAAATGCTAAAATACAAATGTTCCTTGATTTTGGGCCTCTGATACTCCAGTAACGTCATAAATCCTAAAATACAAATGTTACCTTGATATTGGGCCTCTGATACTCCAGTAACATCCCAAATCCTAAAATACAAATGTTACCTTGATATTGGGTCTCCGATACTCCAGAAACGTCCCAAATCCTAAAATACAAATGTTACCTTGATATTGGGCCTCTGATACTCCAGTAACGTCCCAAATCCTAAAATACAAATGTTACCTTGATATTGGGTCTCTGATACTCCAGTAACGTCCCAAATCCTAAAATACAAATGTTACCTTGATATTGGGTCTCTGATACTCCAGATAACGTCACAAATCCTAAAATACAAATGTTACCTTGATTTTGGGCCTCTGATATCCAGTAACGTCCCAAATCCTAAAATACAAAAAACGTTACCTTGATTTTGGGTCTCTGATACTCCAGATAACGTCACAAATCCTAAAATACAAATGTTACCTTGATTTTCGGCCTCTGATAATCCAGTAACGTCTCAAATCCTAAAATACAAATGTTACCTTGATTTTGGGCCTCTGATACTCCAGATAACGTCACAAATGCTAAAATACAAATGTTACCTTGATTTTCGGCCTCTGATAATCCAGATAACGTCACAAATCCTAAAATAAAAATGTTACCTTGATTTTCGGCCTCTGATAATCCAGTAACGTCCCAAATCCTAAAATACAAATGTTACCTTGATTTGGGGCCTCTGATACTCCAGATAACGTCACAAATCCTAAAATAAAAATGTTACCTTGATTTTCGGCCTCTGATAATCCAGTAACGTCCCAAATCCTAAAATACAAATGTTACCTTGATTTGGGGCCTCTGATACTCCAGTAACGTCTCAAATCCTAAAATACAAATGTTACCTTGATTTGGGGCCTCTGATAATCCAGTAACGTCCCAAATGCTAAAATACAAATGTTACCTTGATTTTGGGTCTCTGATACTCCAGATAACGTCTCAAATCCTAAAATACAAATGTTACCTTGATTTTGGGCCTCTGATAATCCAGTAACGTCCCAAATGCTAAAATACAAATGTTACCTTGATTTGGGGCCTCTGATACTCCAGATAACGTCCCAAATCCTAAAATACCAATGTTACCTTGATTTTGGGTCTCTGATAATCCAGTAACGTCCCAAATGCTAAAATACAAATGTTACCTTGATTTGGGGCCTCTGATACTCCAGTAACGTCTCAAATCCTAAAATACAAATGTTACCTTGATTTTCGGCCTCTGATACTCCAGTAACGTCTCAAATCCTAAAATACAAATGTTACCTTGATTTTCGGCCTCTGATAATCCAGCAACGTCTCAAATCCTAAAATACAAATGTTACCTTGATTTTCGGCCTCTGATAATCCAGTAACGTCCCAAATCCTAAAATACAAATGTTACCTTGATTTTCGGCCTCTGATACTCCAGTAACGTCTCAAATCCTAAAATACAAATGTTACCTTGATTTTCGGCCTCTGATAATCCAGCAACGTCTCAAATCCTAAAATACAAATGTTACCTTGATTTTCGGCCTCTGATACTCCAGTAACGTCTCAAATCCTAAAATACAAATGTTACCTTGATTTTGGGCCTCTGATACTCCAGATAACGTCACAAATCCTAAAATACAAATGTTACCTTGATTTTCGGCCTCTGATAATCCAGTAACGTCCCAAATGCTAAAATACAAATGTTACCTTGATTTTGGGTCTCTGATAATCCAGTAACGTCCCAAATGCTAAAATACAAATGTTACCTTGATTTTGGGCCTCTGATACTCCAGATAGTCACAAATCCTAAAATACAAATGTTACCTTGATTTTCGGCCTCTGATAATCCAGTAACGTCCCAAATCCTAAAATACAAATGTTACCTTGATTTGGGGCCTCTGATACTCCAGTAACGTCTCAAATCCTAAAATACAAATGTTACCTTGATTTTGGGTCTCTGATACTCCAGATAACGTCTCAAATCCTAAAATACAAATGTTACCTTGATATTGGGTCTCTGATACTCCAGTAACGTCACAAATCCTAAAATACAAATGTTACCTTGATATTGGGTCTCTGATACTCCAGTAACGTCTCAAATCCTAAAATACAAATGTTACCTTGATATTGGGTCTCTGATACTCCAGTAACGTCTCAAATCCTAAAATACAAATGTTACCTTGATATTGGGTCTCTGATAATCCAGTAACGTCCCAAATCCTAAAATACAAATGTTACCTTGATATTGGGTCTCTGATACTCCAGTAACGTCTCAAATCCTAAAATACAAATGTTACCTTGATATTGGGTCTCTGATACTCCAGTAACGTCTCAAATCCTAAAATACAAATGTTCCCTTGATATTGGGCCTCTGATACTCCAGTAACATCCCAAATCCTAAAATACAAATGTTACCTTGATATTGGGCCTCTGATACTCCAGTAACATCCCAAATCCTAAAATACAAATGTTACCTTGATATTGGGCCTCTGATACTACAGATAACGTCACAAATCCTAAAATACAAATGTTACCTTGATATTGGGCCTCTGATACTCCAGTAACATCCCAAATCCTAAAATACAAATGTTGCCTTGATTTTGGGCCTCTGATACTCCAGTAACATCCCAAATCCTAAAATACAAATGTTACCTTGATATTGGGCCTCTGATACTCCAGTAACATCCCAAATCCTAAAATACAAATGTTACCTTGATATTGGGCCTCTGATACTCCAGTAACATCCCAAATCCTAAAATACAAATGTTACCTTGATATTGGGCCTCTGATACTCCAGTAACATCACAAATCCTAAAATACAAATGTTACCTTGATTTTGGGCCTCTGATATCCAGTAACGTCCCAAATCCTAAAATACAAATGTTACCTTGATTTTGGGCCTCTGATATCCAGTAACGTCCCAAATCCTAAAATACAAATGTTACCTTGATATTGGGCCTCTGATACTCCAGTAAGGTCCAAATCCTAAAATACAAATGTTACCTTGATATTGGGTCTCTGATACTCCAGATAACGTCACAAATCCTAAAATACAAATGTTACCTTGATTTTGGGTCTCTGATACTCCAGATAACGTCCCAAATCCTAAAATACAAATGTTACCTTGATATTGGGTCTCTGATACTCCAGATAACGTCACAAATCCTAAAATACAAATGTTACCTTGATTTTGGGTCTCTGATACTCCAGATAACGTCACAAATCCTAAAATACAAATGTTACCTTGATATTGGGCCTCTGATACTCCAGTAACGTCACAAATCCTAAAATACAAATGTTACCTTGATTTTGGGTCTCTGATACTCCAGATAACGTCACAAATCCTAAAATACAAATGTTACCTTGATATTGGGCCTCTGATACTCCAGAAACGTCCCAAATCCTAAAATACAAATGTTACCTTGATGTTGGGCCTCTGATACTCCAGTAACATCCCAAATCCTAAAATACAAATGTTACCTTGATATTGGGCCTCTGATATCCAGTAACATCCCAAATCCTAAAATACAAATGTTACCTTGATATTGGGTCTCTGATACTCCAGTAACGTCTCAAATCCTAAAATACAAATGTTACCTTGATTTGGGGCCTCTGATACTCCAGTAACGTCTCAAATCCTAAAATACAAATGTTACCTTGATTTGGGGCCTCTGATATCCAGTAACGTCTGAAATCCTAAAATACAAATGTTACCTTGATATTGGGTCTCTGATACTCCAGTAACGTCCCAAATCCTAAAATACAAATGTTACCTTGATTTGGGGCCTCTGATACTCCAGTAACGTCTCAAATCCTAAAATACAAATGTTACCTTGATTTTGGGCCTCTGATAATCCAGTAACGTCTCAAATCCTAAAATACAAATGTTACCTTGATTTGGGGCCTCTGATACTCCAGTAACGTCTCAAATCCTAAAATACAAATGTTACCTTGATTTGGGGCCTCTGATACTCCAGTAACGTCTCAAATCCTAAAATACAAATGTTACCTTGATTTTGGGCCTCTGATAATCCAGTAACGTCTCAAATCCTAAAATACAAATGTTACCTTGATTTGGGGCCTCTGATACTCCAGTAACGTCTCAAATCCTAAAATACAAATGTTACCTTGATATTGGGTCTCTGATAATCCAGTAACGTCTCAAATCCTAAAATACAAAAAACGTTACCTTGAATTTGGGCGTCTGATACTCCAGATAACGTCACAAATCCTAAAATACAAATGTTACCTTGATTTTGGGCCTCTGATACTCCAGATAACGTCACAAATCCTAAAATACAAATGTTACCTTGATTTTCGGCCTCTGATAATCCAGTAACGTCCCAAATGCTAAAATACAAATGTTACCTTGATTTGGGGCCTCTGATACTCCAGTAACGTCTCAAATCCTAAAATACAAATGTTACCTTGATTTTGGGCCTCTGATACTCCAGATAACGTCCCAAATGCTAAAATACAAATGTTACCTTGATTTTGGGTCTCTGATAATCCAGTAACGTCCCAAATGCTAAAATACAAATGTTACCTTGATTTTGGGCCTCTGATACTCCAGATAACGTCACAAATCCTAAAATACAAATGTTACCTTGATTTTCGGCCTCTGATAATCCAGTAACGTCACAAATCCTAAAATACAAATGTTACCTTGATTTTCGGCCTCTGATAATCCAGTAACGTCCCAAATCCTAAAATACAAATGTTACCTTGATTTTGGGCCTCTGATACTCCAGATAACGTCACAAATCCTAAAATACAAATGTTACCTTGATTTTCGGCCTCTGATAATCCAGTAACATCTCAAATCCTAAAATACAAATGTTACCTTGATTTGGGGCCTCTGATAATCCAGTAACGTCTCAAATCCTAAAATACAAATGTTACCTTGATTTGGGGCCTCTGATACTCCAGTAACGTCCCAAATCCTAAAATACAAATGTTACCTTGATTTGGGGCCTCTGATACTCCAGATAACGTCTCAAATCCTAAAATACAAATGTTACCTTGATTTGGGGCCTCTGATACTCCAGATAACGTCACAAATCCTAAAATACAAATGTTACCTTGATTTTGGGCCTCTGATACTCCAGTAACGTCTCAAATCGTAAAATACAAATGTTACCTTGATTTGGGGCCTCTGATACTCCAGATAACGTCACAAATCCTAAAATACAAATGTAGCGTCCACAGAGCAGTCTAACATACTACAGGCCTTCATTTGCTCACAGTAAATACTTTTCTTACACGACAACAATGACTCAGATGAAGCATTGCACTTTACTTTGTGTGTAAATTTAATAAATGACTAACTGTAGTCTGTATGTATTTACCTTCGACGCCAACTCCCGATTATTGAGGACAAAACATTACATTTGTACAACTTCAGGGTTGGAATAAAAACCACTTGGACAGTTTGGAATTTAAAAAAATCTCAACGTGACGTCACATCTCCATAAAGAAAAAGAATGTGGGGCCTGCTGATTGGTGATTGGTCATCGTGGTCAGGCTTGTGGCCTCTGCTTTCTCCTGCCTCTCCTCAGGTCTTTCCACCTCTGTATGATCATCTATATATTAAAGTAGCGGCAGTTTTGTGTCCGTCCGTCACGCTACGTCATTACGTCTATGATGTCATTATGGCGTATGACGGCGTACGATGGCTGACTCCACCGACCGCCATTTTAATTGATATGCCATTCAGGCCAAACACGTCGTCGAAGCGGTTGAACCTGTCATGTATCACAATCGCCATGCTCTACCTTGACGTGTTTTAAGTCGGTGTGAAACACAAACAAAGCGATCGTTAAAATCATATCCAAAACGTACGTGTCATGGGTCTTCCAATGACACAGTACCGGTAGGCCCTACGTATAGGCCAGTGGTTCTCAAACCCATGGTCACGACCCAAATGAGGATCACAGGATGGTCTCAGAAAAATAAATATTAGTGTTATAAGGGGATTACTTCACTGGCACAATACGAAGGATTATTGAAATAGTAATTAAAGTAGAATAGTTGTGGATAATATAGCATCTGTTATGTTTGGTATTCACGTGTTATAATTCACATGTAATTTATGTTTGGAATTCACATGTTATCTATATAAATAAAGGAGGAGTGTCTGTGTGTGTGTGTCTGTCTGGATGTCCGCTTATAACTCAAGAACTACACATCGGAGAAAAGTTTTAGACACAGATTCGGAATCAGCATAAAATTCCGGTGGTTATAGGCTACTTTTTATTTTAATATCAATGGTTTAAAAAAACCGGCCAGCTGCAATTCCATGGTGTAGTTTGTGGCGGCGCTATTGCCCCTTTCCGATCCCATGACGCATTGCGGTTCCGATTCGCGATAAGGTCTATGCGCTATCACCGACACTTTTCCACCTTTTCCATACCTTTTAATCAGATTTACCTTATCGTCCATCGTAACCACATTACGCTTGGAAACACTAGCATTATCCTTCTTCGGACCCATGGCTAACACAGACACAGTAAAGGAATACTGTATGTCGCCTCTGTTTTGAATGAGAATCAGCGGTTGCGCGTACGTACAGTGTACTGTACGTACATATTTATATTTTTTTAATGTGCTTTTTATTGTATTTTAAATTGTTTTTTAGCTTCTTTTATTGTTAATTTATGTACTATTTTATTTATTTTAAATATATTTTTAAGGAAAACAAATGTTTTCACGTCCGTAGGAGTGACGTAATGTCGCACATAATGACGTTCGCTGCCCGGTCATGAAATAAATTATGATTCTCTTGCCAAAGTGACATGAAGATCAGGCAGTAAACCTCCCAACTGAGTTTCTCAACAGTCGTCAGCCTCAAGGACTCCCAACACACAGGTTGATTCTCAAGGTGGGAGCACCAATCATGCTTCTAAGGAATCTTGATCCACCACAGCTGTGTAATGGAACACGATTGACAATCCAGCAAATGATGCCGCATGTCCTAGAGGCAACCATCCTCTCAGGACAATACAGAGGAGAGAAAGTATTCATTCCAAGGATACCACTTATTCCACCTAACCTTCCATTCTCCTTCAAGAGGATTCAGTTCCCCATCAAGCTATGTTTTGCTATGTCCATCAACAGGGCGCAGGGGCAATCAATGAAGGTTGTAGGCCTGAACTTCACAGAACAAGTGTTTGCCCATGGCCAGCTGTACGTGGGCTGCTCGAGGGTTGGAAAACCAAGCAATCTTTATGTCTTGGCACCAAGTAAGAAAACCAGAAATGTTGTATACCCAGAGGTTTTGAGAAATTGAAAATTGAAAAAACGTCACGTAGGAAATGTACTGTGATATTGCTCTAAAATATACATGTTCTTTTCATCATATATTTGTATTATTCTTATTCAACCCGGGCGAAGACGGGTACCTCAGCTAGTAGTTCATATGTATGGGAAACGGAAGTGATGGTTGGGAGGGGCTAAGTAAAGACGGGAGTTTTGGAGGCCCAATGGGCATGCTGTGCTGTGTTGAGATTTCGGAATAAACCATTGACGTTACCATCAAGTATGTTTCGGATAATTGCTGCATACAACAGCCTCCATACACGCTTAATATAATAATGTTCGAGTCCGTTCACGTCCAATACTCGTGCGTCAAGCAGACCAGTGAGGAGCCTGTTGTTAAGTTTCACTCTTATCTGAATTAGTGTAAGCTCCAGGGGGGAGTTCGTGGCCATCGCAAAAGTACAAAGTCACGCATGGTTTTATTGTTGTACATACCAAGACCTTTCAAAAAAATTTGGGTGACAAGCCCAAATCTGTATAGATTTTGCTACAGAGGGCGCTTTTCAAAATGGCCGCCATAAGTATTACTTTTGACCATATCTTGGTCTGTGAGACTCATAGAGACATGATATTGGTGCCTAAACCTATGTTTTCAGAGTCAAGGAACTCAATAAGACCAATAACAATTACATTGGCTCCTTCGTTTGCGGTAGCCATCTTGAATTTCAAAATCGCAGTTGTGTGGTGCTATGCACACACAACTCGTTTGCCAAGAAGGTAGGCCACCACGCGTTGAACAAAACCAAACGCTTTATTCAAGGCTCACACGTAAGCACTGGGCGGGCTCGACTTTCGAGCCCGCGTATATATCCCGAGGCCACGCCTTGCCCTCGGGCGTGGCCGGTCGGCCGAAAGGCGGGGCATGTATTTCAGTTCAACCCCTAAGCCTCATGACTCCTTTGCTCCGGGCGTGGCCCGAGCCTTGCTTCCACGCCCGGTCGCTCGCGTCACCCACTGGTGCGCGGAATTATGACCCGCCGGCATTGTGTCCGCCACAGTTGTCCACATATCAGTCATCAAAACACATAGATGCTTGATGTTGGTCGCTATACTCATGCATTTAAGGCCAAGGAATCCAATGATAAGAGTATAATAATACAGTGGTATAATACAGTGGTTCACTGAGACCAGCAAAAATCTTCTTGAGTATATTCAGGTAACCTATAAATCCAACGTGGCACCTATAACTATTATCACCCAAATCATGGGTGACCTTGTACTTTTGCGATGGCCACGAATTCCCTCCTACAGTCAGGAGTAAATGTGACATCATAGACTGTGCTGTAATTTTAGTGTGTTGAGCGTAATTATCGAATGCATTGTTTTTATTTGTTAAACGTTTTTATTTAAATTTAAAATGTTTGATTTTTCTACATTCATAACTGTTCCAGATGAGTTTTATCATTGGAGTTTATTTTATTATATTCTGTTGCCAAAATTCCTTTTTTATTCTGAATCATTCAAGAATGTAGTAGAAAACCAATTTTTTGCATATAAGAAATTTAATAATTTTCGCATGTGTCGACAGTTCACAATCTGACAGTCGTGCTTTCACTTGTTTACTGGAGGCTGAGATCTAGTTACTACAAACAACGTACGTATTGCCTGCATCTTACTTGTCTTTATTTACGTGCGGTTTTTGATGAATCTTAGTGGAGTCGAATAATATAATAATTAACTTTACAATTGGTTATTTTAAAAAACTTTTTGAACAATGTCTAATGTTTTCTTAAAATGTTATAATTTATAACTCTTTTCATTCCAGGTCTGGTCTTTAACTGGAAAATGGCCCAATGCAAAATACAACTGCTGTATAAGCCTGAGTTTTTGAAATATGGCTTCACCGAGATGAAAGAAAAATCTGGGAATGTCCGTCCTCAGTGTGTTCAGTGCCGGCAAGTCCTCGCCAATGAATCTATGAAGGAAAACAAATTGAAACGTCATTTGCATTCAGTTCATCCAAACTTTGTCGAAAAGCCACTGAGTTACTGGGAGGACAAAGAAGAACAGGTAAAACGAAGTCAGATTGATGTTCCCTCGAGTTCAGCCTTTTCTCTGGAGAAAGCTTCCTTGGTGTCCTTTGAAGTGGCATGGTATATTGCAAGATGCAAAATGCCCCATAACATTGGAGAGGAGCTGGTGAAGCCAGCAGCAGTGGAAATGGTGAAAACTGTTTGCGGAGCAGATGTTTATTTTTTTTTTTTTTTTTTTTTTTTTTGTATACAAGATCGAGGCTCGTGAAAGAGCGAACATTAATCACACAGAAAGACAAACCGACACATAAAACATATAACATTTCAGCGGTAGACAAGATGGGGAGAGAGGGGGAAGGACACAAACACAACATTTGAGAGCAGGGACAGAGAGACATGGAGACATCGAGAGATCTGAGAGAGGGCGAGGGCTTTGGGGGGGGGGGGGGGGCATGGGAAGGGGGCGGTGGGAGAGGTATAAAACATATGGACACTGCCAGGACTTCCAGGAAAGAAGTTGGAATTTCAAACTAGGTGGATCTGAGGTGAATTAGTGGGGGTAGAAAAGATCAAGGTTTTGGATGGGGGAAGATAAGAGATGGTGGTGAACAGCTGTTTTAAAGACCTGGAGGGAGGAGTGGGATTGAAGGGAGTGTGGGAGTTTGTTCCAGAGGCGGGAGAAAAGAGGAATGAAGGAGTGAAGGTTAGCAGAGAGTCGAGATTTTGGCAGTTTAACCATCAGAGGGTTGCTGGCAGATCTTGTGCGACCTGTAGGAATATTTGGGGGACAGAGCACAGAGAGAGCTGGGGGAGCAAGGCCGGAGAGGAGTCGGTAGAAGACAGAAAGACCACCTACCTGCCTGCGGTGAGTGAGTGAAAGGCCCTCAGAGATAGCTTCATCGCGGGAGATTCCAATGATTCTGAAAGCTTTGGTTTCAACAGCGTGAAGCCGAGCTAGGTGTGAGGCAGGAGCACCAGCCCATAGGGGAGAACAGTATTCCATTGAGCTGCGGATGAAAGCCTTGTATGTGGTGAGGAGCTCAGGTGTGCCTAGGAAGGACTTCGCACGACGGAGGATGCCCAGTCGGCGACTGGCTTTGCAGGCCAGCTTGGAAATGTGGTTTTCCCAAGAAAGATCATGGCAGATAGTGAGACCCAAAAGCTTGAGCGACAGAACTTCTTGGAGAGGATTGTTGAGAAAGTAGATGGGATGGGTTGCCAAGGAGTTTGAATCGGTACCACTTTCTGACAATAGCATCAAACGTCATAGATCTCATTTCAGATGATATTTTGGCTCAACTGATTGTGGCACAGAAAAAAGCAGGAAAACTTTCGTTGCAGATGGATGAATCAGTAGACATTGCAGGTGACGCTCAACTTATGGTTTTTGTAAGGTACAGATACTGGAGGAGAAGACGACATTGTGGAAGAATTTCTTTTCTGCAATGCCCAGTCAAGTACCACCACTGGAGAAGACATCTTTAATATGATGAACAATTTTTCAAGGAACATGATCTAGAGTGGTTGAATTGTTTGGCTATGTGCACTGACGGAGCTCCATCTATGATGGGAAGTCGTTTTGGGTTTTATTACTCGTGTTAAAGCAGAAAACCCGGATATCATAATAATTCGCTTTCTTACATCGGGAAAAACTTGCCACTCAACGTTTGCAACCACCGGACCTCCATGTAGTTCTCAATAATGCTATCCAAATTGTGAATTTTGTCAAGGCCAGGGCTTTAAAATCACCCATTTTCCATAACCATAAAATGTCTGAAGAGATGGGATCACATCACCAGGTCTTGCTGTTCCACTCTGATGTCCGTTGGCTCTCTCGAGGGAAGATTATCGGAAGAGTTATTGAACTAAAAACGGAAATTGATTATTTTTTTTACGTGAGAAGAGACATGTACTGGCAGACTGCTTTAAGGATGCTGCTTGACTGGCAAAGCTCGCCTATTTGGGTGACATCTTCATGCACCTGCATGAACTGAATTCAGACTTGCAGGGCCGTAATCATACCATGGTGGACATTGGTGAAAAAATTGCCTCATTAAAGAAAAATCTTGCTCTTTGGGGAGAAAAACTGGCTAAAGGAAAAACGTCTGCCTTTCCAGAACCGAGTGCTGTGCTGGAAGATGCGTCGGAAATATCCCTTGTTGACGTCAAAAGTATTTTCGAAGATCTTCTGAAGAAATGGACAGGTATTTTCCAGCAACCGTCGACCTCAAGAAGCTGATCCAACAGTTGGATCAGAAATGTGTTCAACGTGGACGTCAGTGAAGTAGGAGAAGATATTCTGGGATTTCAAGAAAAACGTATCGAACTCCAAGAAAACCAAGTGCAGAAGCAACGCTTTGAAAAGCTCCCGTATTCGAATTTTGGACCCAACTCGAGGAAAAACCCATTCCGACTCGGGAGGCTGAAAAAGCTCTTCTACCTTTTTCAACAATATATCTCTGTGAACAAGGATTTTCATGTCTTGTTGTGGTCAAGACTAAAGCAAGGAACTGCGTGGATCCTCAGCATGACTGAGTTGTGCTCTGTCCATCAACGTAAAACCAAACTTCGAGGAGCTTACCCACAAAATGAAGCAGTATCACTGTAGCCACTGAGAAAATCTTCGTGTAATAAAGTCTCATTTTCATGTAAATTTGTTTTTCATTTTGTCCAATTAAAAACTCTTTGAAAATCATGATGTGTTGGTAATTAATTCAATAAAACTATTTGAATCAACACAATGTATCAAAATGATAGGTCATTAACACTGCATGTACAGCGTTTCGGGTCGCCAGGCCAGGACAACATTGTATATTCAGGGTCACCACCAAAAAAGTTTGGGAACCGCTGGTATAGGCCAATAATACTGTACTAACTAACGTTCATTATTAAAGCGGTGTATTATTTCAGAACCCACGATGTTATCTCCCATGGCCAAGAAGGACTTTTAGCGTTGATAAACAAATCGTACCGCAATGACGTATTAATACTATACTAATTGCCTATACACCGCCCAAACAAAGGGAGGGTTTTCCATGGATCTCTGTTCCTCGGGTCCCTACTATAGTGTTTATGAAGGAAGGACTTCACATGGCACGATGGAGGATGTTCAGCGTGCACCTGGCTTTGGAGGTCAGCTTTGACATATGGTCTGCCCAGGAAAGGTGGTTGCCAATTGTGAGGCCCTGATGTTTGGGAGACTGATCGACCAACATTCAGTGGTTGATCCTTCCTGAGTAACATGGAGAGAATGTGAGATTTACCTGGATTGAATGACAGGGCTTTCTATTGTACACACCTGGGAAGTTTTCACACATGTAAATGTTACCTAAACTGAGCTTAAAGCAATGCTGACTCTGGATGTGTACACACCCCACACCCTCTACTCCCACACCCCTTTCTATGTGCACACCATATATGGCGACAAACAAAGCTGAGAAATCCCGATTACAGTACACTAAAGTACGTAATTGGTATATGTAATTAGCATCACTCAAAGCAGCAAATTGTTAGTTTGTTTTCCTAGGAGAGGGAGCAAACAATCAAGATGGCGATTTCGATATGACTGAAGATAGCTTGTATTGAAATAATGAAATGTTTTCTCTACAATCTCCGAGACCTGTCGCTTGTACAGTTTTCTTTTACTGTTTAAATGTCACTTAAAGGCCTCGTCTCCACCAGATTAAACTAGCCTTCTGTCCACGGGATCCATCAATTGCACTCCCTGTTGTGTGAGATCCAGCCTGGAATCCTTATTAGTGAGACCTTTCCAAAGTGACATCTCACCGTCTCGGTCAGATTAGTGTCTGGCTGTCTGTCAACGTCATAACTCCAAAACACTGACATGTACAATGACAAAATGTGAAAAAAAGGACAAAATGTGAAAAAATGACAAAATGTGAAAAAATGATAAAATGTGAAAAAAATGACAAAAATCATCAAAATGACAAAAAAAGATAAAGAAAAAAAAGAAAAAAAGAAATGACGTCATCAACGACATATCCTCAAAGTTTCAATCAACAAAGAGATCTCAGGAATTCAAAAGGTGAAAAATTAAATAAACACCACATTTCCATCTCCAAGAGGACATTTCCATGGCAACCATTTGAGTACCATTGTCTTTTGACAAAGGTCCAGGTTTACAAACCAGTATTCAGCTTTCCCCTGATATTTCCACAAGGCCACCGCAGATTCATCTTCAATTTGGCAAAGAAAAATAAATAAATAAAATGAACAGCGAAGCGATATCCTAAATTGCCAAGTATGAGTAGTACATCAGGAAAGTAATGCGATAGAAAGCTGAAGCGTCACAGAGAGAGATTCCGAGTCTAAAATACGGACATTTCGTTGTAATTTAATGATGGTAAAGTGAAGGTCCTAGGTTCGGGTATGAAGGAGAAAAATCACTTCTGTGTCCATGATTGACGATGTCATTTATATATTATAGCATACCCCAATGTCGGTTAGCATACCCCAATGGCAGACAGCATACCCCAATGGCGGTTAGCATATCCCAATGGCAGATAGCATACCCAAATAACAGTTAGCATACCCCACTGACAGATAGCATACCCCAATGACAGTTAGCATACCACAATGACAGATAGCATTGGCGGTTAGCATACCTCAATGGTGGTTATCATACCCCAATGACAGATAGCATACCCCAATGTCGGTTAGCATACCCCAATGGCGGTTAGCGTACCGCAATGGCAGATAGCATACCCCAATGACAGATAGCATACCCAATGCCAGTTAGCATACCTCAATGGTGGCTATCATACCCCAATGGCAGATAGCTTACCCCAATGTCGGTTAGCATACCCCAATGGTGGTTAGCATACCCCAATGACAGATAGCAGGCCCCAATGCCGGTTAGCATACCTCAATCATGGTTAGCATACCCCAATGGCAGATAGCATACCCCAATGTCGGTTAGCATACCCCAATGGTGGTTAGTATACTCCACAGCCGGTTAGCATACCCCAATGGATGTCGTGTTGATTTCATCGATGTGACTCTGCAGAGATGTGACATTCAATGATTACATTCTCACATTCAGAGTTATGGCACCCCAACATGGTTTATCCCACAAATGGCACCACAACATGGTTTATCCCACAAATGGCACCGCAACATGGTTTATCCCACAAATGGCACCCCAACATGGTTTATCCCACAAATGGCACCGCAACATGGTTTATCCCACAAATGGCACCGCAACATGGTTTATCCCACAAATGGCACCCCAACATGGTTTATCCCACAAATGGCACCACAACATGGTTTATCCCACAAATGGCACCGCAACATGGTTTATCCCACAAGGCGTGTCTATGATGCCAAGTGTAAACGAAACAAGTCAGGAGACGACGATGGTTCACGAGCGAGCGGTATTCAATGACAAAGGTCAAAACCAACATTGGAAATATATAAATAAGAATGTATTATCTATTATGAGACTAGTTAGCTACACAATACCGAAAATTCGGTTCGATTCTGACAACTTTGAAAATTTGACCTTTGTGACCTTGAAATGTCTAAACGAAGGTTACTGACCTTGAAATGAGATAGAAAATAATGTATAATCAGTTATGAGGTTAGTTAGCTACACAATACCAAAAATTCGGTTCGATTCCGACAACTTTGAAAATTTGACCTTTGTGACCTTGAAATGTCAAAACGAAGGTTACTGACCTTGAAATGAGATAGAAAATAATGTATAATCAGTTATGAGGTTAGTTAGCTACACAATACCAAAAATTCGGTTCGATTCCGACAACTTTGAAAATTTGACCTTTGTGACCTTGAAATGTCAAAACGAAGGTTACTGACCTTGAAATGAGATAGAAAATAATGTATAATCAGTTATGAGGTTAGTTAGCTACACAATACCGAAAATTCGGTTCGATTCCGACAACTTTGAAAATTTGACCTTTGTGACCTTCAAATGTCAAAGGTCGAAGATTCTGAAATTTGTTGGAAAACTTGTATTTCATGATGTATGTGATAATATAAGATCTTGTACGACATTTCACCGTATCAGGAAGCGAGCAATGTAACAAAACCATCAAAAATCGACTTTTCTAAATTTCGTGACCTTGTGACCTTGACCTTGGGGCGAAAATGAAAAATCGAGCTCCGTGGGGCTAGACACATGACATTGGCCTAACCAAATATCGAAACCCCTGTCAGATTCCACCAAACTCCTCGGAGAAGATGTAGCCTGAACTTGATTACCCTTTAAAAAGATCTTTTTCGGGCGTGGCTCCTCCCACAATGGGGGCAATACGCCCACTCTAGGCAGGACACAACTAGATCATGATATCAACTTCCCACCCAAGTTTCATCAAGATCGGATGATATCATCGGGTAGTTATGCTGCGGACAGACAGACACACAGACAGACACACAGACAGACACACACCCATGACGAATATAGTGGTCACTCTGTTTGATAACTCGTGAACCAATTATTGTTTGTGAGCAAATTGTCAAATCTATACTATAAAAGTGTATTTGTTTATTTATTTGTATAAAAACCACCTTTATTTATTTGTATGTGCTTTAAAAAACCTAAAAAAAAACTCTGAAACAAATCCAACCAAATTTTGCATGTGACCCAAGGGTTCCCCAAGTATGGTTTCTGTAGGGTTAACATATCTGGGAGAGGGTGTTCATGGTGGGAGGAAAACCCCAATTCTCTCCATGTAAATGTATATCGTATAGCGCCCACGGGGGTAACCGGTATTCCAAATCTCCTTCTTACATAAAGAAAGTTTAAACAACTCCATAACATACATCATGGTGATGTTGAAATCTGAGAGAGAATAATTCGAAATTTTCAAAATGCTTCATTTCATTCATTTTAAGAGGAGGTTCAAACAAAAGAATCGAACACCGAGCTTCACAGAGAAGTGGAGGTGATTTTTTCTCAGGCCACATATGTGTGTATATATACATATACAGTATATATATATATATATACAACCAGGAATGATGGTTCATGAAGGGAATGTTAGCTGACTTCCAAGAAGATGACCTCGGGTAAATTATAGAGTGAATAGAGCAGAATGTTTGTGAAGTACAACAGTTTTGGCTTTGGATTAAATACGTCAGGGAAGCAACAGGTAAATATGCCTCGTGCATACATAGGTTACTTAGACTTTAGGAAAACATCAACAAGATTGTTTAAGGTCATACAGGAGTGCCAACCCCTCATTGCACCCAGTGTAGTCCTGTAGAATTGCCAAAGTCATTTATCAGAAAACAGGAAGTTGTCTATGATGACCTACAAACAATCCGCAACACTATAAACAAACAAACAATACATACAATCCGCAACAATATGTTTGAAGAGACGTGTACAACCAAATGACCAGGTGGTGCCAGTGTTGAAGAGCTTCAACTACAACATTCAGAGGTCTCAGACCTCTCACCGCACAGAGAGAAATCATGGATAAGCGGCACACGGAATTATTGTCGAATCATCCACAATGCACCTGCTCACAACGTTAAAACGAGAACGTCACTCGATAGAGAGCACATACCTCCACCAGGCTGAACAATTTACATTTTGTATCCACTGATAGACCGGATCTGGATTCGGACCTGAACCAAAATCGAATCGGCTTGGTTCTTGTCACCTAAACAACTCGTCCACCAAGTATCGCCCGAATCCGTCCAAATCTTTGGAGATATCCTGCTGTATATCGGTTTCAGCCCGATGTCTCAAAGGTGAAGAATCACTTTAAAAAAAACTCTTAGATCCAGATCTGGATTCGAATCTTAACCAAAATGTAATCATTTCATCCTTGTCATACACCCAACCTCTCCACTAATTTTTGTCCGAATCTGTCCACAACCTTTGAGATATCATGTTTACAAACAAACAAACAAACAGATGAAAAATCACTCATAGAGCGACACTTGGCAAAACAGAACAAAGTAGCATGGCACTCAGGAGAGCATCCTTTTGACCTCAAAAATAATTGTGGTAGAATTATGTAACCTGATATGCAAATCGTCTTCAAAGTTTAAGTTCATTGGATGAAAATTGACATTTTTACAAACTTGGCCTATGTTGACCTTTTGGCCTATGTTGACCTCAAAAATAGTTGGTGGTTGGTTTCAGTAAAGTGATATGCTAATCATATTCAGATTTCAAGTTAATCGGATAAAAATTGAGGATTTTAGAAATTTGAAAAAAGTGGTTGACCTTTGGCCTATGTTGACCTTGCGACCTATGTTGATCAAAAAATAGTTGGTGATTGAATTCAGTTTGCTAAAATGAAAATCCTATTCAAATTTCAAGTCAATCGGATGAAAATTGAGTATAGAAATTTGAAAAAAAGTGGTTGACCTTTGGCCTATGTTGACCTTTTGGCCGATGCTGATCTCAAAAATAGTTATTGGTTGAATTCAGTTCACCGATATGTAAATCCTATTCAAATTTCAAGTCAATCGCATGAAAATTTGGGAGTTTAGAAATTTGAAAAAATGTGGTTGACCTTTGGCCGATGTTGACCTTTTGACCTCAAAATATATATAGGATTTTCTCAGACCACAAACTCTACCATTTGGTGAAGTTTCGTGAAGATCGGTTTAAAATTGTGACCTTTAGGCAAGTATGAGTGGACAGCCAAACACACAAACACAAACTCAAACACACAAACACACAAACCGGAGTGATCAACATACTTGCAAAAAATGTTTGTTTTTGTTTTTTGCCAAGTAACAAACCGACAGGGGTGAAAACATAACCGGCATCAGGCTCTGCTGACAGATAAAAATGTACACAAGAGCGAGGCTCATGGAAGAGCGGGTTTAATAATTTGATAGTGGGGGTAGTGGGGCAACAATTGGGTACAACTGGTAATGAGATAAACTACCAGATCCAGAGAGACCGAGGAAACACTGCAATCAGCAAGTAAGAGGGTCGGGTTAGGATGGGTCAATGGGGTGAGTTTGTGTGCAGATCTGGAGACAAAATGGATGGTGAACGTGGAAAAGATTCCATGATCTGGTCATTAGTAGTTGACATGGCAATGTGGGTCACAGCTATTGACGTAAACACCCATGTGACCTGTAATGAAATTGTATCTAAGTTGAACCCAGGTGTTATGCTCTCTCTAACCACTGAGAGGCATCTATAAGAACTCGGACGGCCATCGCTCCGGAACATTCCTGTGACATTTAATCCGTGACACGTAGACTCGAATGGTGCGTATATGTAGATGATCTAGGCTTGCTTGCATTGATTGATAATTGCTGAACTTCTCCTTGAATTCCATAATCCTGATATATTGCATGATTGTATTTCAACAGGATGTTGCCAGAGATCGAATTGTCATTAAACCTACTATTAGGACAATGTTGTGGATCTGACTTTCATAACAATTGATGACAATTTGTCTCTTCGTCTGAACGAGAACAAGAGGCGAACGAGAGCGACATGGCGAGTCACAAAATGATCCAGGTGCCGATCTTCGCAGCCGACCCACAAGCGGCGGACGCGGCCGCGGAATTGACACATTGGCTGAAAACCTTGGATAACCAATTCAAGGCTCAGGAAGCCGTCGTCCCCGATGAAACGAAACTAGACGTACTGCAAACAAAGGTCCACCACAGCATGTACCGGGCAATCGAACAATGTGTGACGTTCGATGCCGCCGTGGCAGAGCTGAAGCGTATTTACATTAAAAAACGAAGCGTGGTATATTCCTGGCATTTGCTCGCAATATGATGACAACAGCCCACGGAGACTTTAGATCACTTTGTTCAAGATCTCCGACGTCTGCTGAACGAGAGTGCCCCAGAGGTACGTACTCATGAACAAGTCTGTGATGATCTTGTTCACGATTCTTTCGTCGCCGGACTTAGGTACCCAGTCGTCAGACAGAGACTTCTTGAAGAAGCCGATTTGACACTCGCCGAAGCACTACGGCTATCTCACGTTTATACCCCAGCACGGGAACAATCCGACGTGTATGAACACCCATACGTCACTGCGGGGACATCTCGACAAACTCGACCGGAGAGAGCGACTGCCGAGGTCGCGGATGCAGCCTCGGCACCTCTGCCGGAATCAGAGACCCCGACCACTCCCGAGGAGGATCCTGATCCGGGCTTGACGGCAGCAGCAGCAGCTGGACCCAAGCCCGGGAGTAACTCTACGTGCTATTTCTGCAGGAACCGAAATAATCTCAGGTCTGTTTGCCCGGCTAAAAATGCGACATGTCATTTGTGCTCAAAGACGGGTCATTTTGCAAAAGTTTGCCGATCGTCGTCGCGGGGCAAACGAGCCCGCTCGACGATGAATGTGCTTATCACCGAGCCAGCGGACCGAGCGGTGCATTGCTATGCAGCGGACTGTGTACGGCCACCAACCAAACTCCCCACGAACGGATGTTTCATCACCCGAGGAGCTCGGGTAGTATCCGACCTTTACCTAGTTGGCTTGCAGAGCCGGGGCCGGCTTACCTCAAACATGCGGTTCGCATGAGTAAGTATGATCCACTAGTGGATAAGGTGCAAGTACTCCAAGCTAATCCCGAGCATGCTCGCGTGTTGATGGCTGATGTATGTGAGTCCACTGTCTCCGTACGCCACCTGGCCCCTTGCAGGGAAATCGACGAACCAATTTACGAGTCTATGGACTCTCCCGTTGCCCCGCTTATGGAGCATCTGCCAGCCATCTCACCGCCAAATACACCCCAGCCTGTAGGCACTGTGGTGCCACCTTCGTCACCTGACTCAGGCGGCTACTACGACGTGGGAGACTCCGGATTTGGGGATGTAGTACCCGGTAGTTTCCGGACCCATGCTGGAAGGGAAATTCGTCACCCCGATCGCTACGGATGGACCGACTGACATGGACGGACAATCGCTGCCCTACTATTGCTGCTGTGTGCTTGATTCCTGCCTTAGCGGAAGTGTAGTTCTAACGGCGGGGAGAATGTAATGAAATTGTATCTAAGTTGAACCCAGATGTTATGCTCTCTCTAACCACTGAGAGGCGTCCATAAGAACTCGGACGGCCATCGCTCCGGAACATTCCTGTGACATTTAATCCGTGACACGTAGACTCGAATGGTGCGTATATGTAGATGATCTAGGCTTGCTTGCATTGATTGATTAATTGCTGAACTTCTCCTTGATTCCATAATACTGATATATTGCATGATTGTATTTCTACAGGATGTTGCCAGAGATCGAATTGTCATTGAACCTACTATTAGGACAATGTTGTGGATCTGACTTTCATAACATGACCCACAAATTAAAACTCGGACGTCACATGAGCTTCATGCCAGGTCCGAGTTTTCTCGAGTAGTCCTAGATTGGTTCCACAACATCTTCACACACAGGAATTCTTACTGAGGGTTCAACGGACATTTGTTAAACAGGTTCAAGGTATTTGAGGAATAATTGAGTAAAATTAAAAAATTGTACCATGAGATATGCACCTTTTCACACCATGATACCATAGGGATTTATAGGAATTGTGTCGTGATAATATTCTTAGATTCCCCTTGGATCCGCACCATTTTCTCTGTCTGTCTGTCTGCCATTTTGCTGTCTGGTATGCTGTCTGCCATTGGGGTATGCTGTCTGCCAGTGGGGTATGCTAACCGACATTGGGGTATGCTGTCTGCCATTGGGGTATGCGAACCGACATTGGGGTATGCTGTCTGCCATTGGGGTATGCTAACTGACATTGGGGTATGCTGTCTGCCATTGGGGTATGCTGTCTGCCATTGGGGTATGCTAACCGACATTGGGGTATGCTGTCTGCCATTGGGGTATGCTAACCGACATTGGGGTATGCTGTCTGCCATTGGGGTATGCTAACCGACATTGGTGTATGCTGTCTGCCATTGGGGTATGCTAACCGACATTTGGGTATGCTAACCGACATTGGGGTATGCTGTCTGCCAGTGGGGTATGCTAACCGACATTGGGGTATGCTGTCTGGCATTGGGGTATACTAACCGACATTGGGGTATGCTGTCTGCCATTGGGGTATGCTAACTGACATTTGGGTATGCTAACCGACATTGGGGTATGCTGTCTGCCATTGGGGTATGCTAACCGACATTGGGGTATGCTAACCGACATTGGGGTATGCTGTCTGCCAGTGGGGTATGCTAACCGACATTGGGGTATGCTGTCTGGCATTGGGGTATACTAACCGACATTGGGGTATGCTGTCTGCCATTGGGGTATGCTAACTGACATTTGGGTATGCTAACCGACATTGGGGTATGCTGTCTGCCATTGGGGTATGCTAACCGACATTGGGGTATGCTGTCTGCCATTGAGGTATGCTAACCGACATTGGGGTATGCTGTCTGCCATTGAGGTATGCTAACCGACATTGGGGTATGCTGTCTGCCATTGGGGTATGCTGTCTGCCATTGGGGTATGCTGTCTGCCATTGGGGTATGCTAACCGACATTGGGGTATGCTGTCTGTCATTGGGGTATGCTAACCGACATTGGGGTATGCTGTCTGCCATTGGGGTATGCTGTCTGACATTGGGGTATGTGGTCTGCCATTGGGGTATGCTAACCGACATTGGGGTATGCTAACCGACATTGGGGTATGACATCTGCCATTGGGGTATGCTGTCTGCCATTGGGGTATGCTGTCTACCATTGGGGTATGCTAACCGACATTGGGGTATGCTGTCTGCCATTGGGGTATGCTAAACGACATTGGGGTATGCTAACCGACATGGGGGTATGCTAACCGACATGGGGGTATGCTAACCGACATTGTGGTATGCTGTCTGCCATTGGGGTATGCTAAACGACATTGGGGTATGCTAACCGACATGGGGGTATGCTGTCTGCCATTGGGGTATGCTAACCGACATTGGGGTGTGCTAACCGACATTGGGGTATGCTGTCTGCCATTGGGGTATGCTAACCGACATTGGGGTATGCCACACAAACAGCATACTGTACCAGTGCACTGGGTCGGTGAGGCATACCATCAAAAACCCATAAACACGGAACATGAATCAATGAGCCAATTTTAGACCAAGTCTTGTTTGCGACGACGGGAAGCAAATGTTATGTATTCAGTTTGTCTGGCCGCTGAATGGACTGCACTCCAATTCGGGAATACAAGATAGGCGAAGCTGAAGAAAGGCCCCAAGGCCGGAGTGAATGTACCCCAAGATCGGAGGGAATGTACCCCAAGATCGGAGGGAATGTACCCCAAGATCGGAGTGAATGTACCCCAAGATCGGAGGGATTGTACCCCAAGGTCGGAGGGAATGTACCCCAAGATCGGAGAGAATGTACCCCAAGATCGGAGGGAATGTACCCCAAGGTCGGAGTGAATGCACCCCAAGGTCGGAGGGAATGTACCCCAAGGTCGGAGGGAATGTACCCCAAGATCGGAGTGAATGTACCCCAAGATCGGAGGGAATGTACCCCAAGATCGGAGGGAATGTACCCCAAGATCGGAGGGAATGTACCCCAAGATCGGAGTGAATGTACCCCAAGATCGGAGGGAATGTACCCCAAGATCGGAGGGAATGTACCCCAAGATCGGAGGGAATGTACCCCAAGATCGGAGTGAATGTACCCCAAGATCGGAGGGATTGTACCCCAAGGTCGGAGTGAATGTACCCCAAGATCGGAGGGAATGTACCCCAAGATCGGAGGGAATGTACCCCAAGGTCGGAGGGAATGTACCCCAAGATCGGAGTGAATGCACCCCAAGGTCGGAGGGAATGTACCCCAAGATCGGAGGGAATGTACCCCAAGATCGGAGTGAATGTACCCCAAGATCGGAGGGAATGTACCCCAAGGTCGGAAGGAATGTACCCCAAGGTCGGAGGGAATGTACCCCAAGATCGGAGGGAATGTACCCCAAGATCGGAGGGAATGTACCCCAAGGTCGGAGGGAATGTACCCCAAGATCGGAGTGAATGTACCCCAAGATCGGAGTGAATGTACCCCAAGGTCGGAGTAAATGTACCCCAAGGTCGGAAGGAATGTACCCCAAGGTCAGAGGGAATGTACCCCAAGGTCGGAGTGAATGTACCCCAAGGTCGGAGGGAATGTACCCCAAGATCGGAGTGAATGTACCCCAAGATCGGAGTGAATGTACCCCAAGGTCGGAGTGAATGTACCCCAAGGTCGGAAGGAATGTACCCCAAGGTCAGAGGGAATGTACCCCAAGGTCGGAAGGAATGTACCCCAAGGTCAGAGGGAATGTACCCCAAGGTCGGAGTGAATGTACCCCAAGGTCGGAGGGAATGTACCCCAAGATCGGAGGGAATGTACCCCAAGGTCGGAGGGAATGTACCCCAAGGTCGGAGTGAATGTACCCCAAGGTCGGAGGGAATGTACCCCAAGATCGGAGTGAATGTACCCCAAGATCGGAGTGAATGTACCCCAAGGTCGGAGGGAATGTACCCCAAGATCGGAGGGAATGTACCCCAAGATCGGAGGGAATGTACCCCAAGGTCGGAGGGAATGTACCCCATGGTCGGTGTGAATGTACCCCAAGATCGGAGTGAATGTACCCCAAGGTCGGAGGGAATGTACCCCAAGATCGGAGGGAATGTACCCCAAGGTCGGAGTGAATGTACCCCAAGGTCAGAGGGAATGTACCCCAAGATCGGAGGGAATGTACCCCAAGGTCAGAGGGAATGTACCCCAAGGTCGGAGGGAATGTACCCCAAGATCGGAGGGAATGTACCCCAAGGTCGGAGGGAATGTACCCCAAGGTCGGAGGGAATGTACCCCAAGGTAGGAGTGAATGTACCCCAAGGTAGGAGTGAATGTACCCCAAGGTTGGAAAAGAGCACACCCCATTTACAGGTGGTGACATCACGTCGTGTGTTCAAAGTGACGAGTAAGATCCGGGGTCGTCCGGTCACTTCAGAATAATTTCACTTTCTGTAACTTCCTTGACTTCACTCGCAAGAAGTTTGAAATCAGCAGATGACGTGTTTACCTAAAGTGAGGACGTAATCTGCATCCACAACTGCGAGAAAGATAAAAATAAGTGTTCGCCATGTTTCAGTTTGGTACATCCACACTTCGGATCCACAGAACGCACCTCCATGCCATGATATCCCAAGGAGAAAGGTGGACACGGTCACAATTATGACGCATTCCTTCACAGAAATCATGTCGGGCAGAATGAAAAGCCACCACCATCGCCAGGTGGACATGGGTGGATTGTTACCAACAAGGTCTTGGAAATATTTAGTGTGAGGATGTACAGCCAGCACACCTGTAATCCTATCAATGTCAGGGCTATTTGGAATGACTACAAATCAAACAGGTGAGGATCCTTCAAGAAAGGTTTGAACTGTACAGGTATATGTTCATTCAGAACCTTTTAGAACATGTCGGGACATGGTCAGGTGCCTCAGTGGACACAGCCAGGTGCCTCAGTGGACACAGCCAGGTTCCTCAGTGGACACAGCCAGGTTCCTCAGTGGACACAGCCAGGTTCCTCAGTGGACACAGCCAGGTTCCTCAGTGGACACAGCCAGGTACCTCAGTGGACACAGCCAGGTTCCTCAGTGGACACAGCCAGGTGCCTCAGTGGACACAGACACGTCCGAGGGAGCTAGCTATGAGCTGCTTTTCAAGATTGAGACCCACACTCGGACAAGGATGTGGAGTAGTGAGCCAAGGATGTGGAGTGGTGAGCCGAGGATGTGGAGTAGTGAGCCAAGGATGTGGAGTGGTGAGCCAAGGATGTGGGGTAGTGGGCCAAGGATGTGGAGTAGAGAGACAAGGATTTGGAGTAGAGAGACAAGGATGTGGAGTGGTGAGACAAGGATGTGGAGTGGTGAGACAAGGATGTGGAGTGGTGAGACAAGGATGTGGAGTGGTGAGCCAATGATGTGGAGTAGTGAGCCAAGGATGTGGAGTGGTGAGCCAAGGATGTGGAGTAGTGGGCCAAGGTTGTGGAGTAGAGAGACAAGGATTTGGAGTAGAGAGACAAGGATGTGGAGTAGAGAGACGAGGATGTGCAGTGGTGAGCCGAGGATGTGGAGTGGTGAGCCGAGGATGTGGAGTGGTGAGCCGAGGATGTGGAGTGGTGAGCCGAGGATGTGGAGTGGTGAGCCGAGGATGTGGAGTGGTGAGCCGAGGATGTGGAGTGGTGAGCCAATGATGTGGAGTGGTGAGCCAATGATGTGGAGTGCTGAGCCAATGATGTGGAGTGGTGAGCCAAAGATGTGGAGTAGAGAGCCAAGCATGTAGAGTAGCGAGCCAAGGATGTGGAGTAATTAGCCAAGGATGTGGGGTAGTGAGCCAAGGATGTGGAGTAGTGAGCCAAGGATGAGGAGTAGAGAGCCAAGGATGAGGAGTAGAGAGCCAAAGATGTGGAGTAGTGAGCCAAGGATGAGGAGTAGCGAGCCAAGGATGTGGAGTAGTGAGCCAAGGATGTGGATTAGAGAGTGAAGGATGTGGAGTAGTGAGCCAAGGATGAGGAGTAGAGAGCCAAGGATGAGGAGTAGAGAGCCAAGGATGTGGAGTAGTGAGCCAAGGATGTGGAGTAGAGAGCCAAGGATGTGGAGTAGTGAGCCAAGGATGTGGAGTAGAGAGCCAAGGATGTGGAGTAGTGAGCCAAGGATGAGGAGTAGCGAGCCAAGGATGTGGAGTAGTGAGCCAAGGATGTGGAGTAGTGAGCCAAGGATGAGGAGTAGCGAGCCAAGGATGTGGAGTAGTGAGCCAAGGATGAGGAGTAGAGAGCCAAGGATGTGGAGTAGTGAGCCAAGGATGTGGAGTAGTGAGCCAAGGATGAGGAGTAGCGAGCCAAGGATGTGGTGTAGTGAGCCAACGATGTGGATTAGAGAGCGAAGGATGTGGAGTAGTGAGCCAAGGATGAGGAGTAGAGAGCCAAGGATGAGGAGTAGAGAGCCAAGGATGTGGAGTAGTGAGCCAAGGATGTGGAGTAGTGAGCCAAGGATGTGGAGTAGAGAGCCAAGGATGTGGAGTAGTGAGCCAAGGATGTGGAGTAGTGAGCCAAGGATGTGGAGTAGAGAGCCAAGGATGTGGAGTAGTGAGCCAAGGATGAGGAGTAGCGAGCCAAGGATGTGGAGTAGTGAGCCAAGGATGTGGAGTAGTGAGCCAAGGATGTGGAGTAGTGAGCCAAGGATGTGGAGTAGTGAGCCAAGGATGTGGAGTAGAGAGCCAAGGATGTGTAGTAGTGAGCCAAGGATGAGGAGTACTGAGCCAAGGATGAGGAGTAGTGAGCCAAGGATGTGGAGTAGTGAGCCAAGGATGTGGAGTAGTGAGCCAAGGATGTGGAGTAGAGAGCCAAGGATGTGGAGTAGTGAGCAAAGGATGTGGAGTAGAGAGCCAAGGATGTGGAGTAGTGAGCCAAGGATGTGGAGTAGTGAGCCAAGGATGTGGCGTAGTGAGCCAAGGATGTGGAGTAGTGAGCCAAGGATGTGGAGTAGTGAGCCAAGGATGTGGAGTAGTGAGCCAAGGATGTGGAGTAGTGAGCCAAGGATGTGGAGTAGTGAGCCAAGGATGTGGCGTAGTGAGCCAAGGATGTGGAGTAGTGAGCCAAGGATGTGGAGTAGTGAGCCAAGGATGTGGAGTAGTGAGCCAAGGATGTGGAGTAGTGAGCCAAGGATGTGGAGTAGTGAGCCAAGGATGTGGAGTAGAGAGCCAAGGATGTGGAGTAGTGAGCAAAGGATGTGGAGTAGAGAGCCAAGGATGTGGAGTAGTGAGCCAAGGATGTGGAGTAGTGAGCCAAGGATGTGGAGTAGTGAGCCAAGGATGTGGCGTAGTGAGCCAAGGATGTGGAGTAGTGAGCAAAGGATGTGGAGTAGAGAGCCAAGGATGTGGAGTAGTGAGCCAAGGATGTGGAGTAGTGAGCCAAGGATGGTCAAACTTCAGGAAACATTTCATCAAACCTTTGAACTCTTACTAAGACAACAACCATTTATGGTAATGATGCATCCCCATGAACACATTCAAATAATCATAGTAATTCATAAATACACAAGATTTGTGTTGGAATGTGCTGAGTTTACGACATTTTGCCTCGAAAGTCGCTTACGTGAGCATGAAGCAGTATGGATTTGATGGTAAGATGATGAGCCCGATGTGAGATGCTGAAATTGAAATGGTTCTCAATAATAGGAGAACGCAAGATGTTTGGTCATTTGAATGTTTCTCTTTGGCACTTCATGATTTCTAAATGCTTCGAATATCTTTCCTGATATATTTTCATCTAAAAACATTACGTTGCAGTCGTATTTCACAATATCGGCCAAACATAACAGTTTTGGTAAAATGGCAGCCATATTTGATGCCAATTGGATTAAGAGGCCACATTTATAATTTATGAATTCTGACACGACGAAGCAATAAAAAGGTAATGAATGCAGTTTATAAAGAAGGTACAATGGGATCAAAGAACCAAACCGACGACAAGAAACACACCTTCACTAATAGCACTCACAGGCACACGTATCATGCACACATGAAACACAGATATCATGCATCACACATGTGCATCACACACACAAGAAACACGTACAGCACACATGCATCACATCAAACACACGTGAAACACAGATATGCATTACACAACACATCGCACACACATGAAACACAGATGCAACGCACATACACACACATACACAAAACACAAATATCATGCATCACACACACATGAAACACACATACAACACACATGAACCACACACAAGAAACACAGATATAATGCATCACACAAGTATCACGCACACATGCATCACACACACAAGAAACACGCACAGCACACATGCATCACATCAAACACACATGAAACACAGATATGCACTACACAACACATCGCACACACATGAAACACAGATGCAACGCACATACACACACATACACAAAACACAAATATCATGCATCACACACACATGAAACACACATACAACACACATGAACCACACAAAAAAAAACACAGATATAATGCATCACACAAGTATCACGCACACATGAAGCACACACATACAACACAAGGCATCGCACACACATGAAACAGATAGTATGCATAACGCACACATGAAACACACACACACACACACTGCATCGCACACACATCAAACACATACAATACACATGTGTGTGATGCATTATCACACAATCTGTCAATTTCCCAACCCGGATCTCAGTCAACGGAGCATCTTCTCTTCTGGACTTGGTTATGACGAACTTCCCTGCAAATGTCTGCTGCTCTTCTTCTGCTCCAATCGGTTCTTCTGATCACGTGCTTGTTAAAGTGGACATCTCTCTGGCCATTCTCAGAGAGCCTCCTCAGCGCCGACGAGTCTGGCATTTCACTCAGGCCGACTGGCACGGTCTGTAAGCAGCCATCAATCATCTGGACTGGTCTCACATCTCTACTTCCTGCGACATCAACTCATCCTGGGAATTCTACCAAAGCAAACTGCTCTCTCATGCACAGATTTATCCCATCTCGTCTTCAGTTGTCTTACCCTTCCTCCCGTCCATGGTACACTGAATCTTGTGGTGAGGAAGTTGCCCTGAAACAACTTGCCTTCGCCTCAAGGAAGGCTAATCCAACTGAAGGCAATCTCAGTTCCTTCCACCAAGCTCGGAACAAGTGTGTTTCTACCCTCAGGAGTGCCAGGAATCACTATCTCTCCACACTCAAGAATGAACTCACAAACCTGTCTCCTTCCTCCAAATCCTGGTGGCGTCTGGTCAAATCAGTTTCTGGTGTTTGTTCCCCCTCCATCCCCTCCCTTACCTCAAATGGCTACACAGTTGACACCGCACGTGACAAAGCCGAATGCCTCAACTCTGTGTTTGCCTCAAAATCTTGTGTCCCAAACCCATCTCTCTCTGTTCCCACCTTACCCAGTCGAACCCAACTGCTTCTGGACTCTGAGTCCTTCTCTCCTGACAAGGTGGAGAAGTTTTTGTCAAACCTCGACTCTGATTCTGCAACTGGACCAGACGGCATCAGCCCACGGGTCCTAAAATCCTGCTCTGCCGCTCTTTCTCACCCTCTCTGTTCTTTTCACCCTCTCTTTTGCTCAAGGTCATCTGCCAGCATCTTGGAAATCAGCAAACATTACCGCTTTACACAAAAATGTGCAAAAACAGATCCTTGCAACTACAGACCAATCAGCCTGCTTCCAATCAGCAAAGTCATGGAATCCATCATTGCTTCGGATATCAAATCCTTCCTCTGCTCCAATGGCTTGATGTCTGATCATCAATTTGGATTCAGACCAGGTCATTCTATGATGGACATGCTGCTTCTGCTGTCTCAACAATGGATGGAGGTCCTCAATGCCAAACAGGAAATCAGAGCCGTCTCCCTTGACATATCACGTGCCTTCAATACGATCCGTCACCCAGCTCTGCTCACCAAACTCTCCTCATATGGTATCCATGGAAATCTCCACGCTTGGCTTGCGGACTTCCTCTCTGGTCGGAGTCAACGTGTGGCCCTGGATGGATTTCTCTCATCTCCCCTTCCTGTTCTGGCTGGAGTTTCCCAAGGCAGTGTTCTCGGCCCTGTGCTCTTTCTGGTCTTCATCAATTATCTCTCTGACTCTCTGGAAAATCCTCTCTATCTCTTTGCTGATGACTCCACTCTCTGCCGCTCCATTCCTCATCCCTGAGATCGGCAGTCTGCAGCCTCCTCACTCTCTGCAGACCTGGACAAAATCACAGACTGGTCAAACAAGTGGAACATGTCTTTCAATCCTGACAAATCTCACACTCTTACGATGTCTCTCCGAAAAGACCGATTGGACAACCCTCCCATCTACTTTCTCAACAATCCTCTCCAAGAAGTTCTGTCACTCAAGCTTTTGGGTCTCACTATCTGCCATGATCTTTCTTGGGAAAACCACATTTCCAATCCAGCCTCCAAAGCCAGTCGCCGACTGGGCATCCTCCGTCGTGCGAAGTCCTTCCTTGGCACACCTGAGCTCCTCACCACATCCAAGGCTTTCATCTGCAGCTCAATGGAATACTGTTCCCCTCTCTGGGCCGGTGCTCCTGCCTCACACCTAGCTCGGGTTCACGCTGTTGAAACCAAAGCTTTCAGAATCATTGGAATCTCCTGCGGTGAAGCTAACTCCGAGGGCCTTTCACTCACTCTCCGCAGGCAGGTTGGTGGTCTTTCTGTCTTCTACCGACTCCGCTCCGGCCTTGCTCCCCCAGCTCCCTCTGTGCTCTGTCCCCCAAATATTCCTGCAGGTCGCACAAGATCTGCCAGCAACCCTCTTCTGGTTAAACTGCCAAAATCTAGGCTCTCTGCTCACCTTCACTCTTTCATTCCTCTTTTCTCGCACCTCTGGAACAAACTCCCCCACTCCCTTCAATCCCACTCCTCCCTCCAGGTCTTTAAAACAGCTGTTCACCACCATCTTATCTTCCCCCATCCAAAACCTTGATCTTTTCTACCCCAACTAATTCACCCCAGATCCACTTTCTTGAAATTCCAACTTCTTTCCTGGAAGTCCTTGCTATGTCCATATGTTTTATACCTCTCCCACCGCCCCCAATCCCTCTCCCTCCCACATTTCTCCCGATGTCCCTGCTCTCAAAATGTTGTGTTTGTGTGCTTCCTCCTCTCTCCCCATCTTGTCTACCGCTACCCTTATTATATGTTTCGTGTGTCTGTTTGATTTTTTTTGTGTGATTAATGTTAGCTCTTTCACGAGCCTCGATCTTGTATACAAAAAAAAAAAAAAATTAAACACACACACACAACACACATGAATGAATGAATGAATGAATGAATGATCGTCTTAAGGCCATTTTTCCCCGCTAGAGCGGGGGTTACCCTTGCGGGCCCCATGACAATCATGGTTCCCTGTTTGAGGCAATGTTTTTATGGCCGGATGCCCTTCCTGACGCCAACTCTTGGTCACCTCTTACGATGTGCAGGGATACGGTGTACCTATTCTAAACCGAGGTACACACCGTGATCATTCATCCCAGCAAGCTGGTAACTCAATTTGCCGACCTCGGAAGGATGAACAGGCTGAGTCAACCCCCCTGGCGTTAATTCAGCAATCGACCGGGATTCGAACCCAGGATCCGAGGATCCCATGCCGGCACCCTAACCGCTAAGCCAACACCAACACACATGAAACACAAATATCATGCATCACACATGCATCACACACACATACTCTCCGTACCGTGCAATAAGGACACTGTGCGATGTTTAATGTCCAGCAGACGGGACGACCGAATTAACGTCCATTATTGGATGGTCGGAACACGCATTGATAATGTTCATCCAGGGGACGGCGCACACATCTGCCTTGCATGTTAAACACCACGGGTGTGTTCAGATACTAAGCAGCTTGCTATCGCTTGCCAAGCGGCCCGTTCCCTATCAACGGTTTCCAAAGGAGTGTTTGGGGCACATGGCGAACGATGTCCAACAGACTTGGTAACCGATCACACCCAGGATGACGGTTTGTAGGTGTGCAGGGAGGGATTCGAACCCAGGCTAAGAGGTGAGTTCACATACCTCGAGGACATCATGCTTGCATTCCAGTAATGATACAACAGGTCGATCGCATAGATCGATCTGTTAACTGCAGGTTATGGCGTTAATCTATTGATTGGTCAATTTAGTTTTCTTTGTGATTTATAATCAGGTAAAATCCTGGGTTCTTTCACTTTGTTCAGGGAATCACACAAGAAGGAGAAATGCACAAAGTGTTCACCACGAATCCCCCAGGTTGTGAATAAAGAGGATTTTATGTTTTGCACATCTTCAATCGGTGCGCATTCATGTAATTGCACATAAAAGTTTATAAAGACAAGTTTAAGTGGTAAAATAGGCCATTTGCTTTTCGCTGCACACTCTGTCATGTGTTGCCAGGTCCGGGACACTCGAGGACCCTGGGGGCACAAATTCAATAACGGTACACGACCACTCCGAGCACAGAAAGAGCCGAGCATGGGGGGCACAGCAGATGGACCTTGGCCACGTAAACCTGGCCTGAGGACTTGGCCACGTAAACCTGACCACGCTGCCTTGGCCACGTAAACCTGGCCCCGAGGACTTGGCCATATAAACCTGGCCACTCTGCCTTGGCCACGTAAACCTGGCCTGAGGACTTGGCCACGTAAACCTGGCCTGAGGACTTGGCCACGTAAACCTGACCACGCTGCCTTGGCCACGTAAACCTGGCCCCGAGGACTTGGCCATATAAACCTGGCCACTCTGCCTTGGCCACGTAAACCTGGCCTGAGGACTTGGCCACGTAAACCTGGCCTGAGGACTTGGCCATGGAAACCTGGCCACTCTGCCTTGGCCACGTAAACCTGGCCTGAGGACTTGGCCACGTAAACCTGGCCCCGAGGACTTGGCCATATAAACCTGGCCACTCTGCCTTGGCCACGTAAACCTAGCCCCGAGGACTTGGCCATGTAAACCTGGCCTGAGGACTTGGCCATGGAAACCTGACCACGCTGCCTTGGCCACGTAACCATAGCCCCGAGGATTTGGCCACGTAAACCTGGCCTGAGGACTTGGCCATGTAAACCGGACCACGCTGCCTTGGCCACGTAAACCTAGCCCCGAGGACTTGGCCATGTAAACCTGGCCTGAGGACTTGGCCACGTAAACCTTGGCCCGAGGACTTGGCCACGTAAACCTGGGTTGAGGACTTGGCCACGTAAACCTGGCCACGCTGCCTTGGCCACATAAACCTCACCCCGAGGACTTGGCCATGTAAACATGGCCCCGAGGACCTGACCTGACCACGCTCGTAAACCTGACCACGCTCCCTTGGCTACGTAAACCTGGCCTGAGAACTTAGCCACGTAAACCTTGCCCCGAGGACTTGGCCACGTAAACCTGGTCCCGAGGACTTGGCCACGTAAACCTGACCACGCTGCCTTGGCTATGTAAACCTTGCCCCGAGGACTTGGCCACGTAAATCTGGCCCCGACGACTTGGCCACATAAACCTGGCATGAGGACATGGCCATGTAAACCTGGCCCCGAGGACTTGGCCACGTAAACCTGACCATGCAGCCTTGACCACATAAACCTGGCCCCGAGGACTTGGCCATGTAAACCTGGCCTCAAGGACTTGGCCACATAAACCTGACCACGCTGCATGGGCCACATAAACCTGGC
Source organism: Myxine glutinosa (assembly GCF_964187855.1). Classification (NCBI taxonomy): domain Eukaryota; kingdom Metazoa; phylum Chordata; class Myxini; order Myxiniformes; family Myxinidae; genus Myxine; species Myxine glutinosa. The sequence goes on along the minus strand of NC_136270.1, from coordinate 128,571,200 downwards.
GCCGAGGACTTGGCCATGTAAACCTGGCCCCTAGGACATGGCCACGTAAACCTGGCCCCGACGACTTCGCCACATAAACCTGGCCTGAGGCCTTGGCCACGTAAACCTGGCCATGCTGCCTTAGCCACACAAACCTGCCCTGAGGCCTTGGCCACGTAAACCTGGCCACGCTGCCTTTGCCACATAAACCTGGACTTAGGCCTTGGCCACATAAACCTGACCACACAGCCTTGGCCACGTAAACCTGACCACGCAGCCTTGGCCACGTAAACCTGGCCTCGAGGACCTTGGCCACATAAACCTGACCACGCAGCCTTAGCCATGTAAACCTGGCCCTGCGGACTTGACCACGTAACCCCAGCCCTGAGGATTTGGCCACGTAAACCTGGCCCCGAGGACTTGACCACGTAACCCCGGCCCCGAGGACTTGGACACGTAAACCTGGCGCCGATGACTTGGCCACATAACCCTGGCCCTGAGGGCTTGGCCACGCAACACAGGCTACGAGGACTTGGCAATGTAATCCTGGCCCCGAGAACTTGGCCACATAACATCGACCCCGAGGCCCACCACACTTAGCCGTGCAGGTCACGCATATGACTCGCACACTCGCACAGAAACAACAACGAAATGTCTTTTATAGTTCAGGTGGAAGTAGCAGATTGTTGGAACAGCTTGGAGCCTCCAAAGAGTACACGCAATGCATGTCACATGGTGATGGTTCAGCAGCATCAATTCACCAGCACCTTTGAATCTTTCTTCAGGGTTTTGTGTTCTTGACATCATCACATTCACAGTGGATTTACAATATTAATCCTTTTAACAAAAACATATCTTATACAATAATCCATTTAAATCTTATACTATAAACCATTTTACATCTTATACGATAAACGATTTATAATCTTATACCATAAACCATTTTAAATCTTATACCATGAACCATTTAAAATGTTATACAACAAACCATTCAAATCTTGTACTGTACTATAAACCATTTAAATCTTATACTATAAACCATTTAAATCTTATACTATAAACCATTTTACATCTTATACTACAAACCATTCAAATATTGTACTGTACTATAAACCATTTTAAATCGTACACTATAAACCATTTAAATCTTATACCATAAACCATTTAAATCTTATACTATAAATCATTTTAAATCTTATACTATAAACCATAAAAATCTTATACTATAAACTATTTTACATCTTATACTATAAACGATTTAAAATCTTATACCATAAACCATTTTAAATCTTATACTATAAACCATTCAAATCTTGTACTGTACTATAAACCATTTTAAATCTTATACTATAAACCATTTAAATCTTATACTATAAACCATTTTAAATCTTATAGTGTAAACCATTCAAATCTTGTACTATAAACCATTTAAATCTTATACTATAAACCATTTAAATCTTATACTATAAACAATTTTAAATCTTATACTATAAACCATTTAAATCTTATACTATAAACCATTTAAATCTTACACTATAAACCATTTAAATCTTATACTATAAACCATTTAAATCTTATACTATAAACCATTTAAATCTTACACTATAAACCATTTAAATCTTATACTATAAACCATTTAAATCTTCGACTATAAACCATTTAAATCATATACTATAAACCATTTAAATCTTATACTATAAACCATTAAAATCTTATACTATAAACCATTTCAATCTTATACTATAAACCATTTAAATCTTATACCATAAATCATTTTAAATCTTACACTATAAACCATTTAAATCTTATACGATAAACCATTTAAATCTTATACCATAAATCATTTTACATCTTATACTATAAACCATTTTAAATCCAATACTACAAACCATTTTAAATATTATACTATAAACTATTTTAAATCTTATACTATAAACCATTCAAATCTTGTACTATAAACCATTTTTAATCTTATACTATAAACCATTTAAATCTTGTACTATAAACCATTTAAATCTAATACTATAAACCATTCAAATCTTATACTATAAACCTTTTAAATCTTACACTATAAACCATTCAAATCTTATACTATAAACCTTTTAAATCTAATACTATAAACCATTCAAATCTTGTACTATAAACCTTTTAAATCTTGTACTATAAACCATTTAAATCTAATACTATAAACCATTCAAATCTTATACTATAAACCTTTTAAATCTTATACTATAAACCATTCAAATCTTGTACTATAAACCATTTTTAATCTTATACTATAAACCATTCAAATCTTATACTATAAACCCTTCAAATCTTGTACTATAAACCTTTTAAATCTTATACTATAAACCATTCAAATCTTGTAACTATAAACCTTTTAAATCTTATACTATAAACCATTCAAATCTTGTACTATAAACCTTTTAAATCTTATACTATAAACCTTTTAAATCTTATACTATAAACCATTCAAATCTTATACTATAAACCTTTTAAATCTTATACTATAAACCATTCAAATCTTGTACGATAAACCATTTTAAATCTTATACCTCAAACCATTTAAATCTTACACTATAAACCATTCAAATCTTGTTCTATAAACCATTCAAATCTTGTTCTATAAACCATTTTAAATCTTACACTATAAACTATTTAAATCTTACACTATAAACTATATAAATCTTATACTATAAACCATTTAAATCTTACACTATAAACTATTCAAATCTTATACTATAAACTATTTAAATCTTACACTGTAAACTATTCAAATCTTATACTATAAACTATTTAAATCTTACACTATAAACTATTTAAATCTTATACGATAAACTATTTAAATCTTACACTATAAACTATTTAAATCTTATACTATAAACTATTTAAATCTTACACTATAAACCATTCAAATCTTATACTATAAACCTTTTTAATCTTATACTATAAACCATTCAAATCTTGTATGATAAACCATTTTAAATCTTATACCTCAAACCATTTAAATCTTACACTATAAACCATTCAAATCTTGTTCTATAAACCATTCAAATCTTGTTCTATAAACCATTTTAAATCTTACACTATAAACGATTTAAATCTTATACTATAAACTATTTAAATCTTACACTATAAACTATTTAAATCTTATACTATAAACCATTTTTAATCTTATACTATAAACCATTCAAATCTTATACTATAAACCCTTCAAATCTTGTACTATAAACCTTTTAAATCTTATACTATAAACCATTCAAATCTTGTAACTATAAACCTTTTAAATCTTATACTATAAACCATTCAAATCTTGTACTATAAACCTTTTAAATCTTATACTATAAACCTTTTAAATCTTATACTATAAACCATTCAAATCTTATACTATAAACCTTTTAAATCTTATACTATAAACCATTCAAATCTTGTACGATAAACCATTTTAAATCTTATACCTCAAACCATTTAAATCTTACACTATAAACCATTCAAATCTTGTTCTATAAACCATTCAAATCTTGTTCTATAAACCATTTTAAATCTTACACTATAAACTATTTAAATCTTACACTATAAACTATACACAAAGAATTAAGTTAAGCACCCCCCGTTTTGTTACAACCTCGCACATTACAAGTTTGTTGTCGTCAAAACAGTGTAATATACCCATGATATTGCTATATTTTCTGGAGAAGTGATATTATGGTCACATAAAAACATAACAATCATGCCGTTTTCAATATTTTATTCTGAATAATTTAAGGTGAAATTTTTTGGGAATTTTAGGCATATTTTCACCTCAATTTAAGTATGGAGCTATAGGTCCATCACGGACAGTGTGGATGACGTTTATGTTTTCTAACGTACAGTCATTGTTCTGAGAAGACCTCTAGCGATCTTTGCGTCAATAACGTGTGTAGGACCCACGTGATCGGATCACTGACTCAACCCTACGTCTCATAGACCCTGTAAGCCGTCGTATGCGTTGCTGTGGCAGGTTGTTCCATTCCCGATGTAATGCACGTTCCAATTCATCCAGATTGGCTATTGGAGGGACCATCTTCGCAATTTGTCGTCCCAACATGTCCCAAACGTGCTCGAGGGGGTTCAGGTCAGGACTGTACGCAGGCCAGGGGATGGTTGTCACAGCACCTTGCTCCATCCGATCACGTGGGTCCTACACACGTTATTGACGCAAAGATCGCTAGAGGTCTTCTCAGAACAATGACTGTACGTTAGAAAACATAAACGTCATCCACACTGTCCGTGATGGACCTATAGCTCCATACTTAAATTGAGGTGAAAATATGCCTAAAATTCCCAAAAAATTTCACCTTAAATTATTCAGAATAAAATATTGAAAACGGCATGATTGTTATGTTTTTATGTGACCATAATATCACTTCTCCAGAAAATATAGCAATATCATGGGTATATTACACTGTTTTGACGACAACAAACTTGTAATGTGCGAGGTTGTAAAAAAACGGGGGGGTGCTTAACTTAATTCTTTGTGTATATATAAATCTTATACTATAAACCATTTAAATCTTACACTATAAACTATTCAAATCTTATACTATAAACTATTTAAATCTTACACTATAAACTATTCAAATCTTATACTATAAACTATTTAAATCTTACACTATAAACTATTTAAATCTTATACGATAAACTATTTAAATCTTACACTATAAACTATTTAAATCTTATACTATAAACTATTTAAATCTTACACTATAAACCATTCAAATCTTATACTATAAACCTTTTAAATCTTATACTATAAACCATTCAAATCTTGTACGATAAACCATTTTAAATCTTATACCTCAAACCATTTAAATCTTACACTATAAACCATTCAAATCTTGTTCTATAAACCATTCAAATCTTGTTCTATAAACCATTTTAAATCTTACACTATAAACTATTTAAATCTTATACTATAAACTATTTAAATCTTACACTATAAACTATTTAAATCTTATACTATAAACCTTTTAAATCTTATACTATAAACCATTCAAATCTTACACTATAAACCATTCAAATCTTGTTCTATAAACCATTTTAAATCTTACACTATAAACTATTTAAATCTTACACTATAAACTATATAAATCTTATACTATAAACCATTTAAATCTTACACTATAAACTATTCAAATCTTATACTATAAACTATTTAAATCTTACACTATAAACTATTTAAATCTTACACTATAAACTATATAAATCTTATACTATAAACTATTTAAATCTTACACTATAAACTATTCAAATCTTATACTATAAACTATTTAAATCTTACACTATAAACTATTTAAATCTTATACTATAAACTATTTAAATCTTACACTATAAACTATTTAAATCTTATCTAATAAACTATTTAAATCTTACACTATAAACTATTTAAATCTTACACTATAAACTATTCAAATCTTATACTATAAACTATTTAAATCTTACACTATAAACTATTTAAATCTTATACTATAAACTATTTAAATCTTACACTATAAACTATTTAAATCTTACACTATAAACTATTCAAATCTTATACTATAAACTATTTAAATCTTACACTATGAACTATTCAAATCTTATACTATAAACTATTTAAATCTGACACTATAAACTATTTAAATCTTATACTATAAACCTTTTAAATCTTACACTATAAACCATTCAAATCTTGTTCTATAAACCATTTTAAATCTTACACTATAAACTATTTAAATCTTACACTATAAACTATTTAAATCTTACACTATAAACTATATAAATCTTATACTATAAACCATTTAAATCTTACACTATAAACTATTCAAATCTTATACTATAAACTATTTAAATCTTACACTATAAACTATTTAAATCTTATACTATAAACTATTTAAATCTTACACTATAAACTATATAAATCTTATACTATAAACCATTTAAATCTTACACTATAAACTATTCAAATCTTATACTATAAACTATTTAAATCTTACACTATAAACTATTCAAATCTTATACTATAAACTATTTAAATCTTACACTATAAACTATTTAAATCTTATACTATAAACTATTTAAATCTTACACTATAAACTATTCAAATCTTATACTATAAACTATTTAAATCTTACACTATAAACTATTCAAATCTTATACTATAAACTATTTAAATCTTACACTATAAACTATTTAAATCTTACACTATAAACCATTCAAATCTTATACTATAAACCTTTTAAATCTTACACTATAAACTATTTAAATCTTATACTATAAACTATTTAAATCTTACACTATAAACCATTTAAATCTTATACTATAAACCATTTAAATCTTACACTATAAACCATTCAAATCTTGTTCTATAAACCATTTTAAATCTTACACTATAAACTATTTAAATCTTACACTATAAACTATTTAAATCTTATACTATAAACTATTTAAATCTTATACTATAAACTATTTAAATCTTATACTATAAACCTTTTAAATCTTACACTATAAACCATTCAAATCTTGTTCTATAAACCATTTTAAATCTTACACTATAAACTATTTAAATCGTACACTATAAACTATTTAAATCTTATACTATAAACCATTTAAATCTTACACTATAAACCATTCAAATCTTGTTCTATAAACCATTTTAAATCTTACACTATAAACTATTTAAATCTTACATGATAAACTATATAAATCTTATACTATAAACCATTTAAATCTTACACTATAAACTATTTAAATCTTACACTATAAACCATTTAAATCTTACACTATAAACCATTCAAATCTTGTACTATAACCCATATTGGATTGAATGTAGATATTGAATAATTATATCTCAAAAACCGCTTACCCAATCGATGCGCAACTTTACAAATGTCATCTAACACCATTGCTGCATATAGTTTGAAAATGATGTCGTCGTAGGTCACGTGGTTTGGCAGGCATCTTGGATAGAAAAACAAGGTTTATCCAATCAACACAAATCCTCACAAACGTGATTCTCTACCTATACATCTGCAGAGTGTACATTTTTGATGTCATATGTCACGTTGTTTGGCAGCCATATTAGCTTGAAAAACAATATTTTCGAAATCCTCTTCCCTGAAACTGCCTCACCTATCGATGTGAAACCTGTCAAGTCTGTTAAAAATGTGATACTTGAGAACAGATACAGGGATTTCAATCAAACTAGTTTATTTTTAGGAGTCATTGAGGGCATCTACCCATTATCACGGGTAGCGACTACACGGAGACATATTGGCGAAGCAGGTGCATTGACCTAATTTTTGCTTTTTTTATGTATGCATTTACGTTTTTTACATAAATTTTCATTCACAGACGCTTTCCGACAGTACTGTAATGTTCCTGGTGTATCGGCTTCGATGTCAGTCAGCATGCCAAATTGTCAATCACCAGCTTAACCCAGAAGGAACTGAACATTAATATTAGTTAGTCAGTCAGTGGATAGAAAGAGCTATATATGTATATACGAGCAAAAGTACCTGGCGTTACCGGGTAACAATGACTCGCTTCCTGACAGGAATATGAAAAGAGTGGGAGGAGAGGAGGAAGGGAGGGGAGAGGAGCGAGGGGGAGTGGAAGGGAAAAGGAGAGGGAGGAGAGAGAGAGAGAGAGAGGAAAAGGGAGAAGGAATGGAGGGGGAAGGAAGGAGGGTTAGTGTATTGCACAAAAATGTTAGTCAATAAAAAACATGGGTACGTAAAAACAAAAAGGGAGCTCTGTCTACTGTAATGCCATGGCTTGCAAAAGCAGCCTGAATAGTGTTCACCAAGCGGTGGTTGATCATATTCAAAGAGGGTGTTATAACACATCCAACTTCCCCGGCCTTGTGACTAAATAATTAAGTACACAGGCATTTCTCACTTCATTTGTAGAGCCCTCGCCAAGTGGCTTAAGCACTCCAGCAAGGACTCCAACAAAATGGGTGATAAGGAACGGCTGGCTTGGCAAGCTATAGCAAGCTGATTGCTTCTCGTTGAAATGGCCAAGGAATTAAAAAACAGATCGCAGGTACAGTGGAGTGACAGGCTATCCCATGGAAGTATGAATTAAGTTAAAAATTATTATTAAGTTAAATAAAAATAAACTAACCCCAGAATGAAAATCACAGCCTCGCTTAAATAAATGCATATATACACTTAGTTATAAAATCGCAAGATATGGTAAATTTTGTCAGATGTCACTCCAGATTTGGACATTATTTAGTCGACAGCATCCAATCCTCATATCCAAATCCAAATTTTGATGATATGCTTCAATTATGTAATGATTAATCAATCGTGTTTCCAAGGCAATGCACGTTTGAGTAGGCCGAAACAAAATGGCGGCTTAAGACCCAGCGAGGTTCAGTGGCCTGACCAAGATGGTAGGCCGCCATATTGGTAAGCCACCACAAAGGTTTTTTTTTTCTTATGAGCACCTCGTTAATCATCTTCAAAAAGGATGTTATAACACACCCAAACACATAGTTACCCTCGCCTGAGGAGAGGGTATTTCATTTGAGTCTGTTTGTCTGCATAGAATAAATGTGATTTTCTCTGCAACCGTTGGAGGAAGTTTTCATCATCAGTGCAACTCCACCTGCATAATTTTTTAAAGATAATTACGACGTCATAGGTCACGTGGTTCGACTGCCATCTTGGAAAAACAGAAAAACTTTGCACCTTTATATCTCGGAAAGTGCTGAATAGAAAAAATTGAGAAATGGCTCATTGTAAAGAACTCTCCATGGGGAATAAAATATGTTAATGATGATGTCATAGGTGCCTCCAAAATGACGTCATAATTCGACAAGTACAAAACTTCATCCAATCAAGATGAAATTTCTTGAGCATAATCTAGGAATAAATTAGTTGAGAAAAAAATAATGATGACGTCATCGGTCACGTGGTTAGGCCGCCATATTTGTTTTAACACAAACGCCTTAAAAACCACTGAAAATACATCATGGCGAGGGTTTGCAATCTCTGATTGCTCTTTTTCTTGTTTTCATCATTGCAATCTGTTGGAGATCCAAGTGTATGCATGAAAAGTTTGGGGCCGCGAGGTTTCATGGTTTTGGAGTTATGGGGGAGATAGATGGATGGACAGACAGTCGGATGGATGGACGGACACTGCCTTTTATTATTATGAGATATATGAAGAGTTCAGATGCAAAAACAGATAAATCAATTTTTTCAATTTTCGGTAAATCGACATTTTTTCATGTGCTTTCTTGGTATAACATATCGATTCCAAAAAAGGTGGTCCTAAATTGATGCAAGAAATCTTAATATGAGGTCAAGAGGTAGGCCTCAGGAAAAAGATACAGGAGATCGTAAACACCAAGCCATTAAAAACACTAGAAACGGTTCATTGAGATTCTGTTCTGTGTATGTTAAAAAAAAAAAATCATTCCTTTATAATCAAGATCGCGTCAGAGGTGCAAGAAGGCTCAACTTTAAACCATTTGGGAGATTAATAAAATGGGTTTATAATCGACCCTATGTATTCATCCCATAAACGTGAACAAGGCCGCAGAGAAAACTTGCTCCTTTCTTTTCTGCCTTACTTTCTCAGTTTCATCGGCTCTTAACAACACTCTCCTCCGATCCCTCGTGAGGTCTGATGGAAATCTATTGAGAATGTCTTGAAGGAAAAGATGAGGAAAAGATTATTCATAGTTATAAGTATAAGAGTCACAATTCTCTGAAATGTCATATTGCCGATTACATGGGGATGACATCGTATTCTCGAAATGAATCCGAGGATTTCTTAGATTATGTAAATAATTTTAAAACCTTCTCTTAAGTATACCTGTGATGTTATTTCGGACACCAGTGTCTATTTCTTGGATATCAGCTACTCCTTCACGACGGAGAGCTGAAGCTCGGATATTTATTACAAGTCGGTGGATTCTCATTCATATTTAATGTCCGATTCGTCTCATCCCTTGTCGTGCAGAAATTACACACCATACTCTCAATTTCTGTGATTGAGACGTATTTGTAGGAACGATGATCATTTTCACCTGCGAGCTCTGTAAATGAGTGATTTTTTTTTGTCAGAAGAGATTACCCCACGACGATTAACAATTTAAAAAAAAAAACACCTCTAGAGGCCATTTTTCCCTGCAGAATTGGGGTTGGCCTTTTTCGGAAACCATGGTCCCCTTTTTCAAGCAATGTTTTATGGCCGGATGTTTTTATGGCCGGAGCAATGTTTTTATTACCGGTGTGTACCCCGGTTTAGAATAGGTACACCGTATCCCTGCGTGTCGTAAGAGGCGACTCAAAGGGTTGGCGTCAGGAAGGGCATCCGGCCATAAAAACATTGCCTCAAAAATAGAACCATGACAATTTGGAGAAGATTGTCATGCGGACCGCAAGGCTAACCCCCGCTCTTGCAGGGAAAATGGCCTTAAAATGCCTGTTGTTGTTGTTTTATGGCCGGATGCCCTTCCTGCCACCAACGCTGTTATTCGCCTCTTGTGACACACAGGGAATTGCCAGTGAACTGGTGCTCAATTTGCCGACCTCGGGAAGGGTGACAGGCTGAGTCAACCCCCCTGGCGTTGATTGAGCGATCGACCGGGATTCGAACCCAGGATCCGAGGATCCCAAGCGACACCTTAACCGCTAAGCCAACACCAGGCTCTCTACGATTAACAATGGTGCTTTGATTAAGGCTGTACGGGTTTCCCATCAGGTAGCTAGCTACCTGTAACAACAAAGAAGAAAGTCTCCAGTCAACGTACAACTCGACGTCACGACGTATCGCCAGATCTGTCAGGGAGACCGTCAATTTGCTCCTGACTGATGAAGCCAGGGTGGTCCTATCCTGGTGGTGGCCTATAGGAAAGATAAAAATGTCAAGAATAGTCTTGTTCGTTGTAGCTTTTCCACCGATAATGGTGGATTAGATCGATCTGGGACATTCAAATGTAATCACTCCAGATGTAAAATGGGTCATCATGTTGTGTTGCAAGATACCAGTAAAGGTCCAAGAGGGATATGGCGGATCAAAGAACATTGTAACTGTACTTTGGGAGACATTATCTATGGATCGACCACACCCATTATTGAACCACACCCATTATTTAAAGGAACAAGTACAAAAAGTTTTAACTAAAACAAAAGCCGCGTCGATGTTACACAATGCCTAGATGCAGCTGTGCCTATAACGTCGATGTTATAGGCACAGGACATTCCTATTGATTCGATTACTTGATGTTATTTTTGTGCAAAGTGAAAATATATCTCGGCAATTTCCCGTGTGTGGCGACGAATTTTTAATATATCTCGGCATTTTCCCGTCTTTTATTTCAGGCGGTGTATGACTGACCATGCTGCGATTAAAAAAAATATGTATCTCGGTAATTTCCCGTATGTGGCGACACGTGAACGAAGCTATGCTCCTCTCTCCACATTATTGTGACGACGTATAAATTAAATATTTCATCGTGACGATTGTCATCAAATGGACGAATTTTTAATATATCTCGGCATTTTCCCGTCGCTTATTTCGGGCGGTGTATGACTGACCATGCCGCGATTTAAAAAATATATATCTCAATGGACTTGAATTTACAGGCCTTTGAGAATTCATTTCGTTCTATAAAGGGCAACTTTCATCGGATTTTCTTCCCGTTTTTTTTCAACCGAGTCTAAAACTATGTTAGCGACTGTGAAAAATGAAATGATATATCGAATTTGATTTGAAATAAAACTGTGTGAGAGAGGAAGACACCACGGGCCTACAAAACAGGCCTCAAAGCTATGCGAGTTAATAAAATGGTGGATATTTGTTTATATGAAGCCTCTCCCAAAATGGGTGGAGCTATGGTTCCCAGAATGGGTGGAGCTTTGTGGTTTTGTCTTCTCTGCAAGAACAACAAGAAGAAGAAGAAGAACAAGAAGAACAACAACAACAACAGCAGAGGGCACTCTATGAGCAGCGTCTGCGACGTGGCTAAAAAGATGAAAAACATGAAGGAAAAAAAAGGAAGACCAAAATGTCCCTGATATTGTCGTGTCTGCTGGACATGTGAACGTTGCAACGTCCTCGACATCGACGAGATCAATCAACGTTTGGTAGATAGAGTGCCTGAACATTTACGATCGATAACCCTGAACACAACTGGACTTCCGGTAGAGGCGTCGTTTTAATCGATCTACCCACACCAAGGATGATTTCAGGTGTGTGCTCCTAAAGCATGTTTCACTGATTTGTACAGAGAGCGTTTGGAGGAGAAAGTCATCTTTCAGCTGGTACTATGCACCCTTAAGGAAGTAATATTACAATCCAGAGTTTTCCTAATCCGATTACATCTCATGAATTATTCACACCTTTTAACAATTATACACGTATTTACCAATTTGTGAAACTATAGACGGTGTTGGCTGCTCGCTCTTTTCCTCGCTTTGATAAAGCATTACACACGTAAGGCGAAACCACCCTTTTACCCAGCATCTTCTACACCGCCCAATCTAACACATTACATGAGTTATACGTGCCTGTTGGTTGTATCCTTTATAACGTCCTTAAAAACAGTAAGTTTCCTGTTTGTAATGATTTTCAATGTTGTTTCACTGCCACACCGACAGAGTAAGATAGTATCAGCTCACTCTCCTCTGGGCATGTGTGATCAGGACAAAGTATTAAGACACTCAATGGTGAAGAATCACTTTTTAAAATTCAAGTATCCAGATCCAGTTATTCACCAAAATCGAATCAATTCCTCCTTGTCGCATACCCAACCTGTCCACCAAATCTCGTCCAAATCCGTCCACAACATTTTGAGATATCGTGTTCACAGACAAACAAACAGACAGGTAAAAACATAACCTTGGGTGAGCAGAGGTAATTATTGTCAAGTTTCTATTCGCTTTGAGCCAGGTGTTGGCTTCATGGTTAAGGCAGCTGGCTGAAGGACCTGAAGTCTCTGTCATGTCGATGAATTAACACCAGGTGGGTTGATTCAGCCTGTCCTCCTTGCCACGTCGGCAAAATGAGTACCAGCTTACTGGGATGAATGAGGCATTCGAGTACCTGCGTCGGAGTGGCGACTCGTCCAGGATTGTGCCCACTAGCCTAGAAACTGCTTCAGCAGCCCAAATACATCTGAAGATTTAAAAATGAGTGGTCTTCTTCTTCTTTTATACACTTTGTTTTGAATGTTCATGTTAAAATTATCAATTCCCTGAGCTGTTTTTCACACCAAAAAGTCGATATTGCTTGCACACAAACAGACCACACAACAAAGTCAAGTTTCGGAGAAATTTTGGGTAAAGGGCGTCAAGCCTTGTGACCTCTGGTAGACCCTGCTACTTTCACCTCCAGCAGACCCTGTGAGACCCCCTTCGACCACAAATTTTTAATGTCCTGAACAAAGTTTGGTACATCATGGGTGTAAAGGTTTTGGTCAAGTTTCCTTGGGATTGTGTGTAGTTTTGGAGATGTTCCGAGTACATACAACCTGACTACCTGAATGGCACAATGCGATGCGAAAAAACAATTGTTCAATGCGAAGCTAAAAAAAAAAAAGGAATTCAAAATTGTTCACCTGAACAATTTTTGTTCCAGGTGAGCAAAAATTGAAAAACAGACCATTCCTCCGTTCATTCTTTCATTCGTCCGTGTTGCCTCGGTTTATGTCTCAAAAGGGTTTTGAAAAGTGTATCAAAAAACTTGACCTGTGTCTCAAAAAGTAAAAGTCTCAAAAAGTAAATGTCTCAAACGTTTTGAGGTTTTTGCCTCAAAATCCTGTGTCCCAAACCCATCTCTCTCTGTTCCCAACTTTCCCAGTCGAACCCAGCTGCTCCTGGACTATGTGTTCTTCTCTCCCGACAAGGTGGAGAAGTTTCTGTCAAACCTCGACTCTGATTCTGCAACTGGACCAGACGGCATCAGCCCACGGGTCCTAAAATCCTGCTCTGCTGCTCTTTCACACCATCTCTATTCTCTTCACCCTCTCTTTTGCTCAAGGTCATCTGCCATAAGTTTGGAAATCAGCCAACATTACCACTTTACACAAAAAATGTGCAAAAACAGATCCTTGCAACTACAGACCAATCAGCCTGCTACCAATTATCAGCAAGGTCATGGAATCCATCATTGCTTCAGACATCAAATCCTTCCTCTTCTCCAATGGCTTGATCTCGGATCATCAATTTGGTTTCAGACCAGGTCATTCTACTCTGGACATGCCTCCTCTGCTGTCTCAACAATGGATGGAGGTCCTCAATGCCAAACAGGAAATCAAAGAGGTCTTCTTTGACATATCACGTGCCTTCGATACGGTCTGGCACACCGCCCTGTTCACCAAACTCTCCTCCTATGGTATCCATGGAAATCTCCACGCATGGCTTGCAGACTTCCTCTCTGGTCGTTGGCAACATGCTCCATTTATCATATGTTTTACGTGTCCGTTTGTTTTTTTGTGATTAATGTTAGCTCTTATACGAGCCTCGATCTTGCATACAAAAAAGAAAAAGTCTTCACCATGTACTGTTTGAACCCTGACATTACACCCTGACGATGCGTACGTCTATTATTTACATACTATTAGTGAGATACCCGTGCTACGCACGGGTGGGAGGCCAGAAGCAAACAGGCAATGCAGATACGGCGAATGCTAAAGCATGAAACCAATAAATTCCACATTCCTGTCGCACCTTCAGTCGCACATCATGGACATCAGACATGGACAGCAAGTTCGTGAAGGACTTCCATGAAAAACGTACCCGTTCGCAAACAAACGGGTTCGTTCACGCATAGAAACATCGATCGTGGGTCCGTGGCGAATCTGCCTATGGCGATCCACGAAGTTCACGTTCAGAAAGTAGAAACCATCGCGGCATGTCGCCATTCACTTGAACTCGATATCTCTTTTTTCATTCCAAACAGCATAACTCCAATCACAAATAAATCACAAAATAAACTTTTAACAACATTGTTAATGTTTCCTTCATTGTAAAAAGTACCAAATCAACAGTTAAAAGGATTTTGAGCCGATAGCTGTAACGGTCTCGGCAAGATCGATGGAGACAGCGATCTGTTAGCTTATACAGCATGAGTCCAAACCTGAGAATGCAGGAGACTAAGTCTAAAGCTGAAATTGGGAAAACTAAATAGCCTATTTTACTCCTGGAGATCCCAGGATTGTCCACCCAAAATATCTTTGCGATCTGGTCAGCAGTTTTTACGGTACCTTCGAAGACAGACAGACAGATGGACGGACATTTGGGGAATTATAGTAGGATTGGAATGCACCTTTTCAACCTTTCGACTCATTAGATTGCAGAGACCCATTATACCTTTGAATACCCTTTAGATGCTGTTCGACATTTACATCCTTTATACCACTTCCACCTTTCTATACCTTTAGATTCTTTGAGATCCTAAAGACCCTTAAGACATTGAGAACTTGACGCCCCCCAAGACCATTAAGACACACAAAGACCTCTAAAGACCTCCAAGACCTTTATGACCCCCAAGAGCCCGAAAACACCTAAAGACCTTTAACGCAATTTCGACACTTTAGACACTTTTAGACCCCTTCACCCTTTCACCTTTTATACCCTTCAGACCCCTAGAACATTTCGTCATTTACACCTCTAAAGCACCTCTAAAGACTCCTAGCTGAGAACATTAAGACCCCTTACACCTTTCAGACATGTTAGGTTGGATTCTTGACCATTTAGAGCTTTAGATCATTTGGACCTTTCTGGACAATTTTTACATGCTTAAGAGATAAGACTCTTTTGTCACCTTCGACCCTAACCACCTTTGGAGCACCTTTTGACCTTTACATCAAATAAAACTTTTTAGGCACACACCACACAATCATCTATAATCTTCTTGCAAAGCACAGACGAGACTTCTTTTGAGCAAGCGATGCGCAAACACGACCCAGCCAGGGGTGGTTGTGACATAAAGAGCCTCAGAGAGATTTATCACAATAACACGTGATAACGCACTAAGGCCAGTGGGTCCATTGCAAAGGGGACAAACTCCGTGGTCAGGTGCGAGAATCGACTAAGGTACTGCGTAATTCAACACGGGAGATTAAATCAGCAGGAAAGTGGAAGAATCGACCTGGACCACTCGTAATGCACAACACGAGTCAAATTCATCAAAAGAGTTACCTTACCCAGGCTCAGCAAGCTGCGGGCATGGGTCTATGGGCACTCTCACCTGCCCGACACAAACATCCTTCAGATAAATGATCCAGGCAGGCATAGCCATGCTGGTCCATTAGGAAAAAGTCTTTCGTTAAACAAAAAGCTCCGATTCGTTAAATAGTCGGACACATGTTGGACGCTGGTCATGACCGTCGACGTTTGTACCGTCTGAAGACGGTTCAGACGGTCATGACCGTCTGAAGACCATCATCAATTGGGCTTTGATTTATCAAATGACAATGACTGAACCTGCATGGAGCTTGTATGAATAAGATGCTCACGTCTCATCTTGCCACTGATGCTGAGTTTCATGAGGCCCGCAATGCGTTACAGAAATGTCACCTTACTAACACAACGCGTAAAAAAAATAAATCGTTATTGTTCGTTTTGCCTCTCTTGACCCTGGTAACGGATTTTCATTAGTGTATTTATGGTATGCCAAAGTGATAACGTTACAACGTGTTACGGGTCATGATCAATCGCCTTCAAATCCTCCACGGCCGTCCATGAAATGCTGCGATTTGCACAATCGCAAAATGGCTTCTCTGCAAAAGCAATTCAGTTCAAAAACTTCGCACCAAAAACATTCCAGTAATTCTGACTCGAGGAAGCATTATTTCGTGATATTCGTGAAAGTGACAAATGTGCGTAGTTTCTGGACATTGTATCCCAAACCAAAACTTTCCTTAGACAAGGTGTTCCCAACGACTCTATCTCCTCCAGGATACCCTGTGTCTGGTTGGATATCTGATATATCCATCTGCCACAGCCTGGCCTGATCTAACTCCATCAGGAATACTTCTGGTTCCACGACCTTCCGTTATCCTTCCTCCCCAATTCTGTTTTCCGCATTTGTGGCTGTTTCAAGTGCAGCAACACCAGCTGGCTGGTAGTTGGTCCTACACCAACTAGACCTTCTGCAATGGGGGAAGCCCTACTCAATCATTTAATTTTCCAAATATCTGCGCAATGGTCCTCCTCACTTCTGAAGTTGATTACGACGACCTTTCCTGAAAGTCTGCCTGCTCTTCCTCTGCCCCATTTAGCTCGTGCTGACCATACAAAATATGTCATTTGTGGCACAATAAGAGTTAATACCTTAAACGGTCAACACGATTTGACTCGCACACCGAACGGCACTTTAGGAATAGCCAAGATCAGACGGCCGAGAGACATGCAAGTTTCCAACTGGGCTATCCTCTCTTCCCAAGTGTTCCAACAACCAGGATTATATGGTCTCCCCTCCACTTATGATCCACTTGGGCTCGAGCATAGTTAGCTTTGAAGATCCGAGGGTTTCCAGTGTGAAGCCGCCTCTTGGACTTGGTGTTGCTCGGATTGCTTCGTAAACACACCATGTCCTACCTTGTCTGACAGCTCCTAACACTGCGAAAGGAATTTATCTGTAGCCCCATAGAGTATGTTTTTTCATTGTCGGCTGGTGTTGGTACATCCCCCATCTTGCACCTGTGGAGGCCTTGAAATCTCAGAGCAGAATGATGAATAAAGCGCAATGTATGCTCATTTCTCACTGCAGACGTATTAATAGCCTATCCGTGTACATCTGGTCTTATCCCCTTCCTCGTCTCTAATCTCTCCTCCCAATATATAGCACTCATCCATTACCCCCATTTCTTGCTGCTCTCCTTGTCTGTGTTTACTGCTCATTTCCTCTCCTTTGCTACACTTCTCAATTGTCTGTGGAATCACTTTCCTGCACAGGTAGTCTTGAAATTCCTGCCAGTGTTTCAACATGGTGAAACAACCATCTTTTGTTGTTTCTCATCCCATAGTACCCATCCATTAACTTTAACTTTGCTCTTCTCATTGTGGGATGGTAGGATAACCACGACTCCTAGAGGTATGCAGACTCACCTCAGAGCTGTCTAGTCTGGGTTTGAAAACCAACCCTTTGAGAACTCTCATCCTGGTATTTTGCATGCAAGGAAAGACATCAATGTGTGCACCATCCCTCGAATAGATGAGCGTCCAGTCTACCAGCATTAGTTAGTGGACCTTCGCAATCCCACCCTGTCCTCCGTCAAGAGTTGATGAGTTATCATTGACACCCGCAACAAATTACAAATTCCTGCTCTAACCTGTAGAAGGCACTGCATCATCAGCATCACCATGACTCTGCAAGAACTGATGCAAACATGCAGCTATGTGCTGCATATCAACACGTTAACTTCTCATTAACCTTTTTTACATTAAAGCTCAATGCAGACCTAAATAAAGCAATAACAGAGCGAGATCTTTATTAAATAAAGAGAAACACACATACATATATATATATATATATATATATATATATATATATATATATATATATATTGTTGCGAATATGGAATTTGGCCTCCATATCCGCTTGTAAATATTCCCCTATTTCTCCAATACTCCCCAACTTTCCCCAATCCCCCATTCCCTAGTCCCATTGCATGTAAATAACACTCAGTAGAGCCGACCTTCCCCTTATTCCCCCATTAAATGTCGTGCCCAGGTCCACCGCACCACACGTAGACAACTTTCGGACATCTTGCTAGTTATTCTTAATCTATGTCAGTTAAGGCCTCGTTTCCATTAATTATGACTCTTCGTTGCACCAGAATGTGATTATATGGCACCAGTAGTGAGTTTAGGACCTTTCCCATACCTCCTTCCATCTTCTTCCCCAACAATTACAACAACAACAGAGGAGATGGCGGCGGCGCGGGGGAGGATGCGTCCTCACACCGGCTCGATTAGCGCCATTGACCACGCGCTCCACGGGGTTACCACGGAGGGGCTGGCTGTCAGCTCCTCCTCAAGGGCGGAGCCTGGTAACCCCCCGCACCCAATCAGAAGGGCGGACCGATTCCATCTGGGGCGGCGCTAACGAGCCGAGGGCGTGTCACTCCCCGCCGGATATACGCGGCCCCGCGCCGGATGTGACGTCAGATGCGCCCCCAGCTGGAGAAAGAACGTTGCCTGCGATCGCTGAGAGGAAGAGAACCCGCCTGAGAAAGAACGTCCCCTCCGAGCGCTGTGACCTCCCCGCATCTTTGGACCGGACTGTACCCTGCTTTGAGCCAAGAGTGCACCTTGAGCCATCGCTATCTGCCTTTCCTTGCCGTGTGAGTCAGCCGTTGTCCCGTTTACCTGTCGTCTGTCCGGGGTTAATATAAGAGTGTGTCTAAGTGCTTGTCTTCCTGTGATATACCTCTAGCCCCTGTAATCTAACCTTTCCTTACGAATATAATTGAGAATCGAAACATTGGTGTCTGTCATTATAACCCAGCCGGGTGTCTTCTTTTTCCTTATTGAGCCAGCGTGGCGCGGCTTCGTCAACGTTCGGGTACAATCGGGTAATTTGTGCGGACACGACGGCCATTCCGCTCGGCCCACCTTAACATCAAAGTCGTGTCTGTAACAATTGGTGTCGAGGAGTGAGATTCGGACCCGGGACTAAATTAGTTAGGCCCAAATTTTGGGAGGGAAAATCGAGCCGGAGCGCGTACTGCGCTCGACAAAATCGATCCGGAGCGCGGTCCCACGGTTACTGCGCTCGACGAAATTATAACAGCAAAATTTGGATTTGTGTTACGAAACTCGAATTTTGAAAGTCGCGCTATGGCGGATCAAGACGGCTGGGGTCCGGTAGGGGAGAGTGAAGCAGGGTCGGTCCAGGACCAAATTGAGGGACATGAGGGACAGGAGGAGAGCGAAGCAGTGAGGGCGGCAGGGTCGCAAAATAGCGTTGTCACGCACGAGGTGGCCACGGCGTCCACGCCCGCGGCAGCGCCCCTGGTGGATTCGAACCTTTTCCTCCTGCAAATGAGGGCCCTTATGGAACAAATGGTGGGAATGAGGGCTGATAGTGAGCGGTTGGGAAACCAAATGGGGGTAATGGGGAACCGGATGGAGGCTCAGAATGAGCAATTGGGGGTAATGGGGAACCGGATGGAGGCTCAGAATGAGCAATTGGGGGTAATGGGGAACCGGATGGAGGCTCAGAATGAGCAATTGGGGGGTAATGGGAAACGAAATGGGGGTAATGAGGGACGAAGCGAGGGGTACCGGTGAGGGGTTAGACAACGGGATAAAAGAGGTGAGAAATGGGTTAATGGGGGTAGAAAACAGAATGGCCGCTCAGGAGAATCAGATAGAGGGAGTGAAAAATGGGTTAGAGGGGTTAGAAAACACCATGGAAGGCAAATTGAGGGACATGAGGGACCAAGCGGAAAGGGAAGTTAACCAAATGGGGCAGCAGATAGAGGGGGTCAGAATGGGGGTAGAAACCAAACTGGATGCTCACAGGGAGGAAATGGAGCAGATGAGGGTGGCATCTGGGCAGGAGATGCAAGTGATGGGAGAAGAGATCAGAAGAGGAGTGAGTGAGGAGGTCGGAGGAGTGCGCGAGGAGGTGAGGCACTGTAAGGAGCGCATGGAGAAGGAGGTGAGAAAGGGGACTGTAAAATTGCAAGGGGGTATAGAGGAGTTGACGCTGGGAGTAGAACAACTGACAGTGGGACAAAAGGAGTTGGGGGAACAGGTAAAGAAGAACACAGCGGTAATAGAGGGGTTAAAATCGACGCAGAAGGAGATGAAAAAGGACGTAGGGGTAATTAAAAAAGAGTGTCAGATGGTACGTGAGGGACTGACAACGAGGTTGGACGAGGTGATAGAGGTAATGGAGACGAAGGACCGGCAGGTGAGGACGCACATGGAAACGGTCAAGGTAGCCTTGGAGGACGAGCTTGAGGAGACGTACCGGGGAATAAAAGAGGTGAGGCACAAATTAGAAGAAGTGGAAGAAGGGGTGAGCGAAATTAAGAAGCGACGGAGAGGGGATAACAAAGAGATAAAAGAGGAGATAAAAGAATTGGTCCAAAGTCTGTGTTTGGATCGTGATGTGCTCATTAACCGGATGAGGGATTCGCAGGTGATGGAGGAGAAGCGAAGAGAAGGAGGACCCGGTGTAAGTGGTGACCAATATGGTCGTGCGTATGATGCGCCAGGTGATTTAATAAGCTTGGGGGTCGAGATAGACCCGGATGTTCGTGAGAGGCCGTTGGTGAAGTGTGCGACAGGTCTGGTGTGCGAAAGAGGAGGTGTGCGAGAAAGTCCGACTCTGGGGTGTGTGAGGAAAAAGTGCGTGCCAAGGAGTGAGGGTGCGGGCGAGAATGAGTCGGTCGTAGCGCGTGTGCGAGGGAGCACATGGAAGCGTGGTGTGGTGAGTGTTACAGAGGGTGTAACGGGAGAGTGTGCGCGAGGAAGGTGTGTGACGGACAGGTGCATGAGGAAAGAGTGCGCTGTCAGAAGTAAGGAAGAGTGTCCACCTGTGGTGAGTGTTACAGAGGGTGTAACGGGAGAGTGTGCGCGAGAAAGGTGTGTGACGGACAGGTGCATGGGGAAAGAGTGCGCTGTCAAGAGTAAGGGTGAGTGCGCTGTCAAGAATGGAGGTGAAAGTAGTGAGAGTGACAAGGAGAGTGAGTTGGTTGTGACAGGTGAGCGAGGATGTACACCTGGGATGGAAGGATGCACACCTGGAATGGTAGAGCGTGAGTGGGAATGCACGCTGGAGTTGGTGGTGAGGCACGTGGTTGGGTGTGCGAATGAGAGCACACCTGTGATTGTCACAGAGGAGGTGACTGAGGAGGGGGCGCGAAGCGGTGTATTGGTGAGGTGTGCGAGCAACGAATGTGTGCCAAAGTGTTCGGTGGTCAGGTGTGTGACCAAGGCTGTGAGTGGAATGGGTGTACCTGGGTGTGTAAGGAAAGGTACGAGGAGCATGGGCACGGCTGGATGTGTGAACAAGGAACGGGCTGCGGGGTGTAAGCGTCCAGGTGAAGCATCGACGTTAGACGGGGTAGAGTTTAGAACGACTTATAGCCGAAGCGGGCCCTCGGTGCGTGCCGGGCCTCGCTTTGAACGGCCGCGTCCAGGCTCCACTAGGCGGAGCTGGCAGCCCGATAGAAAGGGTCGTCATGGCGACCACTTTTTGGTGAGACGTGCCGGCAGGTCTCGATCGGGGCATTGGATGGCTCCACGCCGAGGTGGTGCGTGGGATCTCGGCCCGGGTAAGCCCCCGTCCCTGCCCCGAATGCCGGACGCATCCAGCCGCTGGCACAAAACAACCAGTATCCATTGCTTGGCTTTACGAAGCCGGGCTTTGGACAGGAATTGGCGCACCGAGAGGCATTAGTGAGTAGACTGGGTGATGAGGTTAGTGTTTTGGACCCAAAATTAGAGAAAAACAAAATTTGATGATTGGCAAGGGATTGGCAGTAGTGATTGGCAGATGATGGGTAGTGATTGGCAAATTTTTGATTTATTGAAATTTGATGTGCAAAATTGGTAGTGAGAGACCCCCGATGTGGTGGGATGGCAAATCCACCATCTTTCCCATATGTGGGGCAAATGCGCAATAGTTTATGGGGTGTATGGCAGTGAAAACTAGCCCGGGTGGGTTAGGTTATATCAATAGGGCCCTAGAAGATGACAGTAGGTAACGTTAAGTTTAGTTAGTGACTGATACCTGTAGTGGGGACGCAGGTAGATTAGTATGGATGATAATGACGTGGGAGCGCAATAGTTTAAAGGGACGACTGGGAAGCGCAAGTTTCAGAAGGGAGTAGTTAGCTGAGATGATGCTGTGTGTGTGAGAAGTGAACAGGTGTGATTGCACAGGTGTGCAACTGGACAGGTGTGTGGAGCAGTGTATGAGTAGTGAGTGTTGTGGATCAGCGCGAATGCGCTTGGGGAGAGAAGGGTGCAGGTGGCACCAGGTGTGAGAGCACAGGTGTGCAAGTACAGGTGTGTGGAGAGAGTTGGAGTAAGTGGTACGGAGTGGTGTGCATGGTGCGAAGGTGTGGATGGGGGAAGAGTGGACCCCTTTCACGGATACCCGGGGCGGGTAGTGTAAGTGTTAGGTAGAGGGTACAGGTAAATTGTGGTTGGATATTGGCATCTGTGGTGCGGTTGCAGAATGGTGTTGTGGATGGGTGCATTAGTGTTGTGGAAATGGCTGGGCGTGTAGCCTGTTAGTGTGTGTAGTTGGTTGGGCACTCCACCACTGTGAGGATGTCGGCCAGGTGAGGCCGCAGGTGGGCTCTGGGAGCCGGTAGTTGTGAGTGGGTGCCTGAGGATCCCGGGTGTGGATCGGGCAGCCCCGTGCCAGAGAGGGCACCGAGTGGGGAGAGTGCCAGAGGGCCTTCCCCAGGTAGTTAGGTTAGGGTAAGGAGCAGGTAAGCTCGGAGGCAACTGCAGTGGTGGAGGTGTGCAGGTGGGTAGACCCGCTGGGAGAGGTACACGCCACAGCCCAGAAATTGTGCGAGGGCACCGGGAGATGAATCGGGGGAGTGAGACCCCAAATTGAAGAGCACCACAGTTTGGCCAATGGGAATTGGTTTTTAGAACCCATAGTGTAAGAGGGCCAATGGTTTGGCCGGAGAAAGACCCCGGGTAGTGTAAAGTTGTTAAAGTCATTTAGGAAATAGTTAGGATTGATGAACCTGTCGCACCATACGCAGCCACTTACCTGTGGTGATGATGATGACTCCACACCGGTGTTTTCTTTGTTTTGTTGCAGGAGATGAATTGCTGTGTGGATTTGTGAGACGCATCACGACGTGGATGAGACATTGGGGTGATTCCATCTCTCCCTCCCTAGGAGGGACTGATGATGAATTGGTAATGGCAAATTTTGATGTTCAGTTGGAGATGGCAAATTTTGATGAGAGTTGAAAATGGCAAATTTGATTGGTTAGGAGGGAGAGAAGACGAATTTGGTTTATGGGAGGAACGGGGAAGACAGTAGGGATGTTTGTTGATTTGTAAAGTAGATGTTTATGGGTAGTGTTGTGTTTTGTGGATACAGTAAGGGGTAAGGGAGGGGCCATGTAGGTTACCTGGTGGGGGGGGGGGCGTACGATAGGAACGTACCTGTCTCACCTGGTTCCCATGTGCCCCCAGTGTGCATCACCTTACATTGCGTGCACTTTTGCGCCCTTACCACCTTACTCACTTGTCTGCTTCTTTTGTCTCCCACCTCCGAGGATCTGGCTTTGGGGTAGAGAGAGAGGAGAGAGAGGTGCTGGCTGCGCAGTTGTGGGCCTGCACTTTCGCTGTTTGCTGCCGGGATCGATACACCATATGGACCGCAATGTTTGTGGCCACCCACAATGGACCGCAGTTCGTTTGCGGCCAAGCACCACCCGGGGATGGACCTATGGGTCAACGTGGCACCTATGCCATTCAGGTGAACCACTTTTAGTTAACACCAAGTGCACCACAAGAAGAGCAAGAGACACCTGCAGGGTTAGGGGTTGTCGAATTTATTTTTATTCCAATGAACAATGGTGACTGCACCGATTGGTGGTGGGGTGGTGCTTTTGATGCTCGGGAAGGGTGCTCTGCACGTTATTAAAGGCCGTCGGCCACAGAGCACTCGTGGGTTGGTGTATCGATGCTGGCAAGCGCGCTCTCTCTATGCATAACATCTGCATGTGTTCCTCCAAAAACAGGTCCTGGATCGTAGTGTAAATAGCAGCGTAGTCGTGTAAATAATGCTCCCTACCGGCTGTATGTGTAGTTTGAGAATTCTTTCCGGATTCGGTTATCCTGTGGGTGTGTTTCTGTGAGGAGAAGGGTGCAACGTCGCAGGGGGACATATTTACTCATTTGTGAACATCTGTAAAACTGTCGCACTCAGGGTAGCGTTAATAGTAGAGGGACTACATCTGAGTGCCACACTAAACTAGGTAAAAATTTATCGGGTCGGGACGCCCCGAGGGTAGAGAAGGGTGCAATGTTGCGAATATGGAATTTGGCCTCCATATCCGCTTGTAAATATTCCCCTATTTCTCCAATACTCCCCAACTTTCCCCAATCCCCCATTCCCTAGTCCCATTGCATGTAAATAACACTCAGTAGAGCCGACCTTCCCCTTATTCCCCCATTAAATGTCGTGCCCAGGTCCACCGCACCACACGTAGACAACTTTCGGACATCTTGCTAGTTATTCTTAATCTATGTCAGTTAAGGCCTCGTTTCCATTAATTATGACTCTTCGTTGCACCAGAATGTGATTATATGGCACCAGTAGTGAGTTTAGGACCTTTCCCATACCTCCTTCCATCTTCTTCCCCAACAATTACAACAACAACAGAGGAGATGGCGGCGGCGCGGGGGAGGATGCGTCCTCACACCGGCTCGATTAGCGCCATTGACCACGCGCTCCACGGGGTTACCACGGAGGGGCTGGCTGTCAGCTCCTCCTCAAGGGCGGAGCCTGGTAACCCCCCGCACCCAATCAGAAGGGCGGACCGATTCCATCTGGGGCGGCGCTAACGAGCCGAGGGCGTGTCACTCCCCGCCGGATATACGCGGCCCCGCGCCGGATGTGACGTCAGATGCGCCCCCAGCTGGAGAAAGAACGTTGCCTGCGATCGCTGAGAGGAAGAGAACCCGCCTGAGAAAGAACGTCCCCTCCGAGCGCTGTGACCTCCCCGCATCTTTGGACCGGACTGTACCCTGCTTTGAGCCAAGAGTGCACCTTGAGCCATCGCTATCTGCCTTTCCTTGCCGTGTGAGTCAGCCGTTGTCCCGTTTACCTGTCGTCTGTCCGGGGTTAATATAAGAGTGTGTCTAAGTGCTTGTCTTCCTGTGATATACCTCTAGCCCCTGTAATCTAACCTTTCCTTACGAATATAATTGAGAATCGAAACATTGGTGTCTGTCATTATAACCCAGCCGGGTGTCTTCTTTTTCCTTATTGAGCCAGCGTGGCGCGGCTTCGTCAACGTTCGGGTACAATCGGGTAATTTGTGCGGACACGACGGCCATTCCGCTCGGCCCACCTTAACATCAAGCGAGATCATATAACATCATCAAGCGAGATCTTTATTAAATAAAGAGAAACACACATACATATACAGTATATATATATATATATATATATATATATATATATATATATATATATATATATATATATATATATATACATATACGTATACATATACATATATACATATATATACATATATATATATATATATATATATATAAATACATACATAGAGTCGTGGCCAAACATATTGGCACCCTTGCAATTTTTTCAAATAACTCACAATGTTTTCTAAAAATAAGATGAAATTGACAAACGTATTTGGTCTCCACAATTCTTTATTTCATTGTTAATATTACAGAACCTTTGTTTTTGATTCAGAACTTATTATACCCTTTTAAATCAGAAAATAAAAAGAAATGGCATTGACAAAATTATTGACACCCGAGACTTAATATTTGGTAGCACGGACTTTGGACAAAATACCTGCAGTCAAGCGCTTCCTATAGCCACGAATGAGCTTCCTACCTACACCTCTCTACTGACAGTTTGTCCCACCCTTCCTGTGCAAACTACTCCAGTTCTCACAGATTTGAAGGGTGCCTTCTCCCAACTGCTGTTTTCAGATCTCCCCACAGGTGTTCAATGGGATTTAGATCTGGACTCATTGCTGGCCACTTCAGAACAGTCCAGCGTTTTGTCTTGAACCATTCCTGGGTGCTTTTTGAAGTGTGTTTGGGGTCATTGTCCTGCTGCAAGACCCATGACTTTCGACGAAGATCCAGCTTTCTGACACTGGGTTGAACATTGTGCTCCATAATACCTTGGTAGTCTCCTGATTTAATGATTCCAGGCACACATTCAAGGCACCCAGTGCCAGAGGCAGCACAGCAACCCCAAAACATCACTGAACCTCCTCCATGTTTGACTGTCGGGAAGATGTTCTTTTCTTTGAAGGCTTAATTTTGTTTTCTGTAAACATAGACATGATGTGCTTTTCCAAAAAGCTCTAATTTGGTCTCATCTGTCCACAAGACATTCTCCCAGAAGGATTTTGGTTTGTTCAGGTGTGTTTTGGAAAACTCCAGTCGGGCTTTCTTATGTCTCTCTCTCAGCAGTGGGGTCCTCCACAAAACCACCTTTCATTGAGTTTGCGAAGGATGGTGCGAGTTGAAACTGTCGTACCTTGTGTCTGAAGGTCAGCTTGAATCTGTTTGGCAGTTGATCGAGGTGCTTTCTCCACCATCAAACAATCCTTTGCTGCAATCTTCGATCAAGTTTTCTCTTGCGGCCACATCCAGGGAGGTTGCTACAGTGCCATGGGCCTTAAACTTCCTGATAACATTGCGTACGGTGGACACAGGAACATCAAGGTCTCTGGAGATGGACTTGTAGCCTTGAGATAGTCCTTGCTTGGCTGCAATCCTGTGCCTGACCTCCTCAGACAATTCTCTGGTTTTCTTTCTTTTCTCCATGCTCATTGTGGTACACACAGTGACACAAAACAGCACAATGACTCATTTTCTCTGCTCAAACTGGTTGAATGAGTGATTTTTATATTGCAGGCACCTGCACCTCACCACAGGTGAGTTCAATTCCAAAGTAAAGGAGAATCACCTGCTGGAAATCTAATTATTTCGAACAACTTCTAAAAGGTGCCAATAAGATTGTGCGGGCCATTTTAGGATTTCTGTCTGGAATAAGCTAATATTTAGTATTTTTTTTCAGCTTTTTGTTTTGTTCCACAGCAAACCAAAGAAATACATAAGTGGATACCAAATGATTTTTTAATTTCAACAATTTTCTGGAACAAATGGTGCATTTTTTGAAAAAAGTGCAAGGGTGCCAATATTTTTGTGCACACGACTGTATATACACAAACGTACATGTACATACATACACATCTATACACACACACACATATATATATATATACATATATATATATATATATATATGTATATATATATATATATATATATATATATATATATATATATATATATTGTAACGAATGTGAAAAGTATGGTTTTGTTGTGTTTTAACTGACCCTCGTAGAGTAAATAAGATCGAAAGACGTCCCCCTAGTTAATTCCATGAACCTACAGACAGGCCACGATATATCTTTTTAAATAGTTTATTTCCTTATTCTATGTAGGCTAAATATGTGTTTCCCACTAGATTGACTTTGCATTGTATCAAACGAAATAAGCATAGGCCCCTTTCAATTTCCCCAATCATCTCCGCTCTCCAAAGTTCCTTTCAAAAGTGGTGCGAGTGGTGTTCAATCCCGCAAGCCGCCATTGCCCATGTGCTAATCTCGGAGAAGAGGGGGGTAGGAGCCGCCAACTCACGGGCGTGGCACGTCGTCATGATCAAAGGGGGAATCGGACAGCCCTAACAGCCAACCAGCACCGCGGTGAGCGACCCGGTAGGCGTGCCCTCGCAGCCGGCGGCTTGATTCCGACCCGAGTAATAAAAGCGACTGGAAGGGACTGCTTCGGGAGATGAGAGAAGAGATGAGAGGAGAGATGAGCGGTGAGATGAGCTGTGAGCTGTGAGATGAGAGATGAGAGACGCTCCAAACCAAAAAGGAGAGGCACTTGGAGATGAAACAAGCTTTGGAGAGACGCGCTGAGAGGAGGGAGACGGCTCCACCAGAAGGAGAGGAGCAGGTGTGACCGAGCCAGCGCGTGACGTCCACAGCATCAGCAGCGTCGACGCGACCGAGGGTTTTCCCGCCAAAAACGCGAAGAATTGGGAGCTGCTACCTCCAGCCCTGCCGGTTGCAGGGACCTGACCCTGCCTCCCTCTCCAGCAACCCACCTCCGCCATTCCTGCCTGCAATTTCCCCCGTGTAAGTGTGAACGTCGTCTGTCCTAATCGTTGTCCTGGGGTTAAGTAAATTGAATAGTATAAGCTAACGATTCACTGTGTGACTGCTTCTTCCATCCATTGCTTGTAAATAACTTTGATCGCTCCTTCTTTTTGCTTGTGTGTATAATAAATCCTATTATTCCTCCATACTCTGTCTTCTTCTCTCTTCCTTCTCTTTCGGTCGCTTTAGAGGTTTCCAAATTGAATATCTGTGGCGCGATCTGGTCAACGTTGGGGGAGTCGGGCCAATCGGGGATCCTGTAACGGTCGCGGTTGACCATCCGCTCGGCCCAAAGTAACATCTTGTCCGCGACCCGTAACAATATATATATATATATATATATATATATATATATATATATATATATATATATATATATATATATATATATACAGACTTGGCATTTAATGTGGAATATATTTTTTTTCTTGACTTGGGTTTACTTTCTTAACTCAGTATATCAATCTGGTGAGTTTCTTTTACACTTTGGTGATTTATTTGTTAAAAGAACCATGTCACTGATTGTCTGTCGCAGCAAGAAGTCAACAACAGGATTATATCACAGGTGGCGTGGCAAAATGTACGGACAGGTGCATTTGACGATTGGCTTCACAGTCGGGTATACAAGGGTTGTTGCATTCTGTATTAGTGGAAAACAACTGCTGCACGTCTCCAAAAGTTATTGCCGCTTCCTCTGGAGATGGTCCGTCAACTCGACAATGCTGTTTGTCATGGAGTGGTGGCTTTACGAAATTACGGCATGAAGCAGCGTGCTATTGCTCGGCAGTATGGCATCACTCAAGGTCAGGTGTCAAAGATCCTGAAACGAAATGCTCAGAGGGGTGGCCCTACTCCAATACCGAGGCCAGGACGTCCCCGCAGAACCACAAGGAGGGATGATCGGCAGCTGCACCGGTTAGTCCGCAATGGCCGTACCAAGTCAGCTAATCGGCTTAGGGCTGAGTGGCAGCAACTGACAAATGTGCCTGTATCCAGTAGGCTAGTCAACCAACGACTGGTTCAAGCAGGCTATCGTGCCAGGCGTCCCTTGAGAAAGCCACGCCTGACCAGACAACACCGCCAGCGCCAATTGCAGTGGGCCAGAGAGCATCGTCAATGGCAGCCAGGAGACTGGAATGACGTGATCTTCAGTGACGAGTCTAGATTTCTGGTCTATCGTCAAGATGGCCGCGTCCGAGTGCGCAGACAAGTGCATGAAGCCCACAACAAAGATTGTATAGTGCCAAGAGTCCAAGCTGGAGGTGGTGGGGTGACCGTTTGGGCTGCTTTTCATGCAGGGGGCAAAACTGACCTGGTTGTTCTGAATGGAAACCTGAACCAGTTCAAGTACAGGGCCATTCTGGAAGAAACATTGCTTCCATTTGCTCGTGCAGCCTTTCGAGGAAACTTTGTCTTCCAAGATGACAATGCACGGCCTCATCGTGCTCGCATGATCCAACACTTTCTTGCTGTCCATGGTGTAGAGCATATGGAGTGGCCTGCCATGTCCCCGGATATGAATCCGATAGAGAACTTGTGGGCAGAATTAACGCGTCAAATCGACCACTTGGACCAGCAGCCGACCTCTGTGCGTGAATTGCAGCAGGCTATTGTCACTGCATGGCAAGCGATTCCTGTCCAAACCTTGGCAAATCTCGTGGACAGCATGCCTCAATGTGTACGTGCTCTCCTGAATGCTCGTGGGGGTTACATGAAGTACTGAACTGTAATTATACTGTCCGTAATCCCAGTCGTAATTTAACTTTGGTTTTTGTTAAAAACAAATTTGGCTAATGTGAAAAATAAAGAGATACTTCTGGAAAACGTACAGAAGTTTAACACAGTACTGTCCATGAATTGAGTTCGATATCAGTTAACATCACTTTCAAGGATCAATTTATTTGTTTCGAAATGTCAAATGTGGTTTTTGTTTCTTTTAAAGGTCACATTAACAAAATCTAGAATAATTTCAACATCATTCCAATGAACTTTTGGTTCTAAGACATCTTGAAAAGTAAGTTCACCCCCACAAAAAAAATATTCCATATTAAATGCCAAGTCTGTATATACATATATATATATACAGGGTATTTCAAAAAGATTGATACAACTTTGACTTCCTGCCATTTCTTTGTTTTTTGACCGATACCGTTTTCCTTTTCAGGGTTTCCTGGTGTTATCGTGGTATTTGTTCCCTGGGATTTCTAGCTCCGTAGCTGAACTATGTCATCGACAGTGGAGCAGAAGCCCATTTCTACTTGAACGGTGCCATCAACAACCACAACAACATTTCTGGGAGGCAGAACCACCTGAGGAGATCACTGAGGGGAACCTGAAAGGGCCTAAGGTCACATGCTTCTGCGCCTTCAATGTCAGATGGGAATGCTAGGGTCTTACTCGTTTGAGAATGACAACAGCAGGACAGCGACGATCAATGGTGAACGCTGCCAGGCCGTGCTCCAGAAGTTCCATAATGATCTAGCCCAAAAGGTCACCCCAAACCAGTACAACGTGACCTGGTTTATGCAGGATGGTGCACCCCCGCATACAGCTGGTGGCACCATCACTTTCCAGCAGCAGCTCTTCAGAAACCCCCTCGTTGCCCTGGGTACCGCTCATGACTGGGCACCCCATAGCACAGACTTGAACCCTCTGGACTACTGGTTCTGGGGGGCTGCCAAGGGCTCTGTCTACATCAACCGCCCTGCCACACGAGATGATTTGAAGCAGGAGGTGTCAGTCTACCTCCAGGCAGTGCCACATGAGACCGACAGGAAAGTTGGACAGAACTTTGGAGTCAGTATCAATGCCTGTCTGAACCGTGGAGGGGCACACATCGATAACGTCAATTGCAAGGATTTTGCGTAAATGCCAATTTCAGACCTTGGCCTCTCACTAACTCAAGCAGTGACTTCACTGCAATAACAATCAGTGTTAGAAAATACCTTGTCATAAGCTTTCAATAAATGTTTGGTTCACATTCCTGAGGTTTCTGTTTCTTTGTAAATAAACGTTTAAAGTTGTATCATTCTTTTTGAAACACCCTGTGGTCTCATCTTCTTGGACATCCCTCGATACAGGATGGACAATGTTTACTATTTCAGAGTGTGGTTACCAGTGGGTAGCCCCACCTGCACTGTAAACCGAATTCCCATTCCTACGATTAGGCAGGCATGTCACGGCTATCTTCATATACAAACCACACATAACATAACGTTGTCAATGTATTGATTTCTTTCTGCCACACAGCTGCAGTTCTTCCATAAACATTGCCTGTTTATTCAAATTGACCAACTGGATCCTACTTCCAGTTGGTTCTTCGACCTCACAAGATGAAGCGTATTCAGGCCAATGGGCCATTTTGTTCAAGGTTGTAAAGTTGTAAAATATGCATCGGAAACGATGTGCACAAAATATACAATGATTTTAGGATACGGCGCCTCGGCCTCTGGGTGCGGAATCTCAGGCTTGGGGTGCAGAACCTCCGACTCGGGGTGCAGAACCTCCGACTCGGGGTGCAGAACCTCCGGCTCGGGGTGCAGAACCTCCGGCTCGGGGTGCAGAACCTCCGGCTCGGGGTGCAGAACCTCCGGCTCGGGGTGCAGAACCTCCGACTCGGGGTGCAGAACCTCCGACTCGGGGTGCAGAACCTCCGACTCGGGGTGCAGAACCTCCGACTCGGGGTGCAGAACCTCCGACTCGGGGTGCAGAACCTCCGACTCGGGGTGCAGAACCTCCGACTCGGGGTGCAGAACCTCCGACTCGGGGTGCAGAACCTCCGACTCGTGGTGCAGAACCTCCGACTCGGGGTGCAGAACCTCCGACTCGGGGTGCAGAACCTCCGACTCGGGGTGCAGAACCTCCGACTCGGGGTGCTGAACCTCCGACTCGGGGTGCAGAACCTCCGACTCGGGGTGCTGAACCTCCGACTCGGGGTGCTGAACCTCCGACTCGGGGTGCTGAACCTCCGGCTTTGGATGCGGATTCTCGGGTTTGGGTGCAGAACCTCCGACTCGGGGTGCAGAACCTCCGGCTTTGGATGCGGAATCTCGGGTTTGGGTGCAGAACCTCCAGCTTTGGGTGCAGAACCAACGGCACAGATACTATTATTAAAATGCCAAACGCTGATTAATCAGTTAATTCTGTTCAATAAAAAAAAAATGTATATCGAGGTTTTAATTTCTTAAAACAAAAATACGAATGATATTTTATAAACAATAATTGATAGTTCATATTTATTGATTTGAAAGGAGCTCTTCTGTTACAGCATTGAATAGGAATGAAACAATTAGTGTGAATAGTGATGTGAACGAGGTGAAAAAAGAAGTGAGTTACGTTCAAGGGATTTCATCGTTCGTCTTCAAAGCAATTATTGATATAATTACCATTTCTCTTCTTTATGTCCTCCCTGAATGTATCCGAAGAGAATTCGCTGGCTTGCTTACTCTACTCCCGCTACTTCAACCTCAGCCAACCGCCCTGCCAGGTCAGCACCTCAACTGCCCTGCCGGGTCACCACCCCAACCGCCTTGCCGGGTCACCACCCCAACCGCCCTGCCGGGTCACCACCCCAACCGCCCTGCCGGGTCACCACCCCAACCGCCCTGCTGGGTCACGACCTCAACCGCCCTGCCCGGTCACCACCCCAACCGCCCCACCGGGTCACGACCTCAACCACCCTGCCGGGTCACCACCCCAACCGCCCTGCCGGGTCACCACCCCAACCGCCCAGCCGGATCACGACCTCCACAAGCTTGGGGTAGTGCTGAGGTGGACATAGTCGTTAAAATACATCGGCACATAAATAAAATAATTAAAAAAATAAATACATCATATGTTGCGTTTTAATCCTACAAATTACAACATTGTGTGAAATCCTCGTCTTTAATTTTTTAGATAATCTCGAGTGAAGGAATGAATGAGCATTCAGATTGGGAAGTTTGGAGAGTCTGTCCCAATGCATGTGATAATATCGTGCACTGACTTCCTCTTCTTCTTCGTTCGTTTGCAGCACAAGGCTGCTGGGTGGCATCATTGGCTGGGAGCGTGTCTGTGCCGCTGATGCAACGCCATCTTCTGGTTGGGGCAGGAATTTGTAATTTGTTCACGGTTCCGGCGACAGCTCGCCTACTCTTCCGGGACAACACGGGGATCATTATTTTGTTTGTTTGTTTGATTTTTTTTTTTCTGATAAATGTTAGCTCTTTCACGAGCCTCGATTCTGTAAACAACAACAACAACAACAACAACAACAACAAAAAAAAAAATCGGGGATTAACGATTATATCGACAGACGAGACTCCCATTTAACGTCCACCACCGAATACCGACAGACGAAACTCCCATTTAACGTCCACCACCGAATACCGACAGACAAGACTCCCATTTAACGTCCACCACCGAATACCGACAGACAAGACTCCCATTTAACGTCCACCACCGAATACCGACAGACGAAACTCCCATTTAACGTCCACCACCGAATACCGACAGACGAAACTCCCATTTAACGTCCACCACCGAATACCGACAGACGAGACTCCCATTTAATGTCCACCACCGAATACCGACAGACGAGACTCCCATTTAACGTCCACCACCGAATACCGACAGACGAGACTCCCATTTAACGTCCACCAACGAATACCGACAGACGAGACTCCCATTTAGCGTCCACCACTGAATACCGACAGACGAGACTCCCATTTAACGTCCACCACCGAATACCGACAGACGAGACTCCCATTTAACGTCCACCACCGAATACCGACAGACAAGACTCCCATTTAACGTCCACCACCGAATACCGACAGACGAGACTCCCATTTAACGTCCACCAACGAATACCGACAGACGAGACTCCCATTTAACGTCCACCAACGAATACCGACAGACGAGACTCCCATTTAACGTCCACCAACGAATACCGACAGACGAGACTCCCATTTAACGTCCACCAACGAATACCGACAGACGAGACTCCCATTTAACGTCCACCAACGAATACCGACAGACGAGACTCCCATTTAACGTCCACCAACGAATACCGACA
Source organism: Myxine glutinosa (assembly GCF_964187855.1). Classification (NCBI taxonomy): domain Eukaryota; kingdom Metazoa; phylum Chordata; class Myxini; order Myxiniformes; family Myxinidae; genus Myxine; species Myxine glutinosa. Next base: position 128,536,248 of record NC_136270.1, on the reverse strand, counting down.
GACGAGACTCCCATTTAGCATCCACCACTGAATACCGACAGACGAGACTCCCATTTAACGTCCACCACCGAATATCGACAGACGAGACTCCCATTTAACGTCCACCACCGAATACCGACAGACAAGACTCCCATTTAACGTCCACCAACGAATACCGACAGACAAGACTACCATTTAACGTCCACCACCGAATACCGACAGACGAGATTACCATTTCACGTCCACCAACGAATACCGACAGACAAGACTCCCATTTAACGTCCACCACCGAATACCGACAGACAAGACTCCCATTTAACGTCCACCAACGAATACCGACAGACAAGACTCCCATTTAACGTCCACCACCGAATACCGACAGACAAGACTCCCATTTAACGTCCACCACTGAATACCGACAGACAAGACTCCCATTTAACGTCCACCACCGAATACCGACAGACAAGACTCCCATTTAACGTCCACCAACGAATACCGACAGACAAGAGTACCATTTAACGTCCACCACCGAATACCGACAGACAAGACTCCCATTTAACGTCCACCAACGAATACCGACAGACAAGACTACCATTTAACGTCCACCACTGAATACCGACAGACAAGACTCCCATTTAACGTCCACCACTGAATACCGACAGACAAGACTCCCATTTAACGTCCACCACTGAATACCGACAGACAAGACTACCATTTAACGTCCACCACCGAATACCGACAGACAAGACTCCCATTTAACGTCCACCACCGAATACCGACAGACAAGACTACCATTTAACGTCCACCACTGAATACCGACAGACAAGACTCCCATTTAACGTCCACCAACGAATACCGACAGACAAGACTACCATTTAACGTCCACCACTGAATACCGACAGACAAGACTCCCATTTAACGTCCACCACTGAATACCGACAGACAAGACTCCCATTTAACGTCCACCACCGAATACCGACAGACAAGACTCCCATTTAACGTCCACCAACGAATACCGACAGACAAGACTACCATTTAACGTCCACCACCGAATACCGATAGACAAGACTCCCATTTAACGTCCACCAACGAATACCGACAGACAAGACTCCCATTTAACGTCCACCAACGAATACCGACAGACAAGACTCCCATTTAACGTCCACCAACGAATACCGACAGACAAGACTCCCATTTAACGTCCACCACCGAATACCGACAGACGAGACTCCCATTTAACGTCCACCACCGAATACCGACAGACGAGACTACCATTTCACGTCCACCACTGAATACCGACAGACAAGACTACCATTTCACGTCCACCAACGAATACCGACAGACAAGACTCCCATTTAACGTCCACCACCGAATACCGACAGACGAGACTACCATTTCACGTCCACCAACGAATACCGACAGACAAGACTACCATTTAACGTCCACCACCGAATACCGACAGACGAGACTCCCATTTAACGTCCACCACCGAATACCGACAGACGAGACTACCATTTCACGTCCACCACCGAATACCGACAGACAAGACTCCCATTTAACGTCCACCACCGAATACCGACAGACAAGACTCCCATTTAACGTCCACCACCGAATACCGACAGACGAGACTCCCATTTAACGTCCACCACCGAATACCGACAGACGAGACTCCCATTTAACGTCCACCAACGAATACCGACAGACGAGACTCCCATTTAGCGTCCACCACTGAATACCGACAGACGAGACTCCCATTTAACGTCCACCACTGAATACCGACAGACGAGACTCCCATTTAACGTCCACCACCGAATACCGACAGACGAGACTCCCATTTAACGTCCACCACCGAATACCGACAGACAAGACTCCCATTTAACGTCCACCACCGAATACCGACAGACGAGACTCCCATTTAACGTCCACCAACGAATACCGACAGACGAGACTCCCATTTAACGTCCACCAACGAATACCGACAGACGAGACTCCCATTTAACGTCCACCAACGAATACCGACAGACGAGACTCCCATTTAACGTCCACCAACGAATACCGACAGACGAGACTCCCATTTAACGTCCACCAACGAATACCGACAGACGAGACTCCCATTTAGCGTCCACCACTGAATACCGACAGACGAGACTCCCATTTAACGTCCACCACCGAATACCGACAGACGAGACTCCCATTTAACGTCCACCACCGAATACCGACAGACGAGACTCCCATTTAACGTCCACCACCGAATACCGACAGACGAGACTCCCATTTAGCGTCCACCAACGAATACCGACAGACGAGACTCCCATTTAACGTCCACCAACGAATACCGACAGACGAGACTCCCATTTAACGTCCACCAACGAATACCGACAGACGAGACTCCCATTTAACGTCCACCAACGAATACCGACAGACGAGACTCCCATTTAGCATCCACCACTGAATACCGACAGACGAGACTCCCATTTAACGTCCACCACCGAATATCGACAGACGAGACTCCCATTTAACGTCCACCACCGAATACCGACAGACAAGACTCCCATTTAACGTCCACCAACGAATACCGACAGACAAGACTACCATTTAACGTCCACCACCGAATACCGACAGACGAGATTACCATTTCACGTCCACCAACGAATACCGACAGACAAGACTCCCATTTAACGTCCACCACCGAATACCGACAGACAAGACTCCCATTTAACGTCCACCAACGAATACCGACAGACAAGACTCCCATTAAACGTCCACCACCGAATACCGACAGACAAGACTCCCATTTAACGTCCACCACTGAATACCGACAGACAAGACTCCCATTTAACGTCCACCACCGAATACCGACAGACAAGACTCCCATTTAACGTCCACCAACGAATACCGACAGACAAGAGTACCATTTAACGTCCACCACCGAATACCGACAGACAAGACTCCCATTTAACGTCCACCAACGAATACCGACAGACAAGACTACCATTTAACGTCCACCACTGAATACCGACAGACAAGACTCCCATTTAACGTCCACCACTGAATACCGACAGACAAGACTCCCATTTAACGTCCACCACTGAATACCGACAGACAAGACTACCATTTAACGTCCACCACCGAATACCGACAGACAAGACTCCCATTTAACGTCCACCACCGAATACCGACAGACAAGACTACCATTTAACGTCCACCACTGAATACCGACAGACAAGACTCCCATTTAACGTCCACCAACGAATACCGACAGACAAGACTACCATTTAACGTCCACCACTGAATACCGACAGACAAGACTCCCATTTAACGTCCACCACTGAATACCGACAGACAAGACTCCCATTTAACGTCCACCACCGAATACCGACAGACAAGACTCCCATTTAACGTCCACCAACGAATACCGACAGACAAGACTACCATTTAACGTCCACCACCGAATACCGATAGACAAGACTCCCATTTAACGTCCACCAACGAATACCGACAGACAAGACTCCCATTTAACGTCCACCAACGAATACCGACAGACGAGACTCCCATTTAACGTCCACCAACGAATACCGACAGACAAGACTCCCATTTAACGTCCACCACCGAATACCGACAGACGAGACTCCCATTTAACGTCCACCACCGAATACCGACAGACGAGACTACCATTTCACGTCCACCACTGAATACCGACAGACAAGACTACCATTTCACGTCCACCAACGAATACCGACAGACAAGACTCCCATTTAACGTCCACCACCGAATACCGACAGACGAGACTACCATTTCACGTCCACCAACGAATACCGACAGACAAGACTACCATTTAACGTCCACCACCGAATACCGACAGACGAGACTCCCATTTAACGTCCACCACCGAATACCGACAGACGAGACTACCATTTCACGTCCACCACCGAATACCGACAGACAAGACTCCCATTTAACGTCCACCACCGAATACCGACAGACAAGACTCCCATTTAACGTCCACCACCGAATACCGACAGACGAGACTACCATTTCACGTCCACCAACGAATACCGACAGACAAGACTCCCATTTAACGTCCACCACTGAATATCGACAGACAAGACTCCCTTTTAACGTCCACCACCGAATACCGACAGACAAGACTCCCATTTCACGTCCACCAACGAATACCGACAGACAAGACTCCCATTTAGCGTCCACCAACGAATACCGACAGACGAGACTACCATTTAACGTCCACCAACGAATACCGACAGACAAGACTCCCATTTAACGTCCACCAACGAATACCGACAGACAAGACTCCCATTTAACGTCCACCACTGAATACCGACAGACAAGACTCCCATTTAACGTCCACCACCGAATACCGACAGACGAGACTACCATTTCACGTCCACCAACGAATACCGACAGACAAGACTCCCATTTAACGTCCACCACTGAATATCGACAGACAAGACTCCCATTTAACGTCCACCACCGAATACCGATAGACAAGACTCCCATTTCACGTCCACCAACGAATACCGACAGACAAGACTCCCATTTAGCGTCCACCAACGAATACCGACAGACGAGACTCCCATTTAACGTCCACCAACGAATACCGACAGACGAGACTCCCATTTAACGTCCACCACCGAATACCGACAGACAAGACTCCCATTTAGCGTCCACCACCGAATACCGACAGACAAGACTCCCATTTAGCGTCCACCAACGAATACCGAAAGACGAGACTCCCATTTAACGTCCACCACCGAATACCGACAGAGAAGACTCCCATTAGCTTCGACCACCGATATCGACAGACAAGACTCCCATTTAACGACCACCACCGAATACCGACAGACAAGACTCCCATTTAACGACCACCACCGAATACCGACAGACGAGACTCCCATTAGCTTCGACCACCGATACCGACAGACAAGACTCCCATTTAACGACCACCACCGAATACCGACAGACGAGACTCCCATTAGCTTCGACCACCGATATCGACAGACAAGACTCCCATTTAACGTCCACCACTGAATACCGACAGACAAGACTCCCATTTAACGTCCACCACCGAATACCGACAGACGAGACTACCATTTCACGTCCACCAACGAATACCGACAGACAAGACTCCCATTTAACGACCACCACCGAATACCGACAGACGAGACTCCCATTAGCTTCGACCACCGATACCGATAGACAAGACTCCCATTTCACGTCCACCAACGAATACCGACAGACAAGACTCCCATTTAGCGTCCACCAACGAATACCGACAGACGAGACTCCCATTTAACGTCCACCAACGAATACCGACAGACGAGACTCCCATTTAACGTCCACCACCGAATACCGACAGACAAGACTCCCATTTAGCGTCCACCACCGAATACCGACAGACAAGACTCCCATTTAGCGTCCACCAACGAATACCGACAGAGAAGACTCCCATTAGCTTCGACCACCGATATCGACAGACAAGACTCCCATTTAACGACCACCACCGAATACCGACAGACAAGACTCCCATTTAACGACCACCACCGAATACCGACAGACAAGACTCCCATTTAACGTCCACCACCGAATACCGACAGACGAGACTCCCATTTAACGTCCACCACTGAATACCGACAGACGAGACTCCCATTTAGCGTCCACCACCGAATACCGACAGACGAGACTCCCATTTAACGTCCACCACCGAATACCGACAGACAAGACTCCCATTTAGCGTCCACCAACGAATACCGACAGACGAGACTCCCATTTAACGTCCACCACCGAATACCGACAGACAAGACTCCCATTTAGCGTCCACCACCGAATACCGACAGACAAGACTCCCATTTAGCGTCCACCACTGAATATCGACAGACAAGACTCCCATTTAGCGTCCACCACTGAATATCGACAGACAAGACTCCCATTTAACGTCCACCACCGAATACCGACAGACAAGACTCCCATTTAACGTCCACCAACGAATACCGACAGACAAGACTCCCATTTAGCGTCCACCAACGAATACCGACAGACAAGACTCCCATTTAGCGTCCACCACCGAATACCGACAGACAAGACTCCCATTTAGCGTCCACCAACGAATACCGACAGACGAGACTCCCATTTAGCGTCCACCACCGATACCGACAGACGAGACTCCCATTTAACGTCCACCACCGAATACCGACAGACAAGACTCCCATTAGCTTCGACCACCGATATCGACAGACAAGACTCCCATTTAACGACCACCACCGAATACCGACAGACAAGACTCCCATTTAACGTCCACCACCGAATACCGACAGACGAGACTCCCATTTAACGTCCACCACCGAATACCGACAGACGAGACTCCCATTTAACGACCACCACCGAATACCGACAGACGAGACTCCCATTTAACGTCCACCACCGAATACCGACAGACAAGACTCCCATTAGCTTCGACCACCGATATCGACAGACAAGACTCCCATTTAACGTCCACCACCGAATACCGACAGACAAGACTCCCATTTAACGACCACCACCGAATACCGACAGACGAGACTCCCATTAGCTTCGACCACCGATATCGACAGACAAGAACTCCCATTTAACGTCCACCACCGAATACCGACAGACGAGACTCCCATTTAACGTCCACCACTGAATACCGACAGACAAGACTCCCATTTAACGTCCATCCGACGGACGCAGTGATGATCATCACCTTGACTGTGAAACACCAGGATGAGGGTTCATAGCTGCGTCGGGATTCAAACCCAGACAAGACAGCTTTGAGGGGAGTGTGCATACCTCGACCATTCTGCCAGCCCAGTATACTGGTACTTACATCATAGTAGGACAACACTGAAAGGTATCCACGGTTCACTCAAGAACAAGTTCAAACAACCAATGAAACTCCAAATGAAAGTTCAAATTTCACAGAAATAACAGATTTTCCAGGCAAATTTCATGCATGTAGTACGAATTGAAGATCCCAACACGTATGTTGCAAAGATTAGGACATCGTTTGCTGGAACCCCGGACAAATCCCAAATTCCTGCCATAATCTACAGGGGCACTGCATCGACAGGAGTGCCCATGCTCTGGAAAACGATGCAATCAGCTGACAGATGCTGTTCTTGCATGAATGAATCGATAATAAAAAACAAGATGGACGTCGTGCAGAGCATGATGCTCACAAAATCCACCCGACTTCCCCCAGAAAAGCTTGCCATGGAGACATCAAATTGCCCATTTCATCAAGATTAAAATTGACGTTCTTAATCAAAGCTTGGATCAATCGGACGAAAATGGATTCTTTTTCAGATGAAAATTGTTGATTGTAGAAGTTTGACCTTGAGTTGACCTTTGACCTTAAATTCGCTGGTTTCCCAATTCGCTGATGCACTATGGCCTATGCAGCGCTCTTTAATGTTCAGGTGAATTGAATGAAAATCGAAAAATATTCAGAAAAATTGATTTTAGAAGTTTGACCTTGACTTGACCTTTTGACCTTAAATAGTTAGTTTCCCAATTCAGTGACTCAATATACAAATGTTGTTCAACTTTCAAGTCAATCAGATGAAAATTGATTCCTTTTCAGATGAAAATTGCTGATTGTAGAAGTTTGACCTTGAGTTGACCTTTGACCTTAAAATAGCTGGTTTCCCAATTCGCTGATGCACTACGGCCTATGCAGTGCTCTTTAATGTTCAGGTGAATTGAATGTAAATCGAAAAATATTCAGAAAAATTGATTTTAGAAGTTTGACCTTGACTTGACCTTTTGACCTTAAATAGTTAGTTTCCCAATTCAGTGACAATATACAAATGTTGTTCAACTTTCAAGTCAATCGGATGAAAAATGGCGGTTATAAATTTGACCTCAAGATGACCTTTGACCTCAAAATCAATAGGCTTGTCAGTTGTGACGACCTCTACAACTTGGTAAAGTTTCATCATGATCGGTTTGGAATTGTGACCTGTAGGCAAGTGACAAACAAACAAAAAGACACAAACAGACAGAAAGAATAACAAGTTGACCGACCGATACACTTCAAAAATCTTCCATTTTGCAAGTAATAATTGTACAGGATATGTTATAGCGACGGAATACATGACAGGATGACATGACAGCGACCACAGACACGACAAAGAAGGACGACTGGACAGCAATGGAAGATATGACAGCGACCACAGACACGACAAAGAAGGACGAGTGGGCAGCAATGGAAGACATGACAGTGACGGACGAGTGGGCAGCAATGGAAGACATGACAGTGACGGACGAGTGGGCAGCAATGGAAGACATGACAGTGACGGACGAGTGGGCAGCAATGGAAGACATGACAGTGACGGACGAGTGGGCAGCAATGGAAGACATGACAGTGACGGACGAGTGGGCAGCAATGGAAGACATGACAGTGACGGACGAGTGGGCAGCAATGGAAGACATGACAGTGACGGACGAGTGGGCAGCAATGGAAGACATGACAGTGACGGACGAGTGGGCAGCAATGGAAGACACGGCATTGACGGACGAGTGGGCAGCAATGGAAGACACGACAGTGACGGACGAGTGGGCAGCAATGGAAGACATGACAGTGACGGACGAGTGGGCAGCAATGGAAGACACGACATTGACGGACTAGTGGGCAGCAATGGAAGACACGACAGTGACGGACGAGTGGGCAGCAATGGAAGACACGACAGTGACGGACGAGTGGGCAGCAATGGAAGACACGACAGTGACGGACGAGTGGGCAGCAATGGAAGACATGACAGTGACGGACGAGTGGGCAGCAATGGAAGACACGACAGTGACGGACGAGTGGGCAGCAATGGAAGACACGACAGTGACGGACGAGTGGGCAGTAATGGAGGACACGACAGTGACGGACGAGTGGGCAGCAATGGAAGACATGACAGTGACGGACGAGTGGGCAGTAATGGAGGACACGACAGTGACGGACGAGTGGGCAGCAATGGAAGACACGGCAGCGACGGAAATGCAAACCAATGGGTTAACAAGGAATCATTGTGAGGAATTCCATGAAGCTACTGAAAGGGCCTCAAATCTGCTTCGGCCTTTGGATAATAGACAGCCATAGAATTGCAGCGTTTACATCTTTCAGATTGTCACTTTTGTCCGACATAATGTTGGCCGGAAAAGGTCATGCTCTGCTGAAAACGTAACTGCCATATTAGGTGAAAACTAGAACAATGCGACTGTGTCACCAATATGCCTCCGCATAGTCCCATAATGGGTAGATGCCTTCACTCTGCATATGTATGGGTAGGGGGTCGCACGTTTGTGAAGGTTCGTGTTGATCGGATAAGGTTTGTTTTTCTATCCAAGATGGCTGCCAAACCACGTTACCTATGATATAATCATTTTCAAACTATATGCAACAGTGCTGGAAGATGATATTTGTAAAATTTCGCATCGATAGGGTGAGCAGGTTTCAGAGATATAATTATTTAATATTTTCCTTCAATCCAATATGGCTGCAAAAACCATGTGACCTATGGTCATAAATTTAATATTTCAATATAAATGGGTCATAGATCATGTGCATGCAATTTCAGATTTTTAGAATAAGGAATTCGATTAAAACATTTTTGGCTGGTATACCACTTCACTTATGATGTCATCATTATCATGATTCTGTTCCTCATTGGGAGTACTTGACAATGTGCCAAGTTTCAAATTTTTCCATTCAGCGGTTTCCGAGAAAGAATTTTTTAATTATTTGTGTTTAATTCAAGATGGCTGCCATACCATGTGACCTCTGACGTCACAATTATCATAAAAACATTCTGCAAAGTTTTGTTTTGTTCCAATCGGACATATGGTTGCTGAGAAAAACGAGGTTTAGCAGGTATGGACGGACAACCCGAAAACATAATGCCTCGGGCGACTTTGTCGGCGGCGGCATAAAAATGACAACAGCAAAACGCCAAACAAGAACAAATAGTGTCACACTCTTACGATGTCTCTCCGAAAAGACCGACTGGACAACCCTCCCATCCACTTTCTGAATAATCCTCTCCAAGAAGTTCTGTCACTCAAGCTTTTGGGTCTCACTATTTGCCATGATCTTTCCTGGGAAAACCACATTTCAAATCTGGCCTCCAAAGCCAGTCGGCTAATGGGCATCCTCCGTCGTGCGAAGTCTTTCCTTGGCACACCTGAGCTCCTCACCACATACAAGGCTTTCATCCGCAGCTCAATGGAATACTGCTCTCCCCTCTGGGCTGGTGCTCCTGCCTCACACCTAGCTCGGCTTCACGCTGTTGAAACCAAAGCGTTCAGAATCATTGGAATCTCCTGCGATGAAGCTATCTCCGAGGGCCTTTCACTCACTCACCGCAGGCAGGTTGGTGGTCTTTGTCTTCTACCGACTCCTCTCCGGCCTTGCCCCCCCAGCTCTCTCTGGGCTCTGTCCCGCAAATATTCCTACAGGTCGCACAAGATCTGCCAGCAACCCTCTTATGGTTAAACTGCCAAAATCAAGACTCTCTATTCACCTTCACTCCTTCATTCCTCTATTCTCCCACCTCTGGAACAAACTCCCTCACTCTCTTCAATCCCACTCCACCCTCCAGGTCTTTAAAACTGCTGTTCACCACCATCTCTTATCTTCCCCCATCCAAAACCTTGATCTTTTCTACCCCCGCTAATTTCACCCCAATTCCACTTTTTTGAAATACCAACTTCTGTCCTGGAAGTCCTTGGTGTCCTTGTGTTTTATACTTCTCCCCCCTCCCCACCCCCCTTTCCCACGCCTCCTCCCCCCAAGCCCTCTCCCTCCAACACATCTCCCTGCTCTCAAATGTTGTGTTTGTGTGCTTCCCCTTCTCTTGTCTTCCGCTCCCTCCTTTGATATATTTTGTTTGTCTGGTTGATTTGTTTGTGAAATAAATGTTAGCTCTTTCACGAGCCTCGATTCAGTATACAAAAAAAAACAAAAAACCTGTATGGCAACCGTATACTTCACGGAATTGTTTGCTTTTCCTTTTTCTGTGATTTCCGTGACTGAACCAAATAATGTGCTTTCTTTAAATCACATCCAATAATGTTTCATAAGGTCAGGTGACATTTTTATGAATGCTCTATTTGTTTTCACGATTGATACTTTGTGGGAATCCGTTACAATAAAACACCAAGTTTCTCGGTAATTCCTTATGAGTTTTCTTACAAGGAATGTCGAACAGGAGGAGGTCATTAGGCCCATCAAAGCCTGCACTATTATTATCAACCTATGGTTGTTTGTCCATGCTCTATTCTTTTAAATGATGAACATCAAGCAATGAAGCAGCAGCAAGGAAACACACCGTTCCATATAATGTCCCACAGTTGAGAGTGAATGTCAGAGCAGAAACTCCACCATGAAGTCCAAGGCACTGTCTGTAGAACTCCGATATAGAATTGTGAGGACGCATAGATCAGTGAAGGGTATAAAATAATTTATAGTGCTGAAAATTCCCAAGAGCACAGTGAGCTCTATCATTAGCAAATGCAAATAATATGGAACTACCCAGACTCTTCCTAGTGCCGACCGTCCGACCAAACTGAGCAACTGGGCAAAAGGATCTTGATCAAAGAGGTGACCAAGAGCCCAATGACCACTTTGGCAAAACTACAAAGTTCCTTGACGGAGATGGGAAAACCTGCCGGAAGGACAACGGTCTCTGCACAACTTCACAAATCCAGGCTTTTTGAGAGAGTGGCCAGATAGAAGCCACTCCTGGGAAAAAGGCCCATGGTAGCATGCTTGGAGTTTGTAAAAACGCACGTGAAGGACTCTGAGAGTATGAGGCAAAATATCCAGTGGTCTTCCAAGATGAAAATTGAACTTTTTGGCCTGAATACAAAGCTCTACATCTGGCGGAAACTGAGCACTGCTCATCACCCATCTAACACCATCCCTAACGTGAAGCATGGTGGTGGCAGCATCATGCTATGGGGATGCTTTTCAGCAGCAGGAACTGGAAAACCTGAAAGGATAGAGGGAACAATGAATGGAGCCAAATACAGGCAACTATTTGAGCAGAACCTGCTTCAGAGGTCAAAAGACCTTCGACTGCGGTGAAGACCTACATTCCGACATGACAATAACGCCAAGCATACAGCCAAAGCAACACTGGAATGGCTTCAGAACAAGAACGTGAAAGTCCTTGAGTGGCCCAGCCAAAGCCCAGACTTGAATCCCATTGAGAATCTGTGGAAAGACTTGAAGATTGCTCTTCACCGACGATCTCCATCCACCTTGACAGAGCTTGAGCAAATCTGCAAGGAAGAATTGGAGAAACTCCCCAAATCCAGATGTGGAAAGCTGATACAGACATACCCAAGAAGACTCGAAGCTGTAATCGCTGCCAAAGACGCTTCTGTGAAGTATTGACGGGGTTGAATACTTATGTAAATTAGATATTTCTGTATTTCATTTTTAATCATTTTGTAAAACTTTTCTAAAAAAAAAAATCCACTTTGACATTATGAGGTATTATGTGTAGATCAGTGACAAATAATCTCGATGTAAACCATTTAACATTCAAGCTGTAACAACAAAATGTGAAAAAGTAAAGGGGTGAAGACTTTTTGAAGGCACTCTACCTGCAGTAGACTAGAGGGATTTATGGAAAAAGGCCATGTGTAAGCTTCTAGGTGCATTTTTGGGTAAAAGTTGGGAACCTCACTTTTTAACCTAATTAGGGTATGCTGAATTTGATTAACCCGGTTCCCATGCCGAATTTTGAGTTTTGTATTTTGAGAATTTTGAGGGTTCCTCTGTTGATTAAGCATGAAGGATGTTGTTCTCCAAGACTGGTAAACCAGAAGCAATGTCACCGACAAGTGATGCTCTTCACTTCCATTTGATGCGAGTACACTATCAAGCCATGGTATGGAGAAATGCTCATTGTGCCACACCTGACCTCCCTGCACCTGTGCAAATGGGCATGGAAACGTGGTGATTCAGGACGAGAGCCTATTCTGATGTCACTGAGTCCAATCCCAGAAAGTTGCCTCGAGATGATTTGTTGTGCATGCCAGAAGCAATGCAAGACTCGACGCTGCAAATGTCGCTATTCAGAGTTGAGGTGCACATCAATGTGTGTGTGTGTGTGTGTGTGTCAGCAACAGAGTGATGATCAGACCCCTTGTATGAATTTGTTGTAGTTTGGCAAAACAACATGTGTGACATTCCTGAATGTTTGTGCTTCATGGCCATGTGTACTTAATTTTAGAATAAATGGTTGTATGAAACATTGTCTTATTAAAACCATTTCCCATTTTATCATGTGCAATTTCAATATCAGTTTGAATGTCTCTTTCAATATGTCGCCAACCATCATATAGATGAGATGGATTTATGAAAAAAGGCCATGTATAAGCTTCTAGGTGCATTTTGGGGTAAAAGTTGTAAAGTTAAAGTAAAAGAGCTGCATGTATATACAATATACATGATGTATAAATGCTTGTTCAAAGAAATTGTCCAAAAATGGCAATTTGGCGCCCATTTTGTTTATGCTATTTAGAATGTCAAAAACTAAAATTTCGTCTTGGGAACCAGGTTAATCGAATTCAGCATACCCTAATTATGTTAAAAAGTGAGGTTCCCAACTTTTACCCAAATATGCACCTAACATTCACATTTCTCAGAAATCCGTCTAGTCTAATATTGAACACGTCCTCATCCTTTTCCCGGACATGCATTTACCAATCTTGTTCGAACTTGGGACACACATAACGAATGATGGCTTACATATCACGCCATTTTCCTTTGAGATCAGATCCAAGATGGCCGAGTGGCGACCATTTTGTTACTACGTGTCCCCAACCATTTCTTGGACATGCATGATCGATTTTGTTCAAATTTCGCACAAGGACAATACATGAGAGTATACATATGCAGAAGATTTCATTTTGTAATCTGACCAAAGATGGCCGACTGACGGCGTTTAACTCCGAACAGCAAAATTCCTAAAGCCACAGTGTGGGCTATGATATTTTATGTATTTTTCTTCTTGTTTATGTCTTTTTCTTCTTGTTCATACCTGTTGTTTGTGTCCTTTATAATATCCTTAAAAACAGTAAGTTCCCTGTTTGGAATAATTTTCAATTTTCTAAGACTTCTAGGCAGGCAGACAGGATAAAAACATAGGAGCGATACCCCTGGTGCTCACCTGGTAGAATAAACAGTATACTGCACTGACTAAAGGTATTTTAAACCAATTTCAATGGTTGCTAGAAAACAGGGCAGCATGTGGAATCATAATAACATAATCATAAGACTTTAAACAAACAACCAAAAAAATACCTATTTTGGGGGGAAACCCCTCTCCCCCAACCCCGTGTACCTCCTCAGACCCCAATTTTTCTAATGCCTTGAACAAGCTTCGGTACATCACGGGTGGTGAAGGTTGTGGTCAAGTTTCATCGAAATTGCGTGTGTAGTTTCAGAAAAGAAAGCAAATACCTATTTTGGGGGGTCAAACCTGGACTCACTTTGACCCCCCGGTAAACCCCCTTACACCCCGATTTTTTTTAATGCCGTGAACAAACTTTAGTCACAACACAACAAATATCATTTGTGCCAAATTTGGTCACAATCCGATCAGGGGTATCGGATAAGAAGCTGTAAGTGTTTACGGATGGACGGACGACGCGCCATCGCATAAGCTCCCCTGAACATCGTTCCAGGTGAGCCAATAAAAATAATAATCGTTATGATTATCGATATTATCATTAATATAGACCAAAGATTACACGTCGTGTGCTCAGTTTTAGACTCGTGGATACACAGCTCTATATCCCTGAACACATGATCCATCTCCATTAGACCAAAACGACGAGGCAGACTAAACTCCTCAATGTTTATACAGTTATTGCAAAGTCTTTAGAATTTGTTCACATTAATCTCTCTGATAACTCGTGTAATTGGTACTTATTAGCGCACAAACGTCCATATTAATTACAAGGCTGATAGAGTGCGAGGATAAAGATGAGTCTGTCCAAGTTTGAAATCATGGTTTGTAATTAAAGCAATATCATGAAGCTTTCAATGTGCGTCGTCGCAAAAAGAAGAAGAGGAAAGATTTTCTCAGCACCATATTTGATCAAACTCCATTATCCATGGAGCGGGATACCAACGGGTGTGTCTGTTCGTCCGTATGCTGCACCAGCGCAAGAGGTCTTCGACCGAAGGGGGTCGTTGTCCTGGGCCCCAAAAGCCTCATGCCTCCTGCGCATAGATGGCAGAATGAAAGAGGCCTTAGGCCGAGATTGTAATAGTGAAAGTAAATGCAGTGTCTCGGTTATGGCCACACACAGGGAGCACAGTCCTAATTAGTGTGATGCTTGAGTACTGCAGGAATGATCCCAGCAGTACATGAATGATGTCTAATGAGGTACAAGCTGTGAAAAATTAAAATGGAGGCAGCTGCAAGTCACGTGACGCTTTCTCCTTTGACGGCTGTAAGTGGCGTAGTGGACAGCTGGCCACCACTGAGTGGCCGAAGCCTCTTTTAATAGGATACGCTACACATACATCATGAACAATGTGATGGCAGGAATAAACATCACGATCATAATCAATTAATTATTTTACTGAGCTGTGGTCTGAAGCACCTCGTGAAATATACTGAACACTTGACTATTATCAGCTTGTACTGCATTGTACGCCAGTGTGGTCACACAAAACACCATTGTGACACTGGGTTGCCATGGTGACGACGACTTGTTAAACACTCACATGACAACCATTATTGCTTTCGGCTCACATTACGGTGCATAACAAAAGGAGGAAGAAGAACCTGATCATAAGGCAACCTGTCCGCGACGATTACAGGAGCTTGTGAAAAGCGACGTTCCTAAAGGTGAAAGTACGACCTCCGAGTTATTGCAAACACTGAATAATGTATAAACAGCAGATGTTGACATAAAACTACCTGTTCGGAACCTCGTTAAGGTAATCTCTTGTTTGCATGAACGGTCCTACAATTGTCTCGACGTTTTCACAAACACTGCAGGATTACACGTGCAACACAAGCAGACGATACTAATCTGCACCGGGGCCTCAATGCCATGTCGCCGCAACAGAAAGGATACTTCAAAGATTCCAGTTTCTGGAGAACCAAGGAAAGCTCATCCATGGACTCCAATAAGACTGTCCCAGTGAGATCAGGTGTGCCATCATCACCTCGTGGTCGTCTTGTCTGGTGTTTATCCATGGCGTAATAATATTCAAATTCATCCCGGTATTGTCCAGGCTAGCCATTGGCCTGCAGGGTATAACACCGGTTATAGGGGACATTAAGGCAGCTCTGTGTGATGTCACCTAATCATGGATGTGAGAGATGCCATGCTAAAATATCAGCCAGTTTGTGCTGATACTCAAAGCACTTTCAAAAAGTTTTTACCTCCTGATGTGAGGCTTTGCTAAGCCTGGTGTTGGCTTAGCAGTTAGGATGCCGGCTTGGGATCCTAGGATCCTGGGTTCGAATCCCGGTCGATCGCTAAATTAACGCCAGGGGGGGTTGACTCAGACTGTCATCCTTCCAAGGTCGGCAAATTGAGTACCAGCTCACTAGTAATTCTGTGTGTGTCGCAAGAGGAGACCAACAGGGTTGGCGGCAGGAAGGGCATCCGGCCATAAAACATTGCTTCAAAAAGGGGACCAAGGTGCCGAAAAAGACCAACCCCTGCTCTGTGGGGAAAAATGGCCTCTAAACGTGGTTCATGTGAGTCAGTGCTCATCGCCGTCCGCGGCAGCCTCTCTGTTCTAATAAGATACAGCAATGGCTGCCGGCACGGTGACTCCGAGTGCACGGAGACTCTACATTAAAAACGTCAATTGAAGTTTGAAATGCTCCGAATCACAAATCCGATCATCATTGTCAATGATGTTTTCACTTATGATCCTTGTATAGAGAGCATGGGCGGACCAACATGTGGCAGATAAGGTCCGTGGAATGTTTTTCTGGTCCACAATTTGCATTTGAGGCCTCCTCAACAACAACGAGTCATTGGATTCATCCATTCATGAATCGATGTTTATATCTGCATGGAACCTTTGGGAAGTTTATCACTCCATGGAATTAGAAAGTACAACTTCTGATGATAAAACCTCTATCGATAGAGCGTTACTGGAAAGGTAAACGGAAACGGAACGTTTCAAGGTGTGAATCAAGCCGTGTACAAAATGGAGTATCCACATCAAACTCTTTCACTCGATACACAATAACAAAACACTTCCCTATGCCACTCAATTCTATGTATTGCACCAACTCTACCCGATCTCTATCGATTTGTCAGGTCTCTCTGTTTAGCCATGTGACCTGCGTTTAGCTTTTTCACCTGCTTCACCTGAGTGTAACCCCTAGTGATGAAAGTAGACAAATCCCGCACACTGTAGCTTCTCATCTTGTGTAAATTGAGACTTTGAACGAGAATACTGGGAACCATTGGTGTTTGGAACTAG
This sequence comes from Myxine glutinosa, assembly GCF_964187855.1. Taxonomy (NCBI): domain Eukaryota; kingdom Metazoa; phylum Chordata; class Myxini; order Myxiniformes; family Myxinidae; genus Myxine; species Myxine glutinosa. Next base: position 128,518,772 of record NC_136270.1, on the reverse strand, counting down.
TGCAACTCATGTACCATAGAGCAGCAATCTGGAGAATCGTCGTCACAAAAACAACCAAGAGGTCAACGGGCTCTGAAAGATTGAGGCCTACACGTGCCGCTGCATGGTCAATGATCGTTTATCAGATTTTCAGTTCTTTGTGAAAAATCACAAGGTTTTCCAAAGGAAGTTTCACAGGTGGAAATCCCATTCATTGCCGATTGATCCGTGTTCCCTATTGGGGTTAATCAATTTTTCTTCCTGCCGCTGACGCCATTTAAATGGTCCGGCCTGATCCTTCATCTTCTTGGCCCGGTGTTCCACAGTACTTGGGAAACATAGTAAATGACTTTGTCATCATTGTTATAGGAATGCCCGGCCAACAGGACTCGTATGCAGCACTCAAAAAAGTCAAAATCTTATTCCAAAATTCCAAAATCTCTCTAAATTGACATCACAGGAAGCATAATTACTCACACTGTTGTTGCTGACACAAGTTTGGGATGAGGCCCCAATGCACGACAGCGAAATGTCCAGGACCTTTGATTGACATCAAGAAAAACTGCACCTGGGAATGTGTTGGTAAAAGAGGGTTCTCCAACGCCACTAACCAGCACCCCTTGGGGGAGATGTTAGAGAAATGTCAAAGCTTCCTCTGTGTTCTCTGGTTCTGGCTTCATTTTGTGTAAAAATGACAGAACGACGTCCAGCTAAGAGTTGTTCTGGTGCTGTGCCAAACACTGGTACTCTCTAATGAGCACACCATCCCTCCCTTGAAGATCTTTGAGCAAGCAGTCTCTCATCCTATCATTCACTTTGGGAAGTTAAAGATCCTAATGGATTTTGACAAAAGGTCGACCTTTAGGAACCGCAGGAAACTCAAAATTCCCTCCATGGGTCAAGTACAGCATTGACCAGGTTGCCTTTTTCCTCGTAGAACCCTTGGGCAGCAACGGTGATTAAACCCAAAACGGGAGATCAAATCAAGTGTTAACAATCATGTGTTGATAACAACGCGTGGCACATGACCAAATACGGCGAGGCCCATCGCAGGCGCCATCGCAAATCCCCAGGCTTCCCACCGAGAGCAAAGTTGAAAGATGATAAAAAGTTTCACCAGGAACGACCCAATATCAAACTTTGACTTAAAAAAAAAGCTCCTGCTTTGATCACGTGACCCCAAGTCTCCACCTTCTGGGGCATGAAGCAGGGGTCAAATAAAAAAAAATCGTTATATATTTCATGCACTCCCCATGTTGATTACATGTACAAAGTTGAATTTTTAAAATGTTCCGGGTAATTGCATTTCTTGGTTTTTCACCCCGCCCAAAAATGATACCGCTTTCGCACCTTCGTGTCACGTGGTGATGGGCAATTCCACGGTTACTCACATTACAATACATTACATTAATGCATCTACATATATATATATATATATATATGTAATGTGAGTAACCGTGGAATTGCCCTGATCAACCTACCAAGTTTGTTGAATTTCTGAAAAGTACAGTACAGTATGGCCATCAAAGTTAACCTGGGCCACATCGGCACAACTGTCTAAGAGGAGGGGCATGACGGACAGACAGACAGACAGATGGGCGGACCCGTTTGCAATAACCCCCGGTTTTTTTTTGGAAAAGCATGGGGATAATAATGAAAAGTGAAAATATAATTTTTCAACTCCTTCCAGGTAGCATAAACCAAAAGCCTTCGTTACCGTTTAACCGCAAAGCGGGCAAGATCGTTTCCTGCATGGCATTCGGGCAACGAGGATGCCATGGCGTCTCCATCATGTTTATCCCATTTGTTTTCATGATGGAACAGTGCGCGTATTACAAAGGTGATTCAAAAAATCCTCCTTTTACGAAACAAATAAACTCATTCTGACCGAGAAATCGCCTAAAGAGAACAAAAACAGCCGGAAGTGACGTACAGAAACTGCTTCCTCACAGGTGATTGGTTGGAACACAACAAATGATATAATTAATGAATTCTCTTGAAAGGAAGTGTGACGCAGGACGAGGCAATGAGGCCCATCAAGGCCTACCTATGCTTGTTTGTCTGTGCTCTATCATTTTGAAATGCTGAACGTCAAGCAACGAAGCAGCACGTACCATCTTTAAAGTCTTCGGTTCGAACTGCAGACCTTCCAGACTCAGAGGGTAAGTTCTAACCACCCAGTGTGGTGAAGTAACACCTAACAGGTGTTCATACATTATGTGAATAAATATGCATTCCTCGGTACCTATGGAAATGTTCCCCATTCACCTTCTCGCTCCGGAACAATCCCTTCTCTCCTCCGGCACCATTTTCATCATGAGCAGAGAGTCTCCCCCATTGAGAGGACAACTTGTGCTTAGTTATTCACATATTTGTCCGTTGTTCAGTCAAGATACCTGCACAGTGTTTTGATAGGTATCAGTTCATGGGGCAGTTGGATGGTAAAGGACAGCAGGTTTACAAACGTATAAAGAGTACAATGGACGTGCACATACGCAAGGAGGAAAGGATGAATAACACAAAATGGTGGCTAACAATGGCCAAGCTAGCAACACAATGGGAAAGAATCGCCAGGTAGGGAACACATCGTGGATGCACAAGGTTTGAATGATATCCTCTTCCGGTTGGTTTCCACTTCCTTGCACCATTTTTATTCGACACGAGTTGATGAAATATTGTGTGTAGAGTTAAATTACATGGTATAGCTATTGGAAACGCTTTCGACATTCCTGACTTCCTGAATTCGGTACCTGGTCTTGTTTGAACATCGACTGGTCTTCATTAGATTTCCTTGTCGTACAGTGTTAGCATCAAAGTCAACCTGGGCCACATCGGTAAAACAGACCATCAACGTCAACTTGGGCCACATCGGTAAAACAGACCACCAACATCAACTTGGGCCACATCGGTGAAACAGACCACCAATGTCAACTTGGGCCACATAGGTAAAACAGACCATCAACGTCAACTTGGGCCACATCGGTAAAACAGACCACCAAAGTCAACCTGGGCCACATCGGTAAAACAAACCATCAACGTCAACTTGGGCCACATCGGTAAAACAAAACCACCAACGTCAACTTGGGCCACATCGGTAAAACAGACCACCAATGTCAACTTGGGCCACATAGGTAAAACAGACCATCAACGTCAACCTGAGTGACATCGGTAAAACAGACCACCAACATCAACTTGGGCCACATCGGTAAAACAGACCAACGTCAACTTGGGCCACATCGGTAAAACAGACCACCAATGTCAACTTGGGCCACATAGGTAAAACAGACCATCAACGTCAACTTGGGCCACATCGGTAAAACAGACCACCAACATCAGCTTGGGCCACATCGGTGAAACAGACCACCAATGTCAACTTGAGCCACATAGGTAAAACAGACCATCAACGTCAACTTGGGCCACACCGGTAAAACAGACCACCAACATCAGCTTGGGCCACATCGGTGAAACAGACCACCAATGTCAACTTGGGCCACATAGGTAAAACAGACCATCAACATCAACTTGGGCCACATAGGTAAAACAGACCAACAACATCAACCTGAGTGACATCGGTAAAACAGACCACCAACATCAACTTGAGCCACATCGGTAAAACAGACCACCAACGTCAACTTGGGTCACATCGGTAAAACAGACCACCAACGTCAACTTGGGCCACATAGGTAAAACAGACAACCAACGTCAACTTGAGCCACATCGGTGAAACAGACCACCGTCAACTTGGGCCACATCGGTAAAACAGACCACCAACGTCAACTTGACCCACATCGGTAAAACAGACCACCAATGTCAAATTGAGCCACATCGGTAAAACAGACCACCAACGTCAACTTGGGCCACATCGGTAAAAAAGACCACCAACATCAACTTGAGCCACATCGGTGAAACAGACCACCAACGTCAACTTGGGCCACATCAGTAAAAAAGACCACCAACATCAACTTGGGCCACATCGGTAAAAAAGACCACCAACATCAACTTGGGCCACAACGGTAAAACAGAACACCAACGTCAACCTGAGCGACATCGGTAAAACAGACCACCAACGTCAACTTGGGCCACATCGGTAAAACAGACCACCAACGTCAACTTGGGCCACATCGGTAAAACAGACCACCAACGTCAACAGACCACGAACGTTAACTTGAGCCACATCGGTAAAACAGACCACCAACGTCAACCTGAGCGACATCGGTAAAACAGACCACCAATGTCAACCTGAGCGACATCGGTAAAACAGACGACCAACGTCAACTTGAGCCACATCGGTAAAACAGACCACCAACGTCAACCTGAGAGACATCGGTAAAACAGACCACCAACGTCAACTTGGGCCACAAAGATAAAACAGACCACCAACGTCAACTTGAGCCACATCGGTGAAACAGACCATCAACGTCAACCTGAGCGACATCGGTAAAACAGACCACCAACGTCAACTTGGGCCACATCGGTGAAACAGACCACCAATGTCAACTTGGGCCACATAGGTAAAACAGACCATCAACGTCAACTTGGGCCACATCGGTAAAACAGACCACCAAAGTCAACCTGGGCCACATCGGTAAAACAAACCATCAACGTCAACTTGGGCCACATCGGTAAAACAAAACCACCAACGTCAACTTGGGCCACATCGGTAAAACAGACCACCAATGTCAACTTGGGCCACATAGGTAAAACAGACCATCAACGTCAACCTGAGTGACATCGGTAAAACAGACCACCAACATCAACTTGGGCCACATCGGTAAAACAGACCAACGTCAACTTGGGCCACATCGGTAAAACAGACCACCAATGTCAACTTGGGCCACATAGGTAAAACAGCCCATCAACGTCAACTTGGGCCACATCGGTAAAACAGACCACCAACATCAGCTTGGGCCACATCAGTGAAACAGACCACCAATGTCAACTTGAGCCACATAGGTAAAACAGACCATCAACGTCAACTTGGGCCACATCGGTAAAACAGACCACCAACATCAGCTTGGGCCACATCGGTGAAACAGACCACCAATGTCAACTTGGGCCACATAGGTAAAACAGACCATCAACATCAACTTGGGCCACATAGGTAAAACAGACCAACAACATCAACCTGAGTGACATCGGTAAAACAGACCACCAACATCAACTTGAGCCACATCGGTAAAACAGACCACCAACGTCAACTTGGCTCACATCGGTAAAACAGACCACCAACGTCAACTTGGGCCACATAGGTAAAACAGACAACCAACGTCAACTTGAGCCACATCGGTGAAACAGACCACCGTCAACTTGGGCCACATCGGTAAAACAGACCACCAACGTCAACTTGACCCACATCGGTAAAACAGACCACCAATGTCAAATTGAGCCACATCGGTAAAACAGACCACCAACGTCAACTTGGGCCACATCGGTAAAAAAGACCACCAACATCAACTTGAGCCACATCGGTGAAACAGACCACCAACGTCAACTTGGGCCACATCAGTAAAAAAGACCACCAACATCAACTTGGGCCACATCGGTAAAAAAGACCACCAACATCAACTTGGGCCACAACGGTAAAACAGAACACCAACGTCAACCTGAGCGACATCGGTAAAACAGGCCACCAACGTCAACTTGGGCCACATCGGTAAAACAGACCACCAACGTCAACTTGGGCCACATCGGTAAAACAGACCACCAACGTCAACAGACCACGAACGTTAACTTGAGCCACATCGGTAAAACAGACCACCAACGTCAACCTGAGCGACATCGGTAAAACAGACCACCAATGTCAACCTGAGCGACATCGGTAAAACAGACCACCAACGTCAACCTGAGAGACATCGGTAAAACAGACCACCAACGTCAACTTGGGCCACAAAGATAAAACAGACCACCAACGTCAACTTGAGCCACATCGGTGAAACAGACCATCAACGTCAACCTGAGCGACATCGGTAAAACAGACCACCAACGTCAACTTGGGCCACAAAGGTAAAACAAACCACCAACGTCAACTTGAGCCACATCGGTAAAACAGACCACCGTCAACCTGAGCCACATCGGTAAAACAGACCACCATCGTCAACCTGAGCGACATCGGTAAAACAGACCACCAACGTCAACTTGGACCACAAAGGTAAAACAGACCACCAACTTCAACCTGAGCGACATCGGTAAAACAGACAACCAACGTCAACCTGAGCAACATCGGTAAAACAGACCACCAACGTCAACTTGAGCCACATCGGTGAAACAGACCACCAACGTCAACAGACCACCGTCAACTTGAGCCACATAGGTAAAACAGACCACCAATGTCAAATTGGGCCACATAGGTAAAACAGACAACCAACGTCAACCTGAGCCACATCGGTAAAACAGACCACCAACGTCAACCTGAGCCACATCGGTAAAACAGACAACCAACGTCAACCTGAGCGACATCGGTAAAACAGACCACCAACGTCAACTTGGGCCACATCGGTAAAACAGACCACCGACAACTTGAGCCACATCGGTAAAACAGACCACCAACGTCAACTTGAGCCACATCGGTAAAACAGACCACCAACGTCAACCTGAGCGACATCGGTAAAACAGACCACCAATGTCAACCTGAGCCACATCGGTAAAACAGACCACCAACGCCAACTTTAGCCACATCGGTGAAACAGACCACCAACGTCAACAGACAACCGTCAAATTGAGCCACATCGGTGAAACAGACCACCAACGTCAACTTCGGCCACATAGGTAAAACAGTACACCAACGTCAACCTGGGCCACATAGGTAAAACAGACCACCAATGTAAACTTGGGCCACGTAGGTAAAACAGACCACCAACATCAACTTGGGCCACATCGGTAAAACAGACCACCAACATCAACTTGGGCCACATCGGTGAAACAGACCATCAACGTCAACTTGGGCCACATCAGTAAAACAGACCACCGATGTCAACTTGAGCTACATCGGTGAAACAGACCACCAACGTCAACTTGAGCCACATCGGTGAAACAGACTATCAACGTGAACTTGGGCTACATCGGTGAAACAGACCACCAACGTCAACTTGGGCCACATCGGTAAAACAGACCACCAACGTCAACATGAGGTTCATCGGTGAAACAGACCACCAACGTCAACTTGAGCCATATCGGTGAAACAGACCATCAACGTCAACTTGGGCCACATCGGTAAAACAGACCACCAACGTCAACTTGGGCCACATCGGTAAAACAGACCACCAATGTCAACTTGGGCCACGTCAGTAAAATAGACCACCAACGTCAACTTGGGCCACATCGGTAAAACAGACCACCAACGTCAACTTGAGCTACATCGGTAAAACAGACCACCAACGTCAACTTGGGCCACATCGGTAAAATAGACCACCAACGTCAACTTGGGGCACATCGGTAAAACAGACCACCAACGTCAACTTGAGCTACATCGGTAAAATAGACCACCAACGTCAACTTGGGCCACATCGGTAAAACAGACCACCGTCAACTTGGGCCACATCGGTAAAATAGACCACCAACGTCAACTTGGGCCACATCGGTAAAATAGACCACCAACGTCAACTTGGGCCACATCGGTAAAACAGACCACCAACGTCAACTTGAGCTACAACGGTAAAACAGACCACCAACGTCAACTTGGGCCACATCGGTAAAATAGACTACCAACGTCAACTTGGGCCACATCGGTGAAACAGACCACCAACGTCAACTTGAGCCACATCGGTAAAACAGACCACCGTCAACTTGGGCCACATCGGTAAAACAGACCACCAACGTCAACTTGGGCCACATCGGTAAAACAGACCACCAACGTCAACTTGGGCCACATCGGTAAAACAGACCACCAACGTCAACTTGGGCCACATAGGTAAAACAGACCACCAACGTCAACTTGGGCCACATAGGTAAAACAGGCCACCAACGTCAACTTGGGCCACATCGGTAAAACAGAACACCAACGTCAACTTGGGCCACATAGGTAAAACAGGCCACCAACGTCAACCTGTGCCACATCGGTAAAACAGACCACCAACGTCAACTTGGGCCACATCGGTAAAACAGACCACCAACGTCAACCTGTGCCACATCGGTAAAACAGAACACCAACGTCAACTTGGGCCACATAGGTAAAACAGGCCACCAACGTCAACTTGGGCCACATCGATAAAACAGACCACCAACGTCAACTTGGGCCACATCGGTGAAACAGACCAGCAACGTCAACTTGAGCTACATCGGTAAAACAGACCACCAACGTCAACTTGGGCCATATCGGTAAAACAGACCACCGTCAACTTGGGCCACATAGGTAAAACAGGCCACCAACGTCAACCTGGGCCACATCGGTAAAACAGACCACCAACGTCAACTTGGGCCACATAGGTAAAACAGGCCACCGTCAACTTGGGTCACATCGGTAAAACAGACCACCGTCAACTTGGGCCACATAGGTAAAACAGGCCACCAACGTCAACTTGGGCCACATAGGTAAAACAGACCACCAACGTCAACTTGGGCCACATAGGTAAAACAGGCCACCAACGTCAACTTGAGCCACATCGGTAAAACAGGCCACCGTCAACTTGGGCCACATCGGTAAAACAGGATATGCATGATGGCAGGAATGTGTTGATGGTTAATAAGTGTGCAGGTGAGCTTTGCAGTGCAGGTAAATTGCTCACCTTTCTGACGTATCGCTGTTATCACTGTAATCTGACAAGAATAAAATGCTCTCACTGTTTAAAGAAGTTGAAGATAAAGTATTTTATATTCTGTATAAAGTGTATATTGTGTGAAAAATGGCACTAGAAAAGGAGATCAACATGTGTTTCATGAATAATGTATCAATGCACCTCGTAACCACCTTCAGCCATTCCATGGGTTCAAAACACACCTCTTGGTAACGTGTGACGACATTAGGGAACGTGATGACGACATTTGGGAACGTGACGACGACATTTGGGAACGTGACGACGACATTTTGCGAACGTGACGACGACATTAGGGAACGTGATGATGACATTAGGGAACGTGACGACATTAGGGAACGTGATGACGACATTTGGGAACGTGACGACGACATTTGGGAACGTGACGACATTTGGGAACGTGACGACGACATTTACGAACGTGGCGACGACATTAGGGAACGTGATGACATATGGGAACGTGATGACATTTGGGAACATGATGACGACATTATGGAACGTGATGACGACATTTGGGAACGTGATGACAACATTTCCTGAAAGACATCCTGACGACAAGTCGACGCTACCTGGCCGGGTGGGCTTGGCAGGAATTTTAACATGTACAAACCGACTTACTGGGCTCTGCGGGTCATTGGATCAAAACCTCACCTGTGCCCACCTGTTACATGCACTATCTGCTGAGGTGCTGCCATCAGGTAGCCAACACCATGTAATCACCAAGATTTTAACATTTTCCTCGGAAAGACGACAGCTGAGCCTGAGGCAACCCACGTGGTGTTCTTTAAACGGCAAGCAGGGCCTTGAACTTTGACCCTGACATCTCAAACCAGCTACCTGAACGGATAAAGCAACACTAGACATGTTACCTGGGCTGCGGTATGTCGAGCTTCTCCTTACTGTGCACACTTGACGAAACGTCGTTCGGAACACCTTATTACGAGGACATAAAATTAACAAACCCCCCCCCCCCCCCCCCATGGACGAGCAGGTATTCCATCACTGTGACGAACGAAGCACAAACACTGAAATCCATTTATCAATGCACACCTGTAAACACATTCCATTTGGACAGACGGAGCATTTGCATTGCACAGAGTTCACCAAGCTGACCAGGTAGGCTCAGGTGTTCCATTGCTGACCAGGTAGGCTCAGGTGTTCCGTTGCGTAAAGTTCATTAAACTGACCAGGTAGGCTGTTTTACTCAAATCAGAATCAAATGAAATACCTTACCTGGTTTTCTATCAGCAGGAAAAATAACCAGCACACGTATTCCATCCAGGTAAAGAAAAGCCAGTTCATGAGACACAATGTATTTATTATCGACCTGTAAGTAAAATAGTGGAATTGTTCAGGCCCATCTCCTACACCTGTCCTGTCCTGTCCTGTCCTGATTCCATGTTTACCACCTGTTTTACCTTTGTACCCGTGAACCCAACATCCCTACCTTTGTCTTACGTTTCTCCATTCATCGACCACGTACGTCGTACAAACATCAACAAATGGTACATTCATCGACCACGTACAAACATAAACAAATGGTACATTCATCGACCACATGGACAAACATCAACAAATGGTACATTCATCGACCACATGGACAAACATCAACAAATGGTACATTCATCGACCACGTGCAAACATAAACAAATGGTAGATTCATCGAGCACATACAAACATAAACAAATGGTAGATTCATCGAGCACACAAACATAAACAAATGGTAGATTCATCGAGCACATACAAACACAAACAAATGGTACATTCATCGACCACGTGCAAACATAAACAATTGGTAGATTCATCGAGCACATAAATACATCAACAAATGGTACATTCATCGACCACGTGCAAACATAAACAAATGGTACATTCATCGAGCACATACAAACAGAAACAAATGGTAGATTAATCGACCACGTGCAAACATAAACAAATGGTAGATTCATCGAGCACATACAAACAGAAACAAATGGTAGATTAATCGACCACGTGCAAACATAAACAATTGGTAGATTCATCGAGCACATACAAACATCAACAAGTGGTACATTCATCGACCACGTGCAAACATAAACAAATGGTAGATTAATCGAGCACAGGCAAACACAAACAAATGGTACATTCATCGACCACGTGCAAACATAAACAAATGGTACATTCATCGAGCACATAAAAACATCAACAAATGGTACATTCATCGACCACGTGCAAACATAAACAAATGGTAGATTCATCGAGCACATACAAACATCAACAAGTGGTACATTCATCGACCACGTGCAAACATAAACAAATGGTAGATTCATCGAGCACAGGCAAACACAAACAAATGGTACATTCATCGACCACGTGCAAACATAAACAAATGGTAGATTCATTAGCACATACAAACATCAACAAGTGGTACATTCATCGACCACGTGCAAACATAAACAAATGGTAGATTCATCGAGCACATACAAACATAAACAAATGGTAGATTCATCGAGCACATAAAAACATCAACAAATGGTACATTCATCGACCACGTGCAAACATAAACAAATGGTAGATTCATCGAGCACATACAAACACAAACAAATGGTACATTCATCGAGCACATACAAACATCAACAAGTGGTACATTCATCGACCACGTGCAAACATAAACAAATGGTAGATTAATCGAGCACAGGCAAACACAAACAAATGGTACATTCATCGACCACGTGCAAACATAAACAAATGGTAGATTCATCGAGCACATACAAACATAAACAAATGGTAGATTCATCAAGCACATACAAACATAAACAAATGGTAGATTCATCGAGCACATACAAACATAAACAAATGGGATATTCATCGAGCACATACAAACACAAGCAAATGGTACATTCATCGACCACGTGCAAACATAAACAATTGGTAGATTCATCGAGCACATAAAAACATCAACAAATGGTACATTCATCGACCACGTGCAAACATAAACAAATGGTACATTCATCGAGCACATAAAAACATCAACAAATGGTACATTCATCGACCACGTGCAAACATAAACAAATGGTAGATTCATCGAGCACATACAAACATCAACAAGTGGTACATTCATCGACCACGTGCAAACATAAACAAATGGTAGATTCATCGAGCACAGGCAAACACAAACAAATGGTACATTCATCGACCACGTGCAAACATAAACAAATGGTAGATTCATTAGCACATACAAACATCAACAAGTGGTACATTCATCGACCACGTGCAAACATAAACAAATGGTAGATTCATCGAGCACATACAAACATAAACAAATGGTAGATTCATCGAGCACATAAAAACATCAACAAATGGTACATTCATCGACCACGTGCAAACATAAACAAATGGTAGATTCATCGAGCACATACAAACACAAACAAATGGTACATTCATCGAGCACATACAAACATCAACAAGTGGTACATTCATCGACCACGTGCAAACATAAACAAATGGTAGATTAATCGAGCACAGGCAAACACAAACAAATGGTACATTCATCGACCACGTGCAAACATAAACAAATGGTAGATTCATCGAGCACATACAAACATAAACAAATGGTAGATTCATCAAGCACATACAAACATAAACAAATGGTAGATTCATCGAGCACATACAAACATAAACAAATGGTAGATTCATCGAGCACAGGCAAACACAAACAAATGGTACATTCATCGACCACGTGCAAACATAAACAAATGGTAGATTTATTAGCACATACAAACATCAACAAGTGGTACATTCATCGACCACGTGCAAACATAAACAAATGGTAGATTCATCGAGCACATACAAACATAAACAAATGGAAGATTCATCGAGCACATAAAAACATCAACAAATGGTACATGCATCGACCACGTGCAAACATAAACAAATGGTAGATTCATCGAGCACATACAAACACAAACAAATGGTACATTCATCGACCACGTGCAAACATAAACAAATGGTAGATTCATCGAGCACATACAAACATAAACAAATGGTAGATTCATCGAGCACGTACAAACATAAACAAATGGTAGATTCATCGAGCACATACAAACATCAACAAGTGGTACATTCATCGACCCCATGTACAAACATCAACAAATGGTACATTCATCGACCACGTACAAACATAAACAAATGGTAGATTAATCGAGCACATACAAACATCAACAAATTTTACATTCATTGGCCACATGCAAACATAAACAAATGGTAGATTAATCGAGCACATACAAACATAAACAAATGGGAGATTCATCGAGCACATACAAACATAAACAAATGGTAGATTAATCGAGCACATACAAACATAAACAAATGGTAGATTCATCGAGCACATACAAACATAAACAAATGGTAGATTCATCGAGCACATACAAACATAAACAAATGGTACATTCATTGACCACGTACAAACATAAACAAATGGTACATTCATCGAGCACGTACAAACATAAACAAATGGTGTATTCATCAACCACGTACAAACATAAACAAATGGTAAATTAATCGACCACGAACAAACATAAACAAATGGTACATTCATCGAGCACGTACAAACATAAACAAATGGTGTATTCATCAACCACGTACAAACATAAACAAATGGTAAATTAATCGACCACGTACAAACATAAACAAATGGTACATTCATCGACCACGTACAAACATAAACAAATGGTACATTCATCGACCACGTGCAAACATAAACAAATGGTAGATTCATCGAGCACATACAAACATAAACAAATGGTACATTCATCGACCACGTACAAACATAAACAAATGGTACATTCATCGAGCACGTACAAACATAAACAAATGGTGTATTCATCAACCACGTACAAACATAAACAAATGGTAAATTAATCGATCACATACAAACATAAACAAATTGTCCATTCTTCGACCACGTGTCCAACCATAAACAAATGGTAAATTCATCGATCACATACAAACATAAACAAATTGTCCATTCTTCGACCACGTGTCCAACCATAAACAAATGGTAAATTCATCGAACACGTACAAACATAAACAAATGGCACATTCACCACAACAAGGTGTCTGAATCACGTCTCATGAAGCCTCACAACGACGTACACCACAACAAGGTGTCTGAATCATGTCTCATGAAGCCTCACAACGACGTACACCACAACAAGGTGTCTGAATCATGTCTCATTAAGCCTCACAACTACGTACACCACAACAAGGTGTCTGAATCATGTCTCATGAAGCCTCACAACTACGTACACCACAACAATGTGTCTGAATAATGTCTCATGAAGCCTCACAACGACGTACACCACAACAAGGTGTCTGAATAATGTCTCATGAAGCCTCACAACGACGTACACCACAACAAGGTGTCTGAATCATGTCTCATTAAGCCTCACAACTACGTACACCACAACAAGGTGACTGAATCATGTCTCATTAAGCCTCACAACTATGTACACTACAACAAGGTGTCTGAATCATGTCTCATGAAGCCTCACAACGACGTACACCACAACAAGGTGTCTGAATCATGTCTCATGAAGCCTCACAACGACGTACACCACAACAAGGTGACTGAATCATGTCTCATGAAGCCTCACAACTACGTACACTACAACAAGGTGACTGAATCATGTCTCATGAAGCCTCACAACGACGTACACCACAACAAGGTGTCTGAATCATGTCTCATTAATCCTCACAACTAGGTCCACTACAACAAGGTGTCTGAATCATGTCTCATGAAGCCTCACAACTAGGTCCACTACAACAAGGTGTCTGAATCATGTCTCATTAATCCTCACAACTAGGTCCACTACAACAAGGTGTCTGAATCATGTCTCATGAAGCCTCACAACTACGTACACTACAACAAGGTGTCTGAATCATGTCTCATGAAGCCTCACAACTAGGTCCACTACAACAAGGTGTCTGAATCATGTCTCATTAATCCTCACAACTAGGTCCACGACAACAAGGTGTCTGAATCATGTCTCATGAAGCCTCACAACTAGGTCCACTACAACAAGGTGTCTGAATCATGTCTCATGAAGCTTCACAACTACGTACACCACAACAAGGTGTCTGAATCATGTCTCATTAATCCTCACAACTAGGTCCACTACAACAAGGTGTCTGAATCATGTCTCATGAAGCCTCACAACTAGGTCCACTACAACAAGGTGTCTGAATCATGTCTCATTAAGCCTCACAACTACGTACACTACAACAAGGTGTCTGAATCATGTCTCATGAAGCCTCACAACTACGTACACCACAACAAGGTGTCTGAATCATGTCTCATGAAGCCTCACAACGACGTACACCACAACAAGGTGTCTGAATCATGTCTCATGAAGCCTCACAACTACGTACACCACAACAAGGTTGCTGCAGGTTTGCAAAAACATAAATACTTTGAAGTTGCATTCATGGACTGTGTTGGTGACAGTCAAACTTACCATACATGATACATGTACGATGTACCTCATATATCCTAATTGTCTCGCGAACCAACGCCCCCTGCCACGCCCCCCGTCCCGCCCCCTGCCACGCCCCCCGTCCCACCCCCCAAATTTCCTACCAGAATCGGACGTTCCAAGACGGGCATCTCACCTTATCAAAATCAAGATGCGAGCAGAAACGACCGCGGAACTTGCACATGATGAGCATGTCACGGAGGTCGTGTCCGGCACGTCCGTAGAACTCGCGCATGCTGAATGGGCGTGGCTTGAAGTTGCGGAAGTCGGCGCGCTCGCGCAGCGACCTGAACACACCTGGTTCCACAAGGTGCGCGTCGGGCACCTCGAGGCGCGCGTCCAGGAGCCGCAGAAACTCGCCCGCGTGGTAAAGGTCGTTGCTGGTGACGCGTGAGAATCTGAACGCGTTGAGGTTGCAGAAGGTCACCACCGGGAAAGGCATGAACGACGAGGGCACCTCGTCGAGCTTGGTCGCTTGCGGGTAGTCCAAGTAGCGCTGCACCCTTTCGGCGCACATGAAGAAGAAGAGCGCGAGTGAGCACAGGAACGCCACGAGCCAGAGCATCCGGCGGCAGGTGAAGCCGCCCGAGCCGAAGATGTGTCTGATGCCGTGAAGGGTCGAACTTCGACAGAAGGATTCGAGGGAGGGAACCCGAGCTCCGCCGTCACTCTCGGCTTCAGAAGATGCAGCAGCTCGCAGCTCCAGCCCCTTCTCCATCGTGCAATATCCCACCTGGAAAAGTGTGGAACACCTTTCGGATTTTCAGGGCAGGCTCAAAATTGGCGCCTGAGGGGAAGGAAAAGAATGATTAAAGCGGCAGAATATCCTGTTTCATAACTCTTTTAGTCACAAGATAATTGAGAATATATTCTTTTATCTTACGAGAGCAGCAAACATCACCTCTTAAAATTCATACAGATTGTCATCTCCTTAAACATCCATTTTAACCAGGTACTGAATTCGTGACACTGGAGGCAGAACATTCCCCTGATTATCCGGACACCGACAACATTTTCGAACTCCAAACAAATAACCGGACAAGCTCAAAATAAGGAGGTGAACAGGGGCAGCGTGCCAGCTCGAAATAAGGAGGTCAACAGGGGCAGCGTGCCAGCTCGAAATGAGGAGGTGAACAGGGGCAGCGTGCCAGCTCGAAATGAGGAGGTGAACAGGGGCAGCGTGCCAGCTCGAAATAAGGAGGTGAACAGGGGCAGCGTGCCAGCTCGAAATAAGGAGGTCAACAGGGGCAGCGTGCCAGCTCGAAATGAGGAGGTGAACAGGGGCAACGTGCCAGCTCGAAATGGAGGTAAACAGGGGCAACGTGCCAGCTCGAAATGAGGAGGTAAACAGGGGCAACGTGCCAGCTCGAAATGAGGAGGTAAACAGGGGCAACGTGCCAGCTCGAAATAAGGAGGTAAACAGGGGCAGCGTGCCAGCTCGAAATAAGGAGGTAAACAAGGGCAGTCTGCCAGCTCGAAATAAGGAGGTAAAAAAGGGCAGTGTGCCAGCTCGAAATGAGGAGGTAAACAGGGGCAACGTGCCAGCTCGAAATAAGGAGGTGAACAGGGGCAGCGTGCCAGCTCGAAATAAGGAGGTCAACAGGGGCAGCGTGCCAGCTCGAAATGAGGAGGTAAACAGGGGCAACGTGCCAGCTCGAAATGAGGAGGTGAACAGGGGCAGCGTGCCAGCTCGAAATAAGGAGGTCAACAGGGGCAGCGTGCCAGCTCGAAATGAGGAGGTGAACAGGGGCAACGTGCCAGCTCGAAATGGAGGTAAACAGGGGCAACGTGCCAGCTCGAAATGAGGAGGTAAACAGGGGCAACGTGCCAGCTCGAAATGAGGAGGTAAACAGGGGCAACGTGAGTAGTGTAATAATGTTGCTTCTGGGACACCTCCGTTTAACATGGGAAATCCCTATCTAATGTCATTTACCCCCTTGTCTTTTTCAAAAATCATAAACACCTCTATTTCTCCCACCCTCATCTTTATAAACCTTTTGTCTGTAGTACCTATCCTTAATGTTGTTCATTAGACCACTCAAACACTACAAATATTTGTTTTCTCTTATAGACCTATCATCCTTCTTCTACATATCATCTGGCAGATTAATCTTTGACCCACTCAAACATTGACCCATTCACTTCCATATTAATTCTTTCCCTCCCTCATTGCCCCTAAACACCTATATTTCTCTCACCCTGTTCTTTACGAACCTTCTAACCTTTTGACATGTTATCCTTATTCATTAGACCACTTAAACACCTGTGATCCTTCTGACCTCATGGACCTTTTAACCTTTTACTCTTAATATCATCTGGTGAATATAACCCACTCAAACAACGACCCTACAAATATTTGTTTATGCGTGGGAAATAATTTAATTCTCCTACAACTCTCTTCACCATCTAATATATTAACAAAAAATATGTTTGAGTTTGGTTCTTTATTAAGATATTTTAACTGAGCTAAGATAAAATGGTAAACCTCCCTCAATGTTCTTGTTTGAGCGCCTCCAGTGCCACATACCATTTTTTGGTAAGCTCCGCCCACTTTTTGGTAAACCACGCCCATTTTTTACTAAGCCCGCCCACTTTTTGTTAAGCCACGCCCACTTTTTACTAAGCCCCGCCCACTTTTGCTAAGCTCCTCCCACTTTTGCTAAGTCCCACCCACTTTATAAACTCTTCAGCATTGTATCATTTCCAGGTAATACATTACATCATTTTCAGGGAATTTCCATCACATCATTTCCAGTTAAGACACGCCCAGGGAATTTCCACAGGAAGACACACCCAGTCCTTATAAAAGGCACCGACCACACAGGCTTTTTCAAACACGCTTTCTGCTTCACTTGAGAATGGACTACTATGCCGAAATGGAATGGGATAACTTTGCTATTCCATGGAGTCCTACTACCTGTGTAGAACTCAACCTTCAGATTGATGAACTGGACTCGAACCTCTTATCAATGGAGGTAAGTTTGTTTATTTATTTATTTATTTATTTAATTTTTTTTTTTTTTTTTTTTTTTTTTTTTTAAGATGAGACTCGTGTAAGAGTTAACAAAGTTTATTTTAATATTCATAGAGCTTGATTTATACAAATAAAAAATATTGTATTAAATTAATACATTGTTATTTTCTTTCACAGGAAATTGTATCTGAGATACGAAATGAAAATTCTGCTTTTAACACAACTTGGGATGAAGTTATTTTTTTGTTTGAAGACATTTTGAACAACCAAGACCCCCAGAACGAGTTCTACCTTGATGACCCAGCCAAAGAGTTATACCTTGGAGATCCACAAAATCCTGAAAAAGAGTTTTACCATGATGATACTTGTTGTGAGTTATCAAAACAAAACCCACTGAACAAGTTCTACCTTGATGAGCCAGAATACAAGTCATACATTGGAGACCCACAAATTTCTGAAAATTGGGAAAGGAGAGTTCTCCCTGATGGTCCGCAGTTATACTATGTGAGACACATCATAGAAACCCTAAAAAATTGGGCAAGGAGAGTTCTCCCTGATGGTCCGCAGTTATACTATGTGAGACACATCATAGAAACCCTAAAAAATTGGGCAAGGAGAGTTCTCCCTGATGGTCCGCAGTTATACTATGTGAGACACATCATAGAAACCCTAAAAAATTGGGCAAGGAGAGTTCTCCCTGATGGTCCGCAGTTATACTATGTGAGACACATCATAGAAACCCTAAAAAATTGTGAAATGGGAATTCTCCCTGATGGTCCGCAGTTATACTATGTGAGACACATCATAGAAACCCTAAAAAATTGGGAAAGGGAAGTTTTCCCTGATGGTCCGCAGTTATACTATGTGAGACTTATCACGGAAACCCCCAATATTTCTGAAAATTGTGGTTTTACCTTGGGGACTTGGAAAGATGGTTATATTTTTGGAGACTCGGAATGGGGGTTTTGTTTTGATGACTCGGAATGTGATACCTATCTTGGAGGCTCAACAGGAATGTGGTTATACCTTGGGAACTTGGAAAGTTGGTTTTATTTTGGAGACTCTACCTGTGGGGTTCCTCTTGGAGACTCTTTGGATTCTAAAGCAATGAACAATGTTCTTTATTTAATGACGCTTGATTTAAGCAATATCAAGAAAGTTCGAGGAAGAAAATGCTGGAAAATTCTTTCTTCCCATTTCTACTTCTTCAAACTTAAAAGCCTTGAAAGACAGAATTGGAGGAAGAGGAAAAAAAAAAAAAGAAATACGTATTTAAAAAAGAAGAAAAGAAAGATTATGTTAGGGTTTGGGTGGGATTTTGAATGTGAGGGTTAGGGATGGGGTTGGGTTAGGGTTGGGATTTTGAATGTGAGGGTTAGGGTTGGGGTTGGGTTAGGGATGGGGTTGGGTTAGGGATGGGTTGGGTTAGGGTTGGGATTTTGAATGTGAGGGTTAGGGTTGGGGTTGGGTTAGGGATGGGATTGGGTTAGGGTTGGGATTTTGAATGTGAGGGTTAGGGATGGGTTGGGTTAGGGATGGGGTTGGGTTAGGGATGGGGTTGGGTTAGGGTTGGGGTTGGGTTAGGGATGGGGTTGGGTTAGGGATGGGGTTGGGTTAGGGATGGGGTTGGGTTAGGGATGGGGTTGGGTTAGGGATGGGTTGGGTTAGGGATGGGTTTGGGTTAGGGATGGGGTTGGGTTAGGGCTTGGGTTGGGTTAGGGTTTGTATATTATTATGACTCACTCGCACATACACACACACACAAAAGTTAAGCCCCAACTAAAAAGTTGTGGGATTCTGTGTTTGGGGTTCACAGATTTAAAAACGTATCCCCATTATACACACACAAAAGTTAAGCCCCAACTAAAAAGTTGTGGGATTCTGTGTTTGGGGTTCACAGATTTAAAAACGTATCCCCATTATACACACACAAAAGTTAAGCCCCAACTAAAAAGTTGTGGGATTCTGTGTTTGGGGTTCACAGATTTAAAAACGTATCCCCATTATACACACACAAAAGTTAAGCCCCAACTAAAAAGTTGTGGGATTCTGTGTTTGGGGTTCACAGATTTAAAAACGTATCCCCATTACATTTTATTTATTTATTTATTATTTTCAAGGGTATTATCTGCTTACTTGTGTTTTTTGTAATTCTTGTGAGTAAAATGAACCCAAGATTTCTTCTCCATTTAAATCATATAATTTGTAGGTCCAAGGGACTGTATCCATTACATCAATGATTTTAAATAATTCACGAGTCCATTTTTGTGTATAACCTTTCTCAAAATGACTTTTCCATTTGTATATTCTTACAATATCACCAACTTTAAACTTGGGCTTTCTCAAATTAATCTCCTTTTCATATTCTAATTTTGTAAATGTTTCTGATGGTTTTGATTGTGTTGATGAATGAACTGTATTATTGTAATTATCTACAATATCCTGAATTAAATACACCCATTTTTGAGAACCGAGTTGTGTGAATTTTTTATATAATTTCTCTTTTAAAGTACGATTAAAACGCTCAATAACAACTGCCTTTCCTTCATTAAAGGTGCTGTATAATTTAATACCCTTCCCCTTAAGAAATTTCATGAATATTTTGTTATAGAACTCTGTTCCCTCATCAGTCCATAACTTCTTTGGTTTCCTTTTATCCCGATCAAATATTAGCTTAAAGGCTAACATTAAAGTATCACCCCTTTTATTTTTTAAAGGGACAACCCAGGCAAATCTACTCCTCAAATCAATAACGGTTAAAGCATACCTGTATCCCCTGTCATTATTCAATTCAATTAAATCAGCGGACCATGTGTGGTCAGTGTATTTAGAATAAACCTTCCTTCTTTTAAACTTTGTGATTATAGGTTTGTGTAATTCTTCAGCCAAAAGCTCCTCAGTCTTGATGACATCATTAGAGCCTAATAGTTTTTTGAGGAATAACCAAGACCAAGTTTCAATTTAGCATTTATCAAATTTCTCACAATAAACCTATCAACTTTCTCTCTCAACGTTGGATTTTGTATCAAAGACAAATTATACAACATTTCGCTGTCGGCTTTATGTTTTTCAGTCAACGTAGTGGTTTTCCCATAAGCAATATCATGCTTCATACACACTTCGTCAACCCTATTTGTAGGTTTAGACCAAGGTTTAGGATTGTCAGCCTCATCTAATCTTTTATCCAAGTTTGTTCCTGGACCACAGAAAGAATACCCTGGAAGGTGTAATTCCCCTGGAATTCCAGTTGTTGTAAATTTACTTCCTGACAGAAACTTTTGTATGTCTCCTCCTCTTTTAGGAGAGATGAATTGGCACTTTTTAGAGCCACATACTTGACATATTCCTTTTTGATAAACTCTATTATTTTTAGCTTTAACATAAGAGATATTTTTAGATTTAGTTTTCTTTTTACATTTGAGACAATAACTCATATTTATTTATCAGAAAAATTCCGACAGAGTATCAAAACCTTTTTGGTTTTCAACATATACATTTCAATCTTTATTTTTAAAACATAAAGAATCCTAAGGAATGCCTTCACTCTCTCCTCCATTTATTTACAAATAAAAACTAACTAAAGTCAATGACACCAACATCATCAATCACATAATCTTTTCCTTCTTCTTCTTCTTCTTCTTCTTCACCACTTTCTCGTTTAAATCTCCTCCCTGAAATTGAAGACATTGACGTTCTTATTTTTGAAACCATTATCTTCATAAGAGTTGTTAATTCTTTAATTTCCTCTTCGGTGCGTTGAGATTGATTTATTTGCTTTAATACACTCAATCTTTTATGAATCTCAATGATTTCCATCTTTTTATATTTTTCCTCCCTCTCTCTTTGCTCCCTCTCCTCCTCCTCCATTTTCTCCCTCTCCTCCTTCTCCTTTTTCTCCCTTTTCTCCCTTTCCTCCTTCTCCCTTTTCTCCCTTTCCTCCTTCTCATTTTTCTCCCTCTCCTCCTTCTCCTCCTTTTTCTCCCTCTCCTCCTTCTCCTCCCTCTCCCTTTCCTCCTTCTCCTTTTTCTCTCTTTCCTCCTTCTCTTCTTCAACTCCTTCCTCATCCCTTGCTACCCTTGAGTTTGAACCCCAAAGAATATTATACATATACTCATCTGGATTTTGAGATATTCTTGTATCTATAATTATTTTTCTCATAATAGGATACCAATAAGATTTGTTGACGATTTCTAAAAGAGTTTTATATTTCATAACTTTGAGAAGTTCATTTTTATTTAATATTTTAAATAAGTCTCTATTTGTGGGTTTAACAATATCAGTATAAGGCCAGTTTTTAATGACAAAATTCCCATGTATATGCTCCAAATCATAAGGTATGTAATACCGAGCACCCTTTTCTTGTAGGTATCCTTGAATACAAAAATTATAATTCTCTTGTAGTCTTCTTCCTGCCATTTATGTATCAGAAATATATGTGAGATTAATATTATGACAGGTAATACCACCCCATCTTCCCACTACCAAATCGGTTTGTATTCCTCGGCTTTCTATCCTTATCTCATTACCTTCCTTCTTTGTCATGCGAACCATCGCTATACTATCATATATTTTTCTTTTCTTAAAATCACGTATTTGTTGTTTACTAATTGTACTTCCACATAAATCCTTATCCTCACCAAGTGGATAATATTCTTCTTTACGAGACTGATTTAAATCATGTAGGTCTTCTATGTTTATTGAAAAAGACCAATTATACCCTAAATCAGGCATATCATACCCCCATTTATTAATTCGCATATTAACTAAATGTCCTTCTTTATAAAATTCAATTGTAAGCAGGTAGTTAAATTCAATGAGGAAAGGTGTATGGTCAGTATAACCAGGTGTTGTGGTTGTAAATTTTACTTCTTTCACAAAACGTGCTGTTTTCTTTAAAAATATATATTGTGATAAATCACTTAATCTAATTAAGTCATTCGCATCTGTAGGGTTTGGATAATTGATTAATTTATAAGTATTCTTCATATTAATATTTTTACTTACACTATATTTTTGTCGTTCAGCCTGTGCCTTTGTATAATAATTTGATAAATCAATATCCTGAGAGGATTTTCCAAAGATAGAACCATCTTTTCCAACATAAGTCATTTATATTAGATTAAAAATGATATCATAAAAATTTTCATTATTGTTGAGTTGAAATAATACATATAAACATAATTGACCACAACATTTAGAATTAATTTCTTGAACTTGAAATGTTTGATAAACACCATTCTGTAAGAATTGTATTACTTCAACAGGTGGTGGCATACCATAACTATCAAAATAATATTTATCCTGACTATTATGAATACAAACCCAATGAGAACCATTCTGTGTGTCTAAATTCATAATAATATTCTTTGTATTCTTATTTATATGTATTAATTCATCTCTCATACAGATTACCACATTATCAATTTTTAGTGTTTTACAATACTTGGCTAGTTCTATATTTGACGTTGTATTCTTTCCAAATTGTTTAAACCATTTATCCATTTATTTATGAGAAAGATATAATCCATTACCCCGTTTAGTTAGTTTAACACCCGCTTGAGCGATAGAGGAAAGCATATCACCAACCAACAATCTAGCTTTATCAGGTAGACTTTCAAGTTTTTGAGCAAAATCTACAATTACACCACTTCCACTAATTTGTTTCTCCAACTCCTTGTTATGTCTTTCCAATTCTTTTTGAGCTTTTAGTTGTGCCTTCCTTTCGTTAGCAGTTTTTACCGCTGCTGAAATACCACCAGTCAATGCTCCCGCCGCACTTAAACCAGCAAATAAAGGAATTAGAAACGGGAGAAATCCTCCTCTTGACTCGTCTATTGAATATTTCTTTAACATAGGTTTCGTCATTTTAATTTTAAGTGATCCAACATCATTTAGTGTTTTTACTTGTGTGTGTGTGAGTAAAACATCAATTCTTACAGCTCCTTTTCTTTGAATTGTATTAACATTAATAATACAAGGCTTTTGATTTTGAATACAAGATGTTAATTTATTAAGATTGATTTGATTAACATATACCCCTACCATTTATTTATGAGAAAAAACCTATGTGATATTAATCATAACACCATTATCTGTATTAATCTGTAATTCTGTTTCCTCCAAAAGCAAACAATAAGCATCAACTTCTTCATTCTCCCCTCTTTCAATGTATAGAGAAGTATCCACTCGATTAGACTTTATAGTTTCCTTTTGAGAACTCAGGTCAATTGCATAGATTGTATATAAACCTTTAAATGCAACCATATCCAAAATAGGATCATTATTACCATTACTTTCACACACTTTTTGGTAGGACTTGTAGGCTTCCGCATAATCATTTTTTTCCCAATCAATTTCCAATCTATCTCGCGGATAAAATGTGCCATCAAGAGAAACCCGAAGTTGTTTCACCTTAGCATTATCACTCAGCGCATTATTCTTATTAGTACCCTCCTCTCCATCTGGTTTTTTAAAAATGAGCCATAGGTATCGTGGCTTTCCTTCAAGAACACCCAAATTCCAAGTGTAGGTAGTGTGTTCCAGTTTAACGTGTTGACATCTTCTTTTAAGGTATGATACATTTAGCGGTTTCTTTGAGTTAAGTCTTCTATTTAACATCTCCTCCGTTTTAAGATTAGGAGTATATTCATTGATATACCAACACAAATCATTAATAACAAATTTATTATTGTCGCCAAAAGCATTTTCAGCCCCAAAAAGCAATCTATTTACATTATCATTCCTTTGTAGTTGAAATCTAATTTTAAGACCATACAAAACTTTATCATAATCACAAAATCCAAATATACCTTTAAGAGGTACTGCTACGGTAAAACTATTCTCAGCTTTTGCGTCATCATTATACATTGACTTCCTTTGACTATAACCAGGGTCTGTGTTTGTTCCCGTTGACATATCAGGAATAAAGCCTTCAACAGCTCCCTTACCCATTCTATCACCAAACGAATATAGTGTAAATTTCATCATTTCAGATGTAGCAGAGACATAATCAACCGCTTCAACCTCTTGTGTTCCAATATACAGGCGAACACTGTCAAACATTTTCCAGAAGAAATCATTTACGAGTGTAGCATTAGTATTATTCGCAGCCTTAGTGAATTTAAATTTACACAGCAAGAAACTATCAGCTATATTCAAGTAAGTTTGTTGATTATTTATTTCAAAACTTTTTGTTCCGTTTGAATTCCAGTCGGTTCCTGTAATAGCATTTACCTTAAAATAGTCTTCCTTTTTAGTAGAGTTTGAAATGATAATCGTATCATCCAAATCATAGATACTATCAATCGCTTCCATACTTGTATTTATATAGTATTAAAATTGTTGAAACCCTGACCCAAGTATTTTAATGATTTTTTGTCGTTCTTGTGAAGATAGTTGAGTTTTACCTTTTTTAATTTCTTTGATTGCTTGTAATTTATGGGACTCCTTTTGAGCATCTTTTATACTCTTTACAACACCTGCTACATTTCCCATGAGAGAAGCAGTTGAACCAATTAGGTCTTTATGTTTAAGAATGGTTGAACCAATACCCATTAGAGTATCAATTATCCCATCTCCTTTATTTCGAAATTGATGACCCACACCCCGTTGTCTCTTAGGTTTATAGTATCCTTTACCCACATACCTTGTATAGTCTGGTGAAAGGAACATGCCCTCCCCTGTAATTATTTTATATTTTCCCAACTCGTGTTTTCTTACAATAACCATTATTTATTTATTGAAAAACTTCACGTAGGTGAATTCTGATGGATATAATTTCATCATTAAAGGATATCATACGATTATCTTGGTCGGTTATCCTAAAATTTACTCTGTATATGGTTTTTCCTGACACAGGTAAATAGACAAGCTTTTTTGGTTCCATATTAAATTTATAACCAATCGGGGTTGAGTATGCACTGAATGAAAATATTGTATTTGTTCTTATTCCATCGTTATAAGCACCATCAATCAAATCACAATGAATTAATACTGAATTTATACCGGAGGATATTTGGATAACATTATCACTGTAAAACGTCCCGTTATTTTCAATCTTTTTTGAAGAGAAACCCAATAGCTCTCTGAACGAATTTTCAATCGTGAAATCAACTTTATAATTATTTTTCAGTTTAATAGTTGATTTTGAAGTGTGTGTTTGAATATCTATTACAATATTTTTTGGTTCATCACCTTTTTCTTTCATAAGGCGAGAGACTTCTGAAGATATTTGAGAAATC
This sequence comes from Myxine glutinosa, assembly GCF_964187855.1. Lineage (NCBI taxonomy): Eukaryota > Metazoa > Chordata > Myxini > Myxiniformes > Myxinidae > Myxine > Myxine glutinosa. The sequence goes on along the minus strand of NC_136270.1, from coordinate 128,492,320 downwards.
TCGTAAGCTCCAGGTGAAACAGTTATAGTTTTGTAGGCAGTGCCTGGATTATAACTAAACTTGTTGTTTTTCTCTGTGATATTAAAAAGGGTATTGTAAGTTTCCATTGACAACAAAGATGCCTCATATGAGGTAAGGGGGTCAAGTTGTAGTGGGTAAGGGAATGAAGCTGTGTAATCGCTCGTTGTGAAATTAAAACTAAGAATTGTGCTTCTCATCTTATTTAATATCTAATAAAATATCTTTGTATTGACATTTATTAATTATTTTCATGTTCATCAACTGATCTAAAATGGCTGAGGATTCATTAAAACAATTGTTGTTTCCAGCCTTCTTACTACCTAATAACAATAATAGCCTATTAACTAATTGTGATGGGTCATTTGGAAGAAAACTAACACCCGAACCAAGCTTACTTAAAGCATCAATAATATGTTTCTCCTTCTCATTCTTCTTACTTTTACCAGCAACAGAAACTCCATAATCAAGTGTATTTAACAACTCAATATATACCCTATCTTCCTCTCTTTCCATATCAAGTGGTTCCTCAAAATATTTTGAACCGCTGAATCCGGGGTTTGTTAGAAGAAACATTAATCTTGGAGTTAATTTAACATTTGGTTGAGTAGAACTCAAGAACATCAATTCATCATTAAATATCAATACCTTTTCTTCCACAAGATGAAACACTGCTGGTTCTTCTGTTGGAATGAGACCTGCTCTGGTTTTTGAACCCGCAGAATATTCATTGTTTTGAAGAGCTTCCACAACATAATTAGGGGGTTGATTTACCTGCTCAAGTTTCCGAAATAATCCCTCGTCATCATATTCTAATTCACCAAGTTCTTGTTTTGTTATCTGACTAAAATCTTTGAGCATTTGAAGTTTTTTCGGAGTAAATTCTACCGTGGGAACTGTAGGGTGTTGAGTTTTCAAAAGTGGTTTAAAGAATTTCTCTTGTTTTCTTTCAAAGGCTTCTTCACCAGTTAGTTTCTGTCTCCGTTTCTTCTTTATCTCTTCCTGTTGTTTAACAACTTTTGAAACTAATTGTTGATGTTCCTTAAACTTTCTTTCTCTTTCTTCAGTATTCATTTTCTGTATTTATTTATTGAAAAATATCATTTAGTATCTCATCTTGTTTCACAACAATATATTTATATTTTCCAATCGTGTGTTTCATATAATTTTCAAATTCTTTTTTACTACATAACGTAGAGCAATTATCTATCCAAAAATTATTTACATCTATTGAATTTAACTTAAATAAAATAAAAGTATTGGCATTGTTTCTTATTGAGCGTCGAGGGAGTTGAAAATATGATTGACTAAGATATATACAATTACAAGAAGAATGTCTCCCTCTTGTATAGTAGCTATCCATTACTGTTTGGTTTCTCTCATTAACACAATCATCAAAGATGACAAGGTTCTTTTTTGATTTATCTAAATCTTGAGGTGAAGGTATATCATCCGTATTATCACTGAGAATACAAGTTATGGGTTTCGATTTTGATTTCTGTGTATCACAAAATAATTGTATTATATCATCAATATTATAATCATTTAGTTTGTTTTGAAGTTTAAATAAACCGATAATGTCTTCCTTTTTAAGACCCGCATTAAAACCCTGTGAGAGTAGTTGATACTCGGGTTGAAAACTTGACTTTGTAAAAATTATTAAATTATCATAATCTAAAAAATTAGAACCAAGGAGCATCTTTAAAAGTAAACAGGTTTTTCCACATCCGCTTGAACCAACTATTAGACATCTCAATGAATTTGGAATGTTTTTATGGTTATTAAATTTTATCTTATTTTCCCAAACGGGTAAAAAATCATTCATTTATATATTTGGAAAACAAGTTATCCAACTTTTTTTGAGCTATTTGAGAAACTCTATATTTTATCCTGAGTTCGGGTTTAATTTCAAAATAATCCATTATTTTATTTATATAGTATCTTGTATTAACATTTCCATTAAAATTATTTTGAATAATAAATATCATTAAACCCTTATACATTTCCTCAATACAATTAGTCTCTTCCCTTGAAAGAAATGGTGTATTATCATCACAATACTTAACATTCATCTCTCTTATTAATCTTGTAAAGTAATTCATTTTTGGTTCTAATTTAAAAGAGTTATATATTTTTTTATATTTCTTATTATCATTAATTAAAATTAAATCACAGAAAATACATTGTTTATATGAATCCTCATCATTAAGCCCCACTCTATCACAAGCCGGACAATTCTCTAATTTATCATATGGAGAGTCTGGAAATTCTAAATATCCTTCAGAACTTATCATATTTATGTGGTAAATTTTTACTTAAACTAAACGCAAGTTTATTCATTAATAAATACAATGTTTCAAAGCACAAAAGACAAATTTCAATCAATCTCTACTTCGGTGGAAGATATAGAAAAATATGTCAAAGATGTTAAATTGAACAAAGATAAATATGGAAATTTTTGGGTAAAACCAGTTATGGAAAATAACATGAGCCCCTCTATTTCATTTAAAGGAAGAGCTCTAACTATACCTGGAAAGACATCCATTAAAGTAAATCTAACAAAAGTTTCTCCTCTACTCCTGGCAATTTATTCAAAGCTTGAAAAAGTGATTGACCACGATACTTTGAAAAAGAATGATAAGACCATTAATAATTCTAGAGGAGACATTTGTATTTTCTTTAATAATCCAAAGGGTGTAGATCTAAGTAAAATGAATGATGTTAATATTTCTGGTGAAATGTCATTTCGTTCTATGATAGTTAGAGATTATTTAAAGATAACTTTTGATATAAAAATTGTAGAGATTGAATCTGTTAATGAAAGAAAGTATATAGATATTGATGGGAATATTTTTCTTGCTAATTAAATATGAGTCAATACAGCAGTGAAGATTTTACTATTTCATTGAACTCAGACGATAGTGATGATAGTATTTCATTGAACTTGGACGATGGTGATGATAGTATTTCATTGAACACAGATGATAGTTATGATACTAATAGTTTGTGCTCAAATGATAGTTATGAGAGTAGCTTTATTGATGACTCTGAGTATGATTCTGAGTATTCATGTGATAGTTATGACTTAGATGATTCTGAGTGAAAAAGTGTTTTAGTTTAAGCACAGCGATATATATAAAACGGAGCTGTAAAGCTCAAAAGTGTTTTATTTTAAGCACAGTGATATATATAAAACACCACGTTTTCTCACGCTATAAATATGGTTTATTGTGATACTTGCGAGAAGGAAGTAAAATATTATAAACAACATATTCTCACCGCAAAACATACATACAACATTTTAAACAAACTTTCCCCTCTTCCACCTGAAACAAAACACTGTTCTACATGTAATAAAAATATCCTCAAGAAAGGCTTCAAAATACATCTTAAAACAAATCTACATTTATCAAATTTTATCACAACTAAAAACTCTGATGGAGCATTCAAAGGACATATTAAAATAAGAGTCTTTAACTTCAAACCTCCTGAACCAGAGTCTATAGTTGATGCTGTAGAAATAGTTAAACCTGCTGTTCAAACGTTGATTGAAAAAACACTAAAGGAAATGAAACCACTTAAATTTTATATGGGAGTAAAATTAGAAATGACAAAGGATGAAGGAGTTATAGATGCACCATACATGAGAACTGAGCCACACTTTATATCTTCATATCAAGATTTTAAAACATCAGGAGTCTATGATGAACTTATTAAACAAGAGCAAGATGTGGATAATTCAATCGTAGGAAGTGGATTCAATATAGGAAAAATTATTTACATAGACATTCATATTCTTAAATCAGATCCTCTAAAAGCTTCTTCTTACATCGATTTACCCAGTGTTATCAAAAATAGAAAAGCAGTTATCAATATCAAAAATAAAGACAATAAATGTTTTCTCTGGTCTATTTTAGCACACTTACATCCTCCACATTTTCATGATGAAAGAGTATCTCATTATAAAAAATATGAGAATACATTAAATACGAAAGATCTAAAGTTTCCGATGACTTTAAATGATATTCCTAAATTTGAAAAGATGAATAATTTATCAGTTAATGTTTATGGTCTAACAGAAACAAACAACATTCAGGTTTTAAAGCTTTCTGACAATTGTAAACAAACTCATATTAATCTTCTATATTTTAATTCAGACGAAAATTCACATTATACATACATCAAAGATATTGCTAAATTAATAAAACCACAAGTCTGTAAGAGAACAAATAAAATATATATTTGTTTGCGTTGTCTTAACTTCTTCAATTCACAAGAAAGATTAGATAAACATTCAAATTATTGTGGCGAACATAAATCAACGGTAATCAATATGCCTAAAGAAGGCTCAAAGATCACATTCAAAGATGAAAATAAAAAGATCAAACATCCATTTGTTATATATGCTGATTTTGAAAGTATTTTAGAAAAAATTGATACTGCTTCTCAAGATCCAAAAGAATCATACACAAATAAATATCAAAAACATACTCCTTGTGGTTTTTGTTATTATATCAAATCATCCGTTGGTGATAAATATAACAAGTTAGAGATGTATAGAGGCTCAAATACCCCAGAGGAGTTTGTGAAACGACTAGAAAAAGACTGTGTTCGATTAACCAAGATAATGAGAGAAACCAATAAACCAATGTCCTTAACAAGTAAAGAAAAAAGGGAATTTATAAAAAACAATGTCTGTCATATTTGTGAGGAGAAAATTGGTAAAGGTCTAAAGGTTAGAGACCATTGTCATCTCACTGGTAAATATAGAGGTCCGGCTCATCAAAGTTGTAATATTAATTATCAACTCCCCTCTTTCATTCCTGTCTTTCTTCATAACAACGCTCATTATGATACACATCTATTTATCAAGGAACTCTCAAAGACTTCTGGAAGTATCTCAGCAATTCCAAACACGGATCAGAAATACATTTCATTCACAAAAACAATTCACACATCTCCTATTACTCATATCAGATTTCTTGATACATTTAAATTCATGGCAAGTCCATTGGTTAACTTGGTTCAAAATCTAAAAGAGTTTCCATGTCTTTCAGAGTATTTTTTAGATAAAGATTTTCTAACACAAAAGGGAATTTACCCCTATGACTATATGGACTCATTTGAGAGATTCAATGAAACACAACTTCCTTCAAAAGAAAATTTCTATAACAAATTAAATAATAGTCATATATCTGATAAAGATTATGTACACGCACAAAATGTTTGGGAAAAATATAACATCAAGAATCTTGGCGAGTATCACGATTTGTATCTCAAAACTGATGTGCTTTTATTGGCCGATGTATTTGAAGCCTTTAGATCTGTTTGTCGCACTGGATATGGATTGGATCCTGCTCACTACTACACAGCACCTGGATTGGCCTGGAGTGCGATGTTGAAAATGACAAAACAAGATTTGGATTTGATAACCGATGTTGATATGCTTTTGATGATTGAAAAGGCAAAAAGAGGTGGAATTTCACAAGTCTGCTCGAGTAGATACGCAAAAGCAAATAACAAATATCTTCCAAATTATGATCCAACGAAAGAGAGTTCTTACTTGATGTACTATGACGCGAACAACCTGTATGGCTGGGCAATGTCTCAGGCTCTTCCTTATGGAAAACTTAGATGGGTAAAGGAAAAAGACTACAAAAACGTTTTACAAGATGTATGTATCTCTACACAAAAAGAATTGGATGAAGAAAAAGTTGGTTATTATTTTGAAATTGATTTAAAATATCCAGAGGAACTCCATAACCTACACAAAGATCTCCCATTTGCTTGTGAGAAAGCAAGTCCAAAGAAAGAATGGTTGAGTGATTATCAACGATCGTTTGATATAGGTGAATCAACAGAAAAATTACTTACTACATTATATAACAAGAAAAATTATGTTCTACACCAAAGAAATTTGCGACAATATTTATCAAAAGGTCTAAGAGTAGAGAAGATCCATAGGGTTCTAAAGTTCAATCAAAGTCATTGGTTAAAGGGGTACATTGATTTTAATACACAAAGAAGAACAGAGTCAAAAACAGATTTTGAGAAAGACTTTTATAAATTGATGAATAATGCGGTCTTTGGTAAGACTATGGAGAATGTGAGGAAAAGACAAAATATCAGACTATCAACATCTTGGGAACAAGCATCAAAATTAATTAATAGACCGAGTTTTACTCGAGCTGAGGTCTTTACTGAGAACTTTTGTGCGATCCATTTGATTAAAGAGAGTATTGAAATGAACAAACCTATTTATATTGGAACAACAATTCTTGATTTATCAAAGTCATTAATGTATGATTACTTTTATAATAACTTGAGGAAGAAATATCAAAATGATGTTAATCTACTTTATATGGATACAGATAGTTTTATTTTGAAAATTAATACCAACGATGTTTATTCAGACATGAAAAGAGACATTAATATCTATGACACGAGTAATTACAGTCCAGAGAGTGAGTTGTTCTCTTCTAAAAATAAAAAGGTGATTGGAAAGTTCAAGGATGAATTAGGAGGAAATGTTATGAGTGAATTTGTGGGATTGAGGTCAAAGGCTTATGCTTATAAATACATTGTGAATAACGTTGAAAAGACTGATAAGAAGTTAAAAGGTGTAAAGAAAAATGTTATTAAAGAAACAATAAACTTTAAGGATTATTATAACTGTTTAACAACAAAGAAAGAAGAGTTTAGAAAGATTAATGGAATAAGAAGTTATAAACATCAATTATATTCAGAAGAGATAAATAAGAAAGCATTGGGGGCTTTTGATGATAAGAGGTTTATTTTAGAAAATGGAATTGATAGTCTCCCTTATGGTTATATAAGTATATAAGTGATAAGATATATATATAAGTGATAAGATATATATAAGTGATAAGATATACATAAGTGATAAGATATACATAAGTGATAAGATATATATAAGTGATAAGTTAAAAAGGGGGGGGGGGGGGTTGGGGATTTTAACGGGCTACCGCCGCCTTTTTTACTATTATATAAATGATAGAACCAAGTATCAACCAGACTAAAGAGTGGAGGTGTAATCAACCTTGGTATATAAATGGAAAACATAATGAATGTGAAAAATATCAAATAGGTATAATTGAAAAGGCAACTGGTAAAAAAGTTCACAAAACAAATAAGAGAATTAATTTAAATACCGGTGAATTGGGTAAAAAAGATGGAAATATTTTTGAGTGGACGGAAAACTTTGATGGTTGTCAGGAAAATATATACTTTAATTTAAAAATGGTATGTGGCACTGGAGGCGCTCAAGCAAGAACATTGAGGGAGGTTTACCATTTTATCTTAGCTCAGTTAAAATATCTTAATAAAGAACCAAACTCAAACATATTTTTTGTTAATATATTAGATGGTGAAGAGAGTTGTAGGAGAATTAAATTATTTCCCACGCATAAACAAATATTTGTAGGGTCGTTGTTTGAGTGGGTTATATTCACCAGATGATATTAAGAGTAAAAGGTTAAAAGGTCCATGAGGTCAGAAGGATCACAGGTGTTTAAGTGGTCTAATGAATAAGGATAACATGTCAAAAGGTTAGAAGGTTCGTAAAGAACAGGGTGAGAGAAATATAGGTGTTTAGGGGCAATGAGGGAGGGAAAGAATTAATATGGAAGTGAATGGGTCAATGTTTGAGTGGGTCAAAGATTAATCTGCCAGATGATATGTAGAAGAAGGATGATAGGTCTATAAGAGAAAACAAATATTTGTAGTGTTTGAGTGGTCTAATGAACAACATTAAGGATAGGTACTACAGACAAAAGGTTTATAAAGATGAGGGTGGGAGAAATAGAGGTGTTTATGATTTTTGAAAAAGACAAGGGGGTAAATGACATTAGATAGGGATTTCCCATGTTAAACGGAGGTGTCCCAGAAGCAACATTATTACACTACTAACGTGCCAGCTCGAAATGAGGAGGTAAACAAGGGCAGTGTGCCAGCTCGAAATAAGGAGGTAAACAGGGGCAGCGTGCCAGCTCGAAATAAGGAGGTAAACAAGGGCAGTCTGCCAGCTCGAAATAAGGAGGTAAAAAAGGGCAGTGTGCCAGCTCGAAATAAGGAGGTAAACAGGGGCAACGTGCCAGCTCGAAATAAGGAGGTAAAAAAGGGCAGTGTGCCAGCTCGAAATAAGGAGGTAAACAGGGGCAGCGTGCCAGCTCGAAATGAGGAGGTAAACAGGGGCAACGTGCCAGCTCGAAATAAGGAGGTAAACAGGGGCAACGTGCCAGCTCGAAATAAGGAGGGAAACAGGGGCAACGTGCCAGCTCGAAATGAGGAGGTAAACAGGGGCAACGTGCCAGCTCGAAATAAGGAGGTAAACAGGGGCAACGTGCCAGCTCGAAATAAGGAGGAAAACAGGGGCAACGTGCCAGCTCGAAATAAGGAGGGAAACAGGGGCAACGTGCCAGCTCGAAATAAGGAGGTGAACAGGGGCAGCGTGCCAGCTCGAAATGAGGAGGTAAACAGGGGCAACGTGCCAGCTCGAAATGAGGAGGTGAACAGGGGCAGCGTGCCAGCTCGAAATGAGGAGGTAAACAGGGGCAACGTGCCAGCTCGAAATAAGGAGGGAAACAGGGGCAACGTGCCAGCTCGAAATAAGGAGGTGAACAGGGGCAGCGTGCCAGCTCGAAATGAGGAGGTAAACAGGGGCAACGTGCCAGCTCGAAATAAGGAGGTAAACAAGGGCAGTGTGCCACCTCGAAATAAGGAGGGAAACAAGGGCGGTGTGCCAGCTCGAAATAAGGGGGAAACAAGAGCAGTGTGCCAGCTCGAAATAAGGAGGTAAACAGGGGCAGCGTGCCAGCTCGAAATGAGGAGGTAAACAGGGGCAACGTGCCAGCTCGAAATGAGGAGGTGAACAGGGGCAGCGTGCCAGCTCGAAATGAGGAGGTAAACAGGGGCAACGTGCCAGCTCGAAATAAGGGGGAAACAAGGGCAACGTGCCAGCTCGAAATGAGGAGGTAAACAGGGGCAGCGTGCCAGCTCGAAATGAGGAGGGAAACAAGGGTGGTGTGCCAGCTCGAAATAAGGGGTAAACAAGGGCAGCGTGCCAGCTCGAAATAAGGAGGTAAACAAGGGCAGCGTGCCAGCTCGAAATAAGGAGGTAAACAAGGGTGGTGTGCCAGCTCGAAATAAGGAGGTAAACAAGGGCAGCGTGCCAGCTCGAAATAAGGAGGTAAACAAGGGCAGCGTGCCAGCTCGAAATAAGGGGTAAACAAGGGCAGCGTGCCAGCTCGAAATAAGGAGGTAAACAAGGGCAGCGTGCCAGCTCGAAATAAGGGGTAAACAAGGGCAGCGTGCCAGCTCGAAATAAGGAGGTAAACAAGGGCAGCGTGCCAGCTCGAAATAAGGGGTAAACAAGGGTGGTGTGCCAGCTCGAAATAAGGAGGTAAACAAGGGTGGTGTGCCAGCTCGAAATAAGGGGTAAACAAGGGCAGTGTGCCAGCTCGAAATAAGGAGGTAAACAAGGGCAGCGTGCCAGCTCGAAATAAGGAGGTAAACAAGGGCAGTGTGCCAGCTCGAAATGAGGAGGGAAACAAGGGCAGTGTGCCAGCTCGAAATAAGGAGGTAAACAAGGGCAGCGTGCCAGCTCGAAATAAGGAGGTAAACAAGGGCAGTGTGCCAGCTCGAAATAAGGAGGGAAACAAGGGCGGTGTGCCAGCTCGAAATAAGGAGGTAAACAAGGGCAGTGTGCCAGCTCGAAATAAGGGGGAAACAAGGGCAGTGTGCCAGCTCGAAATAAGGAGGTAAACAAGGGCAGTGTGCCAGCTCGAAATAAGGAGGGAAACAAGGGCGGTGTGCCAGCTCGAAATAAGGGGGAAACAAGGGCAGTGTGCCAGCTCGAAATAAGGGGGAAACAAGGGCAGTGTGCCAGCTCGAAATAAGGAGGTAAACAAGGGTGGTGTGCCAGCTCGAAATAAGGGGGAAACAAGAGCAGTGTGCCAGCTCGAAATAAGGAGGTAAACAAGGGCAGTGTGCCAGCTCGAAATAAGGGGGAAACAAGGGCAGTGTTCCAGCTCGAAATAAGGGGGAAACAAGGGCAGTGTGCCAGCTCGAAATAAGGAGGTAAACAAGGGCAGTGTGCCAGCTCGAAATAAGGGGGAAACAAGGGCAGTGTGCCAGCTCGAAATAAGGAGGTAAACAAGGGCAGTGTGCCAGCTCGAAATAAGGGGGAAACAAGGGCAGTGTGCCAGCTCGAAATAAGGGGTAAACAAGGGCAGCGTGCCAGCTCGAAATAAGGAGGTAAAGAAGGGCAGTGTGCCAGCTCGAAATAAGGAGGTAAACAAGGGCAGTGTGCCAGCTCGAAATAAGGAGGTAAACAAGGGCAGTGTGCCAGCTCGAAATAAGGGGGAAACAAGGGCAGTAAGCTCTAAATAAGGAGGTAAAACAAGGGCAGTGTGCCAGCTCGAAATAAGGGGGAAACAAGGGCAGTGTGCCAGCTCGAAATAAGGAGGTAAACAAGGGCAGTGTGCCAGCTCGGAATAAGGAGGTAAACAAGGGCAGTGTGCCAGCTCGAAATAAGGGGGAAACAAGGGCAGTGTGCCAGCTCGAAATAAGGAGGTAAACAAGGGCAGTGTGCCAGCTCGAAATAAGGGGGAAACAAGGGCAGTGTGCCAGCTCGAAATAAGGGGGAAACAAGGGCAGTGTGCCAGCTCGAAATAAGGGGTAAACAAGGGCAGTGTGCCAGCTCGAAATAAGGAGGTAAACAAGGGCAGTGTGCCAGCTCGAAATAAGGGGGAAACAAGGGCAGTGTGCCAGCTCGAAATAAGGGGGAAACAAGGGCAGTGTGCCAGCTCGAAATAAGGGGGAAACAAGGGCAGTGTGCCAGCTCGAAATAAGGGGGAAACAAGGGCAGTGTGCCAGCTCGAAATAAGGGGGAAACAAGGGCAGTGTGCCAGCTCGAAATAAGGGGGAAACAAGGGCAGCGTGCCAGCTCGAAATAAGGGGGAAACAAGGGCAGCGTGCCAGCTCGAAATAAGGGGGAAACAAGGGCAGTGTGCCAGCTCGAAATAAGGGGGAAACAAGGGCAGTGTGCCAGCTCGAAATAAGGGGGAAACAAGGGCAGTGTGCCAGCTCGAAATAAGGGGGAAACAAGGGCAGCGTGCCAGCTCGAAATAAGGGGGAAACAAGGGCAGCGTGCCAGCTCGAAATAAGGGGGAAACAAGGGCAGTGTGCCAGCTCGAAATAAGGGGGAAACAAGGGCAGCGTGCCAGCTCGAAATAAGGGGGAAACAAGGGCAGCGTGCCAGCTCGAAATAAGGGGGAAACAAGGGCAGTGTGCCAGCTCGAAATAAGGGGGAAACAAGGGCAGTGTGCCAGCTCGAAATAAGGAGGTAAACAAGGGCAGTGTGCCAGCTCGAAATAAGGGGGAAACAAGGGCAGCGTGCCAGCTCGAAATAAGGGGGAAACAAGGGCAGTGTGCCAGCTCGAAATAAGGGGGAAACAAGGGCAGCATGCCAGCTCGAAATAAGGAGGTAAACAAGGGCAGTGTGCCAGCTCGAAATAAGGGGGAAACAAGGGCAGTGTGCCAGCTCGAAATAAGGGGGAAACAAGGGCAGTGTGCCAGCTCGAAATAAGGGGGAAACAAGGGCAGTGTGCCAGCTCGAAATAAGGGGGAAACAAGGGCAGTGTGCCAGCTCGAAATAAGGGGGAAACAAGGGCAGTGTGCCAGCTCGAAATAAGGGGGAAACAAGGGCAGTGTGCCAGCTCGAAATAAGGGGGAAACAAGGGCAGTGTGCCAGCTCGAAATAAGGGGGAAACAAGGGCAGTGTGCCAGCTCGAAATAAGGGGGAAACAAGGGCAGTGTGCCAGCTCGAAATAAGGGGGAAACAAGGGCAGTGTGCCAGCTCGAAATAAGGGGCAAACAAGGGCAGTGTGCCAGCTCGAAATAAGGGGGAAACAAGGGCAGCGTGCCAGCTCGAAATAAGGGGGAAACAAGGGCAGTGTGCCAGCTCGAAATAAGGGGGAAACAAGGGCAGCGTGCCAGCTCGAAATAAGGGGGAAACAAGGGCAGCGTGCCAGCTCGAAATAAGGGGGAAACAAGGGCAGCGTGCCAGCTCGAAATGGGGAAACAAGGGCAGTGTGCCAGCTCGAAATAAGGGGGAAACAAGGGCAGCGTGCCAGCTCGAAATAAGGGGGAAACAAGGGCAGCGTGCCAGCTCGAAATAAGGGGGAAACAAGGGCAGCGTGCCAGCTCGAAATAAGGGGGAAACAAGGGCAGCGTGCCAGAGCGTGTGCGAGGCCCAGGTTGATTTACAACGAGAATAGAATATAAAACAGCGAATGCTCCAAAAGTTGCCCCGTGCACACGAATGATAAATGTAAACATTTTGAAATGATTCAAATTTGCCATAACATAAGGATGTCTGGGATAACCAGGAAAAACCACCATGTTTCATCCATCACAAGTGAGACGTGGCCAACCTCGTTTGCTTCCCTGATGAATGGGTATTACCTGGAAGGGTAAACTCCGATGGATGGGTGTTACCAGAAAATCTAATCTCTGGTTAATGGGTGCTACCAGGTAGGGTAATCTCTGGTTAATGGGTGCTACCAGTAAGGGTAATCTGCGATTGATGGGAGTTACCAGGAAGGGTAATCTCCGATTGTTAGGTGTTACAAGGAAGAGTAATCACCGATTTATGGGTGTTACAAGGAAGGGTAATCTCTGATTAATAGGTGTTACCAGGAAAGTAATCTCCGCTTGATGGGTGTTACTAGGAAGGGTAATCTCTGATTGATGGGTGTTACCAGGAAAGGTAATCTCCGATTGATGGGTGTTACAAGGAAGGGTAATCTCTGATTAATGGGTGTTACCAGGAAAGGTAATCTCCGATTGATGGGTGTTACAAGGAAGGGTAATCTCTGATTTATGGGTGTTACCAGGAAAGGTAATCTCCGATTGATGGGTGTTACAAGGAAGGGTAATCTCTGCTTTATGGGTGTTACCAGGAAAGGTAATCTCCGATTGATGGGTGTTACAAGGAAGGGTAATCTCTGATTAATAGGTGTTACAAGGAAAGGTAATCTCCGATTGATGGGTGTTACAAGGAAGGGTAATCTCTGATTAATGGGTGTTACCAGGAAAGGTAATCTCCGATTGATGGGTGTTACAAGGAAGGGTAATCTCTGATTTATGGGTGTTACCAGGAAAGTAATTTCCGCTTGATGGGTGTTACCAGGAAGGGTAATCTCCGCTTGATGGGTGTTACCAGGAAAGGTAATTTCTGCTTGAATGGTGTTACCAGGAAAGATAACATCTGCTTAATGGATGTTACCAGGAAATGTTATCACTGCTTGATGGGTGTTACCAGGAAAGGTAATCTCCACTTGATTGGCGTTACCAGGTAAGGTAATATCCGCTTAATGGGCGTTACCAGGAAAGGTAATATCCGCTTTATGGGTGTTACCAGGAAGTGTAATCTCCGATTGTTGAGCGTTACCAGGAAGGGCAATCCCCGCTTGATGGGTGTTACCCGGAAAGATAATCTCCGCTTGATGGGTGTTACCCGGAAGGGTAATCTCCAATTGATGGGTGTTACAAGGAAGGGTAATCTTTAATTAATGGGTGTTACAAGGAAAGTAATCTCTGCTTGATGGGTGTTACCAGGAAAGGTAATCTCCCCTTGATGGATGTTACCCGGAAAGATAATCTCCGCTTGATGGGTGTTACCCGGAAGGTAATCTCCGATTGATGGGTGTTACAAGGAAGGGTAATCTCTGATTAATGGGTGTTACCAGGAAAGTAATCTCTGCTTGATGGGTGTTACCAGGAAATGTTATCTCTGCTTGATGGGTGTTACCAGGAAAGATAATATCCGCTTAATTGGTGTTACCAGGAAATGTTATCTCTGCTTGATGGGTGTAACCAGGAAAGATAATATCCGCTTAATTGGTGTTACCAGGAAAGGTAATCTCCGATTGATGGGTGTTACAAGGAAGGGTAATCTCTGATTAATGGGTGTTACCAGGAAAGGTAATCTCCGATTGATGGGTGTTACAAGGAAGGGTAATCTCTGATTAATGGGTGTTACCAGGAAAGTAATCTCTGGTTAATGGGTGTTACTAGGAAATGTTATCTCTGCTTGATGGGTGTAACCAGGAAATGTTATCTCTGCTTGATGGGTGTTACCAGGAAATGTTATCTCTGCTTGATGGGTGTTACCAGGAAATGTTATCTCTGCTTGATGGGTGTAACCAGGAAATGTTATCTCTGCTTGATGGGTGTTACCAGGAAATGTTATCTCTGCTTGATGGGTGTAACCAGGAAAGATAATATCCGCTTAATTGATGTTACCAGGAAAGGTAATCTCCGCTTGTCGTGATGAGATATAAATGACGGGTTTCTTCAAAATCCCAAACTTTGTTACTCGAATCTTTGTCCTTTCTCAGATATGAAACTTTTGTGCCGGGCATCCGATTCATGCAGAGTGGTGATTTTATTCTGTGGAGCGATGTATTTATTACGTAGATAACAGAGGGGTGGGTAAAACAGGAGATTGAAGGACAATACCTACTAGAGAGAGTTTAAAGGGGAGTGAGAGAGAGAGATGAGCTGGGAGAGAGGGAAAGGAAGGTTGAGAGGAGATTAAAATCAAGGAGGGGAAAGGAATGGGCATACAGGATATCGGGAAGAGGTTTGGAGGTGGGGGGAGGGGGGTGGGGAGAAGCGAGTTCGATAATCCTGCCATAATTGAGTACGTAAAAGATAGATGGATCCCCTTTTGTTGAGCAAGTATTGCAGTTTTCAGTTGTTGGGAGCAGAAAAATACTATTTTGTTGGGATGTCGCAAGATCACCAGCAATAAGTGAATGCAGATATATCCCCATTCAAAAAAGCGTTTGTTGCCCTTTAAAAAACGGTTAGTTGATCATAAAACATGTGACCAGGTATGGGAGAATTGAAACTATAGATGGCGTCACAACAGACGGACCCTGGACCACCATCGGGTGAGCTCACATAGTTGTGTTTGGTATTCAAACACACTTCACGCACAGACGACTGAGTTTTCAAATTAGTGCCTGATCATTGGGTCCAATAAATCATCAATGGTCCAGCAAATGATTAATGGTCAAATAAATGATAAATTGTCCAATAAATGATCAATGGTCCAATAAATGATCAATGGTCCAGCAAATGATTAATGGTCAAATAAATGATAAATTGTCCAATAAATTATCAATGGTCCACTAAATGATCAATGATCCAGCAAATGATCAATGATCCAGCAAATGATTAATGGTCCAATAACTGATTAATGGTCCAATAAATGATCAATGGTCCAATAAATGATCAATGGTCCAATAAATGATCAATGGTGCAATAAATGATCAATGGTCCAGAAAATGATTAATGGTCCAATAACTGATTAATGGTCCAACACATGATCAATGATTGGTCCAACAAATGATCAATGGTGCAATAAATGATCAATGGTCCAGAAAATGATTGATGGTCCAATAACTGATCAATGGCCCAATAAATGATCAATGGTCCAATAAATGATCAATGGTCCAGAAAATGCTTAATGGTCCAATAACTGATTAATGGTCCAATAAATGATCAATAGTCCAACACATAATCAATGATTGGTCCAACAAATGATCAATGGTGCAACAAATGATCAATGGCCCACTAAATGATCAATGATTCGTTCAACAAATAATCAATAATTGGTCCAACAAATGATCAATGGCCCAATAAATGATCAATGGCCCAATAAATGATCAATGGTCCAATAAATGATCAATAGTCCAACACATGATCAATGATTGGTCCAACAAATTATCAAGGGTCCAATAAATGATCAATGGTGCAATAAATGATCAATGGTCCAGCAAATGATTAATGGTCAAATAAATGATAAATTGTCCAATAAATGATCAATGGTCCAGAAAATGATTAATGGTCCAATAACTGATTAATGGTCCAATAAATGATCAATTGTCCAATAAATGATCAATGGCCCACTAAATGATCAATGATTCGTTCAACAAATAATCAATAATTGGTCCAACAAATGATCAATGGCCCAATAAATGATCAATGGCCCAATAAATGATCAATGGTCCAATAAATGATCAATGGTCCAGAAAATGCTTAATGGTCTAATAACTGATTAATGGTCCAATAAATGATCAATAGTCCAACACATGAGCAATGATTGGTCCAACAAATTATCAAGGGTCCAATAAATGATCAATGGTGCAATAAATGATCAATGGTCCAGCAAATGATTAATGGTCAAATAAATGATAAATTGTCCAATAAATGATCAATGGTCCAGAAAATGCTTAATGGTCCAATAACTGATTAATGGTCCAATAAATGATCAATAGTCCAACACATGAGCAATGATTGGTCCAACAAATTATCAAGGGTCCAATAAATGATCAATGGTGCAATAAATGATCAATGGTCCAGCAAATGATTAATGGTCAAATAAATGATAAATTGTCCAATAAATGATCAATGGTCCAGAAAATGATTAATGGTCCAATAACTGATTAATGGTCCAATAAATGATCAATTGTCCAATAAATGATCAATGGTGCAATAAATGATCAATGGTCCAGCAAATGATCAATGGTCAAATAAATGATAAATTGTCCAATAAATGATCAATGGTCCAGAAAATGATTAATGGTCCAATAACTGATTAATGGTCCAATAAATGATCAATTGTCCAATAAATGATCAATGGTGCAATAAATGATCAATGGTCCAGCAAATGATTAATGGTCAAATAAATGATAAATTGTCCAATAAATGATCAATGGTCCAGAAAATGATTAATGGTCCAATAACTGATTAATGGTCCAATAAATGATCAATAGTCCAACCCATGATCAATGATTGGTCCAACAAATGATCAATGGCCCAATAAATGATCAATGGTCCAACAAATGATCATTGGTCCAATAAATGATCAATGATTCGTTCAACAAATTAATCAATGATTGGTCCAACAAATGATCAATGGCCCAATAAATGATCAATAGTCCAATAAATGATCAAGGGTCCAATAAATGATCAATGGTGCAATAAATGATCAATGGTCCAATAAATGATCAATGGTCCAATAAATGATAAATGGTGCAATAAATGATCAAGGGTCCAATAAATGATCAATGGTCCGACAAATAATCAATGGTCAAATAATTGATCAATTTCCAATAAATGATCAATGGAGATTTGATCTCAGGTAATCACTTGAACAAAGCGACTGATGACGTAATAATGGGGCACCACGTGCATGATTGCGGATCCCTTGCTCAGCCACTGTGTTTGGGTTTTACAAATAGGGGATTTTGAGGGGTTCATGGGGTCAATCTAATGGAGGATTTGACGCACTCATCGAAATCACAAAATGTTCCTCGTGTGTGCCAAAGTTTCTTGCGCGCTAAGAGAGCTCTGGCCATTGAACAGGTGCCGATTGCACCTTTACACGTGACGTCGGGTGTGATTTTGGTCGAGCTCGTTTGAGTTCCGTTGCAACTTGCAAGGTTTCCCCGGTCGTGCTCTGTGGACTCTCATCCATTGATTGGAGCCTTGGAGGTTCCATGACAGGTGCTCCTGCCGAGCACGTTTTCACACACACACTCACGTCGCAACAAGTTCAGTCCGCGCACACGGAGTGCGAACACGGCCGGACCGGAGCGGCTCGCACAAACGTGCAGGGGGAATGCAGGGATGGAGTCGGGAGCAGGGATAGGGAAAGCCAAGGCGGGATCGGGGCAAACACGGTGATGCACTCACGGGTGGAACAAGCACTCGGAGCCGCGGCAGGTGGAGTGAGTGCAGCTCCGGGCGACGCGGTCGTTCAGGGGATTTATGGATGGCCGGGTGGGAACCAGAGAGCGCAGAACGGCCAAGGGACCCCCGGACCCTGCAGGGACGACACCCGCACACCTGGCACGGACGGGCGGCCGAGGAGCTACGAGAGCGACCCCAGCCTCGCCCGATGGAATACGGGAGGGAAGGAGAGTGGGCGGACGTGGGGATGCACGAAAAGGCGCGACGCGTCGCACTCAAGAAGGGAGAGGATAGGAGGAGGGAGAGGGACGAGAGGAGGGGAGGAGGAGGGAGCGGCGGAGAAGGCAGGGTAGGCGAAGGGAGGAGGGAGGAGGGAGGATAGCTGACGATGGGACAATGTAGTCGTGGCGGCTGGACGGGGTGAGGCTGTGCGAGGCACAGATCGCTGTGTAACCGATGAGGTGTGTAACTGATGACGTGTGTAACCGATGAGGTGTGTAACCGATGTGGTGTACACGGTGGACCATGATTGTGTATGAAAAGTACCTTCAGAAAGTATTCACATTTTGTTGTTACTACCTGAATTAAAAATGGAGTAAATTGAGATTTTTTTGTTACTGAGCATCACATAATACCCCGTGATGTCAAAGTGGAATATTATCAAAATTTTTACGAAATAATAAAAAATGAAACACAGAAACATCTAATTTACATAAAGCGCCTTCAGCAGTGATTGCAGCTTCGACTCTTAGTCTGTACCAGCTTGGTACATCTGGATTTGGGAAATTTCTCCCATTATTCCATGAAGATTTCCTCAAGCTCTGTCAAATTCGATGGGGAGCGTCGGTGAACAGGAATCTTCAAGTCTTTCCACAGATTCTCAATGGGATTCAAGTCTGGGCTTTGGCGGGGCCACTCAAGGTCTTTCAGGTTCTTGTTCTGAAGCCACTCCAGTGTTGCTTTGGCTGTATGATTGGGGTCTTTATCCTGTTGGTACGTAAATCTTCGTCGCAGTCTAAGGTCCTTTGCACTGTAAAGCAGGTTTTCCTCAAGGATTTGCCTGGATTTGGCCCCATTCATTGTTCCCTCCAACCTTACAAGTCTCCCAGCCCCTGCCACTGAAAAGCATCCCCATAGCATGATGCTGCCACCAACATGCTTCACGGTAGTGATGGTGTTAGATGGTTGATGAGCTGTGCTTAGTTTCTTCCACACGGAGCACTTTGCATTCAGGCCAAAGAGTTCAATTTTTGTCTCATCAGACCACAGAATATTGTGCCTCATGCTCTGAGTCTTTCATGTGTCTTTTTGCAAACTCCAGGTGTGCTGTCATTTGCCTTTTTCTCAGTAGTGGCTTCCATCTGGCCACTCTTATTTTTAGCTGGGACAAGCAGCTCTATGAGAGGACCACGTTGTTGTTCTTGTTGTTGGGGTGCCTTTTTGAATAGGGCATGCGCATACACTCTGACGTGCGTTGGTATGAGGTAAGAACATCGCGGACTAAAATCGCGATTTGTTTGAAGAAACCAGAATAAATTTAGCTGAAAGACAAAAAGACGCTAGTGCATGCATATAATTTAATGACTGGTCGAATTTGGTAGCGCATATTGCAACGGATATCCTCATGATTCTACACGTCGCAGCTGGTGACCACACTGTGGTCATTTTTCTCTTGTTTTTGTATACTAAGTAAAGGCTCGTGTAAAAGCTAACACGAAGAGCATATATAACAAGAAAGAACAATCAGAGATTTCAGACCCCCGCCAGGATGTGTTTACAGTGTTTTTTTAAGGCTTTTGTGTTAAAAACAAATATGGCGGCCGAACCACGTGACCGATGACATCATTTTTTTTTCTCCACAAACGTATCCCCAGATGACGCTTAATAAATTTTATCTTGATCGGATGAAGTTTTGTACTTGTCGAATTATGACGTCATAATGGAGGCACCTATGACATCATCATTAACATAATTATGTTATTCCACATGGAGAGCTCTTTACAATGAGCCATGTCTCAATTTTTTCTGTGCAGCACTTTCAGATAAATAGAGGTGTAAATGTTTTCGTTTTTTTCCAAGATGGCGGCCTAAACACGTGACCAATGACGTCATAATTAGAATAAAAAATTATACAGGTGGAGATGTACCTTTGGTGAAAATTTTCTATCAATCGGACCAATGGTTGCAGAGAAAATCATATTTATTCTGTGCTATAAACAAACAGACAGACAAACAATCAAACTGACTCAAATGGAAATACCCTCTCCTCAGGCGAGGATAATAAAGCGAGCAGGAGACAAGAAGGGGAAGAGAGGGAACACAAGAACAGTAGCCAACAGCGACATTGGGAGATCTGTGGAAGGGAGAGGGCTGGAGATGGCCGGGCGGTCTGAACTGAACCCGATTCAGAATCAGCTTCATCGCGGGAGATTCCAATGATTCTGAAAGCTTTGGTTTCAACCGCGTGAAGCCGAGCTAGGTGTGAGGCAGGAGCACCAGCCCAGAGGGGAGAGCAGTATTCCATTGAGCTGCGGATGAAAGCCTTGTACGTGGTGAGGAGCTCAGCTGTGCCCAGAAAGAACTTCGCACGACGGAGGATGCCCAGTCGGCGACTGGCTTTGGAGGCCAGCGTGGCAATGTGGTTTTCCCTGGAAAAATCATGGCAGAGAGTGAGACCCAAAAGCTTGAGTGACAGAGCTTCTTCAAGAGGATTGTTGAGAAAGTAGATGGGAGGGTTGTCCAGACGGTCTTTTCAGAGAGACACAGCGAGAGTGTGAGATTTGTCAGGATTCTGTCTTGAGAGTCGAGAGATATTGTATCCTGGCACTCCTGAGGGTAGACACACACTTGTTCCGAGCTTGGTGAAAACAACTGACATTGCCTGCAGTTGGATTTGCCTTCCATGAGGCAAAGGCAAGTTGTTTCATGGCAACTCCCTCCTCCAAATCCTCGTGGCATCTGGTCAAATATGTTTCTAGTGTTTGTTCCCCCTTCATCCCCTCCCTTACCTCAAATGGTGACACAGCTGACACCGGATGTGAAAAACCCGAATGCCTCAACTCTGTGTTTGCCTCAAAATTTTGTGACCCAAACCCATCTCTCTCTGTACCCACCTTACCCAGTCGAATCCAGCTGCCCCTGGACTCTGTGTCCTTCTCTCCTGACAAGGTGGAGAAATTTCTGTCAAACCTCGACTCTGATTCTCCAACTGAACCAAACGACATCAGCCCACGGGTCCTAAAATCCTGCTCTGCCGCTCTATCTCACCCTCTCTCTGTTCTCTTCACCCTCTCTTTTGCTCAAGGTCATCTGCCATCAGCTTGGAATTCAGCCAACATCACCGCTTTGCACAAAAAGGTGCAAAATCAGATCCTTGCAACTACAGACCAATCAGCCTGCTCCCAATAATCAGCAAGGTCATGGAATCCATCATCGCTTCTGACATCAAATCCTCCCTCTTCTCCAATGGCTTGATCTCCAATCATAAAGTTGCATTCAGAACAGGTCACTCTACTCTGGACATGCTGCTTCTGCTGTCTCAACAATGGATGGAGGTTCTCAATGCCAAACAGGAAATCAGAGCTGTCTCTCTTGACATATCACGTGCCTTCAATACGATCTGGCACCCCGCCCTGCTCACCAAACTCTCCTCTTATGGTATCCATGGAAACCTCCACGCATGGCTTGCAGACTTCCTCACAGGTTGCAGTCAACATGTGGCCCTGAATGGAATTCTCTCATCTCCACTTCCTGTTCAGGCTGGAGTTCCCCAAGGCAGTGTTCTGGGCCCTGTGCTTTTTCTGGTCTTCATTAATGATCCCTCCGACTCTCTGCAAAATCCTATCACTTTGCTGATGACTCCACTCTCTGCCGCTCCATAACTCAACCTTCAGATCGGCAGGCAGCAGCCTCTTCACTCCCTGCAGACCTGGACAATATCACAAACTGGTCAAACAAGTGGACCATGTCCTTCAATCCTGACAAATCTCACACTCTCACTTTGTCTCTCCGAAAAGACCGACTGGACAACCCTCCCATCTACTTTCTGAACAATCCTCTCCAATAAGTTCTGCCACTCAAGCTTTTGGGTCTCACTATCAGCCATTATCTTTCCTGGGAAAACCACATTTCCTAGTTGGCCTCCAAAGCCAATCGCCGACTGGGCATCCTCCGTCGTGCGAAGTCCTTCCTTGGCACACCTGAGCTCCTCACCACATACAAGGCTTTCATCCGCAGCTCAATGGAATACTGTTCTCCCCTCTGGGCTGGTGTTCCTGCCTCACACCTAGCTCGACTTCACGTTGTTGAAACCAATGGTTTCAGAATCATTGGAATATCCCACGATGAAGCTAACTCCGAGGGCCTTTCACTCGCTCGCCACAGGCAGGTTGGTGGTCTTTCTGTCTTCTACCGACTCCTCACCGGCCTTGCTCCCCCAGCTCTCTCTGGGCTCTGTCCCCAAAATATTCCTGCAGGATGCACAAGATCTGCAAGCAACCCTGTTCAGGTGAAACTGCCAAAATCAAGACTCTCTGCGCACCTTCACTCTTTCATTCCTCTTTTCTCCCACCTCTGGAACAAACTCCCACACTCTCTTTAATCCCTCTCCTCCCTCCAGGTCTTTAAAACAGCTGTTTAGCAGCATCTCTTATCTTCCCCCATCCAAAACCTTGATCTTTTCTACCCCTGTTAAAACACCCCAAATCCGCCTCTTTCAATCCCGAACTTTTTTCCTGAAATTCCTCACAGTGAAATTCCTGGGAGTGTTCTTTTGCTTTTTACCATGTACGCCTCCCTCCTCCCCAGCCCTCCCCCTTCCACAGATCTACCGACGTCCCTGTTCTCTACTGTTGTTGTTCTTGTTTGCTTCCCTCTCCCTCCCTGTCTTGTCCGCCGCTCCCTTCATTGTGTGTTTTATGTGTCTGTGCACGTTTTTCATGTGGGGAGAGAGTGGAGAGAGAGAGAGAGAGGGGAGTGGGGGAGTGGAGTAGGGGGTGGTGGGTAAGGATGGGGGGGGGGGGGGGGGAGAGAAAGAGGAGGAGTGATGGGGGAGAGTGAGGAGGGAGAAGGGAGAAATTCCAGCAGAAGTGACCCCCAGTTTAACGTGCATCCGAGGGACGGCACACACATTGATGAATCACCCTGCCTGTGAATCACCGGGATGTCAGTTTATAGTTGGGTCGGGATTCAAGCTCAGGCTAGATGGCGCATGCCTTAGGGTGAGTGTGCGTACCTCTTGGCCATCCTGTCGTAGTGTGGGGATTCATTGCTTTGTAGCCAATGAAAACATTTTCCAATTATCTCGAAGTGGTCTCGTTGTTCACCTGTCCTGTTGCTTTATTCATTGTAATCTAATTTATTTTGCCTTCCTAACTCTGAGGATTTCCCCATGGAGGACCTAGCTGTCATATCGCCACAGAACCTTGTCGACAATGAAGTTTGTAGATCGCTCACCAAGTGGCTTAAGCACTCAAGCAAGCACTCCAAAGAAACGGTTGAAGAATACTCGGTTTACTTATCACCTTAACATTTTCTCGATTTGCAATTTTTTTTTTTTTAATGACATCTGCTGTGATAATCAAGTCCAAACTTCTACCGCTTGCAACTGCATCGCCATGGCTTACAAACATCAGTTGAGAAGGAATGGCTGTCTTCGTAAGCGCTTAGTGATGCGTACAGCGATGCGTAGTATGAAGCTCTATCGTACAGAAACCGTAATGACCTTTTCCAAGGCAAATAAAGCATTGCTAGTAGGCCGAAACAAATGGCAGATTAAGACCCCTGAGAGATGAACGCAGGCTGACCAAAGATGGCCTAATGATGAGCACTCCCGATAATTATCTTCAGAAAGTGTGTTTAAATTTACCCAAACACCCAGTTTTCATTCATGTACTTCTTTCGAGGTCCCTTGGTTTGCATGCAAATATTTGAGCCGCTAGATTTCATGGTTTTAGGGTTATGGAAGGGACACACAGACTGACTGATACACATTCTATATTTATTATATGTACTAGCAAAGGTACCCAGCGTTGCTGGTCAAAGTAGAGTCGCTTTGCTGACGGGAGTATTAAGAGAGATGGGGGAGGGAGAGAGAAGGGGGGGAGTGGAGGGTGGTAGGGTGGTGGAAGGGCAGGGTTGAGAGAGAGGAGGGGAGGGAGGGGGTTTAGGGAGAGAGTGAGGGGAAGGGGGAGCAGGGTAGGGGTGGGAGGCAATGGAGAAGGGGAGGAATGGCAGGGGAAGTAGGAAGGAGAACGGGGTGTTCTGGACTTGCGTTTGGGAGTGGGTATTGAGGGGAAACTGGGAGGGGAAGGGGTAAGTGGTCTCGTCTGCTGGCATCAGTACAGGATTGAACGAAACGGTGTATTTTTTTAAAAGGCACGTTAAAACGGGTTATACTAAAAGTACCCGGCATTGCCTGGTGCCTCCTCCCAATTTGTCACCTCCTTCCCACCCCCACCACTTCCCCTCCGTCGTCACACTTCCAGCCTTCCCTTCCCTCATCCCACAAAGGTACCCGGCATTGGCGGGAATATAATGTAATCTGTTGGCCTACCACGATTAAGCACATATTTTGAGACAAACATCACCCATCGCTTCACTGATGGGAATACTAAGAAAGGGGGAAGAGAGGAGTGGGAGAGAGAGAGAGAGATAGGGGGAAGGAGAAGGAGAGAATATGAGAGAGAGAGAATGAGAGAGAGAGAGAGAGAGAGAGATAGGTGGGAGAGTGAAAGTAAGACTAAAGCTTACCTTGCTGTGATATTGTCGCGCGACCGTCTTTGATTAATATCAGGCGGTCAGGGATGCTGATCGCGAAGGCCTTAGCCCCTGAGGCGAAAACTCAATGGCGGACTCCGGAACCAAAAAGCTACACCAAAGCGCGTGGGATGGAGGGGAGCGGTGAGACCCCTTGCAGTCTTACCTGTTCTCGGGGCGTCTCCAATGCTGCTGCAAATTAAATAAATCACACGGAAAACTGGGTTCAGGAATATATACAGAAAAATAATAGAAGGGTTTATTGTAATAAGAACCGGGACAGGGAAACGCGACGATAAACCTAAGTCCTAATTTGGGATCCCACACACACAGATATCAAATACAGACGAGAGATTGTGAACTACCAAAATAACACGTTCGTTATGTAAAGTGTAACCGCGGAGCTTGGGCTTATCTGGTCATTGTCGTCTTGTCTTTGGCTGCTGTCCAACACGGCTCCGTTCGGCCCCGATGTACCCACGAGGCCTCGCACCATGCTCCACAAGCGCCGATCGCACGCCACCAGGTCCCTCGCTCCAAAGCACCGCCAGAGCACGAGCGTAGATGTCCAAACACCGAGAGCAACTCAACTACTCGTCAACTCAGGCCGTGAACTGCGAACCAACGCAACCAGGGACAGGACTCTCCCCACTCGAGATCGCACCGGGACTCCAGGGCCAGGAATCTGCCAGGAATCCGCGCACAGAGTTCCGCGCGCAGAGTTCCGCGCGCTCTTTTTATAACCTTGGGCTGTGACGTCAGACTCGGCGCGGCACCCAACCAGAGCCTCATAACTTCCCGCCCTTTGTTGACCCGCTTCGCGCCTTCCGCGTCCATTCGCGCCAACCGATCACAGCCCTCCAGTGCGTAGTACTCAAGGTGGATAGGCCTGTCGGAGGTGTACATGGCGGCGGCCATGCCGCAGTGTCCTGGCCTGGTTTCTTCCTAAGTCATGTCAGGGGGGAGGGCGTTATTTAGTGTGTGCACTCAGGACTTGTCGGAATGTCTATGTGGTGTGCAGTGTCAACAAAAGGGACAAAGGTTTGGCTAACCAGGTGAGGACACACAGGGGCGCTACTCCTTAATCCCTACACTACTTAACACACAAACCTCCAGGTAGGTTCACAAGTATACTCCTTACCCGACAAAACGCCTACACATGAACTTATTACAGGTAGTTTTCCTTACCGCGACACCTCGAAGCATGTTACCTATTTAACTCTACCTGCTCTACATATCACTACCCACCAGACATAACAATATTTAATCCACCGGGGATCTTTGACTAGTCGAGGGTTAACACATGACCATCACTTCCGCGCATCAACACAGTGCGCCATTTCCTGTGTGTTTTGTATTTTTCGGCGATGGCCCCACTTCACACGGGAGCAACAAAGATTTCATAGGCTTGAACTGAGTCCTCCTGAACTAGATTGTACAGACACCTGAGTGAAGTACAACCTGACTGGTAGATCGCAGGTACGGGAGGGCAGAATGCAGTCATTGCTGCTGTGTTTGCTTCTTGCTGTTGAGTTTCTGCTGCTCTGGTTTTTTGTTTTCTTGGTCTCCTTTTTCTACTTCTAACTTCCTGCTTTACCTTCCTTTCTTCTTCTTTTTACGTCTTATCCTCCTGCTCTTTATCACATTTTATCACAGTTTTCACATTTTCAAAATTCTTGTTGGGCTTCATATTAGACGATGTTGCATGTTTTTCCATGTGGTGCCAAGATGAAAAGGTTTTTGCCTTTGCCAACCCTGGATTACCCAACATAGAGTTGGCCATGAGAAAAACATGGACTTTTCAGGTTGAGACCAACAACTTCGAGTGATTGTTCCCTGTGCCTTGTTGATGCTCATGGCAAAACTGGAGCAGACAGGGAACTGGAGCCTTTTAAATTGAAATGGCAAGTCAGAGGGAATGATTGGAATGCGTGGAATGAAGACATCCTGTCCTGCTTCATTACCAGTCTTCATTGTGGCTTCAATGACATGTGACATAAGCTTCTTGACAGTCAAACATGTTCCATTACAGAGTGTTGGTGTGTCTAAATTCCTGAGAAGCATGATGGGTGCACCAGCTCCAGATTGTGAGGAGGCACACCTGGTGGTTCCAGAGAGTTAAGGAATTCTGTGGGGGGGGGGGGGGGGGGGGGGTAGTGGACTGCCTCAATAATGTCCCGTACAGTGTCAACCGACTCGTACTTTTGTACAGTGCCAGGTAACTGATGTACACTCTTTGGCCATTCTCAAGGTGCACACCGAGATGAACCACTGTGGAATGTCGCTCGTGAATTGGGAAGTTCAGGATCCTCCAGATGGCTTCATTGGTGCTGATGTATCTTCCCAATTCATATTGCCGAACCTCATCCTGCACAGTCCCATCCATTGTCAGACCAAACACATCCATGTCAGATCATTTGTTGACCTACCTGCACTTGATGGATTTCACAGAGTGGCTGCACTCAACATTGATGAGTGCATTGAATAGTCATGTGAGGAGTGGACAGAACTTCAACCTCACAACCACGACCTCTGATGGTTGTTGTAAATCCACCATCTTCAGGTTTTCTCCGACGATACAGTGGGTATCTGTCTTGTCCGGATGAAGTCATCCACTCTGTGCACAAGAAGTTCATCTTGAAGCCAAATCAGGATGTGGGCATGTGGCAGGCTGTGCTTTTGCCACTTAATTGTGTACATGTACCATTTAATGGCTCCAAAGATCTTTCCCTTGGTGATGACATTCATCAAGGCCTTCATTTGTTGTTGGAATACTCTTGCCAGCAAATCACGGCGATGCTGTGGGTTTGGCCTGGAATCATTTCATTAGCCACTTCATCCCAAGCTGGGCTGCAGGTGAAGGTGATCAAGAGATCATGACGGCCATATTTTCGCACATATGTCATGGCATCCTGAGTGTGCTCATGCATGTAGCGGGGACACCTGTGAAACTGGAAGATGCAAGATGACCAATTGGCCAACATTGGCAGCATTTCCTTCATTGTTCATGGTGTCACTGAAGCGAACAAAGTTTTCGACTCGGTGTTTCTTTTGGTTGTTACGAACGAATCTCAGCCTTTTGCATCAATTTTGACGAACAATTGGTGGAAGAGATATTTGCATCGCAAGATGTGACTGAAATTTCCAGCTCGCAGCATCATCCTGTCGGCATAAATGTTCATGACAGAAATATTATTACCCTCGCCTGAGGAGAAGGTATTGCATTTCAGTCCATTTGTTTGATCGTTTGTTTGTTATTTGGGCAAAAAAATTTTTGGACAAATATGTTGATCACTCCGGTTTGTGTGTGTTTGTCTGTCCGCTCACTTATACTTGCCTACAGGTCACAATTTAAAACCGATCTTCATGAAACTTCACCAAATGGTAGAGTTCGTGGTCCGACAAAATCCTATATATTTTTGAGGTCAAAAGGTCAAAAGGTCAACGTAGGACAAAGGTCAACCACTATTTTTCAAATCTCTAAAATCCTCAATTTTCATCCGTTTGACTTGAAATCTGAATAGGATTTGCGTATCAGCTTACTGAAACCAACCACCAACTATTGTTGAGGTCAACATAGGCCAAAAGGTCAACATAGGCCAAAGGTCAACCACTATTTTTCAAATCTCTAAAATCCTCAATTTTCATCCGTTTGACTTGAAATCTGAATAGGATTTGCGTATCAACTTACTGAAACCAACCACCAACTATTGTTGAGGTCAACATAGGCCAAAAGGTCAACCACTATTTTTCAAACCTCTAAAACCCTCAATTTTCATCCGATTGACTTGAAATCTGAATAGGATTTGCATATCAGCTTACTGAAACCAACCACCAACTATTGTTGAGGTCAACATAGGCCAAAAGGTCAACATAGACAAAATTTCTAAAATTGACAATCTCTCAGCCGATTAACTTAATTTGAAGAAGATTTGCATATCAGGTCACATAATTCAACCACCAGTTATTTGTGAGGTCAAAAGGATGCTCTACTGCATGCCATTCTACTTTAATTGTTTTATTCAAATTTGTTTATATATTTGTTTTTTTTATTCTTTTAATCTACTTTGTTCTCTTTTGCCAAGTGTCGCTCTATGAGTAAATTTTCATTCTGTCTGTTGTCTGTCTGTTTGTATGTCAGTCACCTGCAGGTCATAATTTTCAACCGATCTTCACGAAACTTCACCAAGTTGTAGAGGTCGTCACAATTGTGAAGCCTATTGATTTTGAGGTCAAAGGTCATCTGAAAGTCAAATGTCTAAAATCGCCACTTTTTATCCGATTGACTTGAAAAATGAAAAGCATTTGCACATTGAGTCATTAAATTGGGAAACCAACTATTTTTGAGGTCAAAAGGTCAAGGGTCAACTCTAGGTAAAACTTCTAAAATCATCAATTTTCAACGAAAAAATCATCACTTTTCATCCTATTGACCGGAGCTTTGATCAAGATCGTCAATTTTGATCTTGATAAAATGGACAATTTGCTGGGTGAAAACCGAAAAACTTTGCACCTCTATATCTCCGAAAGCAGTGTCAAGGCAGTGTTCTGGGCCCTGTGCTTTTTCTGGTCTTCATCAATGATCTCTCTGACTCTCTTGAAAATCCTCTATATCTCTTTGCTGATGACTCTACTCTCTGTCGCTCCATTCTTCATCCCTCAGATCGGCAGTCTGCAGCCTCCTCACTCTCTGCAGACCTGGACAAAATCATAGACTGGGCAAACAAGTGGAACATGTCTTTCAATCCTGACAAATCTCACACTCTTACAATGTCTCTCCGAAAGGACCGACTGGAACACCCTTCCATCCACTTTCTGAATAATCCTCTCCAAGAAGTTCTGTCACTCAAGCTTTTGGGTCTCACTATCTGCCATGATCTTTCCTGGGAAAACCACATTTCAAATCTGGCCTCCAAAGCCAGTCGCCGACTGGGCATCCTCCGTCGTGTGAAGTCCTTCCTTGGCACACCTGAGCTCCTCACCACATACAAGGCTTTCATCCGCAGCTCAATGGAATACTGCTCTCCCCTCTGGGCTGGTGCTCCTGCCTCACACCGAGCTCGTCCTCACGCTGTTGAAACCAAAGCATTCAGAATCGTTGGAATCTCCCGCGATGAAGCTAACTCCAAGGGCCTCTCACTCACTCACCGCAGGCAGGTTGGTGGTCTTTCCGTCTTCGACCGACTCCTCTCTGGCCTTGCCCCCCCCAGCTCTCTCTGGGCTCTGTCCCCCAAATATTCCTGCAGGTCGCACAAGATCTGCCTGCAACCCTCTTGTGGTTAAACTGCCAAAATCAAGACTCTCTGCTCACCTTCACTCCTCTTTTCTCCCGCCTCTGGAACAAACTCCCTCACTCTCTTCAATCCCATTCCACCCTCCAGGTCTTTAAAACAGCTGTTCACCACCATCTCTTATCTTCCCCCATCTTATGACTCTACTCTCTGTCGCTCCATTCTTCATCCCTCAGATCGGCAGTCTGCAGCCTCCTCACTCTCTGCAGACCTGGACAAAATCACAGACTGGGCAAACAAGTGGAACATGTCTTTCAATCCGGACAAATCTCACACTCTTACGATGTCTCTCCGAAAAGACCGACTGGACAACCCTCCCATCCACTTTCTGAATAATCCTCTCCAAGAAGTTCTGTCACTCAAACTTTTGGGTCTCACTATCTGCCATGATCTTTCCTGGGAAAACCACATTTCAAATCTGGCCTCCAAAGCCAGTCGCCCACTGGGCATCCTCCGTCGTGCGAAGTCCTTCCTTGGCACACCTGAGCTCCTCACCACGTATAAGGCTTTCATCCGCAGCTCAATGGAATACTGCTCTCCCCTCTGGGCTGGTGCTCCTGCCTCACACCTAGCTCGTCTTCACGCTGTTGAAAGCAAAGCGTTCAGAATCATTGGAATCTCCCGCGATGAAGCTAACTCCAAGGGCCTCTCACTCACTCACCGCAGGCAGGTTGGTGGTCTTTCCGTCTTCGACCGACTCCTCTCTGGCCTTGCCCCCCCAGCTCTCTCTGGGCTCTGTCCAGCAAATATTCCTACAGGTCGCACAAGATCTGCCTGCAACCCTCTTATGGTTAAACTGCCAAAATCAAGACTCTCTGCTCACCTTCACTCCTCTTTTCTCCCACCTCTGGAACAAACTCCCTCACTCTCTTCAATCCCACTCCACCCTCCAGGTCTTTAAAACAGCTGTTCACCACCATCTCTTATCTTCCCCCATCCAAAACATTGATCTTTTCTACCCCCGCTAATTTCACCCCAATTCCACTTTTTTGAAATACCAACTTCTGTCCTGGAAGTCCTTGTGTTTTATACTTCTCCCACCCCCCCCCCCCCTTCACACGCCTCCTCCCCCCACGCCCTCTCCCTCCCACACATCTCCCTGCTCTCAAATGTTGTGTGTTTTTTTTTTGTATACTGAATCGAGGCTCATGAAAGAGCTGACATTTATTTCACAAACAAATCAAGCAGACAAACAAAATATATAAAAAGAAGGAGCGGAAGACAAGAGAAGGGGAAGCACACAAACACTTGAGGGCACACAACATTTAAGAGCAGGGAGATGTGTGGGAGGGAGAGGGCTTGGGGGGGGGGGGGGGGGCAGAAGAATCAAACACAAGGACACCAAGGACTTCCAGGACAGAAGTTGGTATTTCAAAAAAGTGGAATTGGGGTGAAATTAGCGGGGATAGAAAAGATCAATGTTTTGGATGGGGGAAGATAAGAGATGGTGGTGAACAGCTGTTTTAAAGACCTGGAGGGTGGAGTGGGATTGAAGAGAGTGAGGGAGTTTGTTCCAGAGGCGGGAGAAAAGAGGAATGAAGGAGTGAAGGTGAGCAGAGAGTCTTGATTTTGGCAGTTTAACCATAAGAGGGTTGCAGGCAGATCTTGTGCGACCTGTAGGAATATTTGCTGGACAGAGCCCAGAGAGAGCTGGGGGGGCAAGGCCAGAGAGGAGTCGGTCGAAGACGGAAAGACCACCAACCTGCCTGCGGTGAGTGAGTGAGAGGCCCTTGGAGTTAGCTTCATCGCGGGAGATTCCAATGATTCTGAATGCTTTGGTTTCAACAGCGAGAAGACGAGCTCGGTGTGAGGCAGGTGCACCAGCCCAGAGGGGAGAGCAGTATTCCATTGAGCTGCGGATGAAAGGCGTTTTGTGCTCTCAAGTGTTTGTGTGCTTCCCCTTCTCTCCCCATCTTGTCTTCCGCTCCCTCTTTTGATATATTTTGTTTGTCTGGTTGATTTGTTTGTGAAGTAAATGTCTGCTCTTTCACGAGCCTCGATTCAGTATACAAAAAAAAAAGAAAAAAGCACTGCACAGAAAAAATTGAGATATGGCTCATTGTAAAGAACTCTCCATGGGGCATAAAATATGTTAATGATGATGTCATAGGTGCCTCTATTATGACGTCATACATCGACAAGGACAAAACTTCATCCGATCAAGATGAAATTTCCTGAGCGTCATCTAGGGATAAATTGATGGAGAAAAGAAAATATGATGACGTCATCGGTCACGTGATTCGGCCGCCATCTTGGGAAAAACAAAAAAAATTGCACCTCTATTTCTCCGAAAGAGCTGCCTCGGAAAAATTGAGACATGGCCCATTGTGAAGAACTCTCCATGAGGAATAAAATATGTTAATGATGATGTCGTATGTGCCTCCATTATGACGTCATAATTCGACAAGTGGGTGGTGGGTGATTCGTGTGTATCCACCCGGGTGTTGGTTGCATCATTTCTGTGGGCACGTCTGCCGCTGATGCAATGCCTCTCTATAACTAGTTATCTGGTACTCATTTTGCCCACCTCGGAAGGATGACAGGCTGAGTCAACCCCACCTGATGTTAATGCAATGGCATTCAAACTCAGGACCTTAGAATCCCAAGCCCACAACCCTAACCATTAGGCCAACACCAGGTATAATTGGACAAGTACAACACTTCATCCGATCAAGGTGAAATTTCTTGAGCATCATCTAGGGATAAATTCGTGGAGGAAAAAAATAATAATGATAACACAAAAGCCTTAAAAATCACTGAAAACAGGTCCTGGCGAGGGTCTGCAATCTGTGATTGCTCTTTCTTGTTTTCACTTTGCAGTCCCGTTGCTGGGTTTGTTTGTCACATGGTATCCATCATCACCCTGCTAGAAAATTACTGGATACTGAAGTGTATCACATGATTGGTGTGTCTCAGCTCTGGATGACTGGTTGGTGCATTGAAGCTAACTAGCAACGGTACCCGCCCTACGGGCGGGGCTTCAATTGGGAGGCCCATATGAAAAGGCAAAATATCAGAAATTGAAGGCTTTTTTTTATTTTAAACGATTTATATAAACATCTGTTAAATAATATCACACGCAAATCATCAAAATCTAAACAGTACTGTATTTGTAGAATTTCAATAAAAGCCACATCACTGTTCATATCGGTAAATATTATTCCATAGTGTTTGGCACCACGTGCATAAATAAGGAGGTAAACAAGGGCAGTCCCCTCCCTCCCCCGTGGAAAAATTGGGAAATAAAATTGTAAAAACAATACAGCCTATTTTACTCCAGGGGGTCCTAAGATTACCCACCCAAAAATTCGTTGCGATCGGTTCAGACGTTTTTGCGGTACCTGGGAACAGACGGACATTTGGTGAATTATAGTAAGATGTGTTAAATGTTTCAGATTTCACTCCAGATTTCGATTATATGCCTTAATTAGACCATGAGAAGTCATCATGGTTCCAAATCAAGGCACGTTTGAACAGGCCGAAACAAAATGGTGGCTTAAGAACTCAGCGATGTGACAGATGGCTGACCAAGATGGCCATACTGTGGATTCAGTACTTTGAGTAGGTGAACATTATGAGGTTGTTTTTATGAGCTGAAAGGACAGTGGATTGGCAAATGCTGCCGTACCTGTAGCTGGACACATGACATACGCCAAATCGGGTCACCTGTTCATTCAGGAAGTGGAAAATCTTTCAATGGAAAAAGGGGACCAGAAGAATTTCATGGAGTTTTTCACCATCCACAGAACCAGCAAAGTATGGAGTGGTATCTGGTGCAAAATGACCATTGAGCAGGTGCTCATGTGGATATCCGGATAACTATCCAGATATCACGACATCCGGATAACTAACCCGAGGACGAGGCATGACAGAAAGTACATTGGTCAGGTGGATTCAGGTGCTTCCTTTGACTGTTTCCTTATGCAACGCCCTAGAGCATTTGCAGATGTTCAACATGACACAATGGAACAACACAAGGAGCTTCGACCAATAAGACAGATAACAGTGATGTCGAGCCTTTCATTCAATGGCTGAATACACACTCACGATTTGGATACAGACGTCTCTTTGTCTGCAGGACTGGTCGCTGATGAATCAGTGAACTGTGATGATGCAGTAGATGTGGCTATCAAAGGCCAGAGACAAATGATAGGGCACACACTTGCACACGTGAAACTGAAGAAGTCCCTTGCATCAATGAAAAACTCAATCAAAATACATACCAAGGAGGTCGTGGTAAACCCGCAGCAAATGCTCAACCTTATCCCGTCTCCTATCAGTCTTGGATTCCACCTCCGACTTGGCGACATAACTAAAATATGAACTCCAGCCTCCATTGATTAAGCTTCCATGAGACGGCCCACAAAGGCTGAATTGGCATCCTTACTGGTCTCCGTTGTCCCTGATGAAGTGGCCGTACCTCATTACTCAAGCTGGAGAAGACTTGCGGTCAAGGTCTTCAATGACCCCCAACACAATACATGCAGACATTACTCAAGCTGGAGAACACTTGCGGTCAAGGTCTTCAATGACCCCAACACAACACATGCAGACATTACTCAAGCTGGAGAAGACTTGCGGTCAAGGTCTTCAATGACCCCAGCACAACACATGCAGACATTACTCAAGCTGGAGAAGACTTGCGGTCAAGGTCTTCAATGACCCCAACACAACACATGCAGACATTACTCAAGCTGGAGAAGACTTGCGGTCAAGGTCTTCAATGACCCCAACACAACACATGCAGACATTACTCAAGCTGGAGAAGACTTGCGGTCAAGGTCTTCAATGACCCCAACACAATACATGCAGACATTACTCAAGCTGGAGAACACTTGCGGTCAAGGTCTTCAATGACCCCAACACAATACATGCAGACATTACTCAAGCTGGAGAACACTTGCGGTCAAGGTCTTCAATGACCCCAACACAACACATGCAGACATTACTCAAGCTGGAGAAGACTTGCGGTCAAGGTCTTCAATGACCCCAGCACAACACATGCAGACATTACTCAAGCTGGAGAAGACTTGCGGTCAAGGTCTTCAATGACCCCAACACAACACATGCAGACATTACTCAAGCTGGAGAAGACTTGCGGTCAAGGTCTTCAATGACCCCAACACAACACATGCAGACATTACTCAAGCTGGAGAAGACTTGCGGTCAAGGTCTTCAATGACCCCAACACAACACATGCAGACATTACTCAAGCTGGAGAAGACTTGCAGTCAATGTCTTCAATGACCCCAACACAATACATGCAGACATTACTCAAGCTGGAGAAGACTTCCGACTGGCACTCTCTGGTGCAGCAAATGTGAAATGTTTCAACAAGTAGAGGAGGTACAATGCGTTCAAAAAATAAAATGCCAACAAAACCACAAACCACCTCGTTCAGCCGGTGACTGTCGCCTACAAGAGCCGCAGCTCGTCAACATTCACTCCGGGTATACGTACAAGTGAAACAATGGCTTGGGAATGAAATGGATCCTGCAGCATGGAGATAGACCACTAAAAACAGCAGACTGCTACCCATACCTACTGAGTTGGCATCATGACCAGAAAAAAAACTGATGATATGGATTCCATGAGCCGTTGGCACCTACATGCAGCAATGACACTCGAACAAGGCATTGAAGATGGGTGAACACTTGCGAGGTATCCCTACCCACCAATATGATACGTGTGGCACAAAGGATAAAGAAGGTAAACTTTTTTGTGACATTTTTGTATGATGCGCACATGGGACTTTTTGGGACTTTCACCATGTTGCTCTCAGATGATTTTCCCGTCCTTTGCACCAAACAGAAACGATGTGACATTTCGACACACCTTTAACCTAAACGTGCCGGATGACCAACACATTTTGCACCATAGTCTCAGGCGGAAAGACCATGGCCTTGATTCTCTGGGATGCCAAGGAAATCGTACTGATTGACTAAACAACGAAGAGCTGGCAGGATGACCTCGATGTAAGCACACCACTCTAAGCTAGCCTGGGTTTGAATCCCGACCCAACTATAAACTGCCATCAGGGTGTTTCACAGGCAGGATGATTCATCAATGTGTGTGCCGTCCCTCGGATGGACGTTAAACGGGCGTCCCATCTCCCGGCATTAGTTGGTGGACGTTAAAAATCCCACGGTGTTCCTCGCTAGTTATCTCCGGCACCATGAACAAATTACAAATTCCTGCCCAAACCAGCATTTTTCAGAATCATTGGAATCTCCCACGATGAAGCTAACTCCGAGGGCCGTTCACTCACTCACCGCAGGCAGGTTGGTGGTCTTTCTGTCTTCTACCGACGCCTCTCCGGCCTTGCTTCCCCAGCTCTCTCTGTGCTCTGTTCCCCAAATATTCCTACAGGTCGCACAAGATCTGCCTGCAACCCTCTTATGGTTAAACTGCCAAAATCAAGGCTCTCTGCTCACCTTCACTCTTTCATTCCCCTTTTCTCCCGCCTCTGGAACAAACTCCCCCACTCCCTTCAATCCCAATCCTCCCTCCAGGTCTTTAAAACAGCTGTTCACCACCATCTCTTATCTTCCCCCATCCAAAACCTTGATCTTTTCTACCGTCGCTAATTCACCCCAGATCCACTTTTTTGAAATTCCAACTTCTTTCCTGGAAGTCATTGCAGTGTCCATATGTTTTATACCTCTCCCACCTCCCCCCAAGCCCTCTCCCTCCCACAGATCTCTCGATGTCCCTGCTCTCAAATGTTGTGTTTGTGTCCTTCCCCCTCTCTCCCCATCTTGTCTACCGCTCCTCTTATTTTGTGTTTTATGTGTCTGTTTGTTTTTGTGTGATTAATGTTAGGTCTTTCACGAGCCTCGATCTTGTATACAAAAAAAACAAAACAGCAGGGGGCACTGCATCAGCAGCACAGGCGCGTTCTCAGCCAATGAGGCTACCCAGTAACCTTGTGCTGCATATGAAAGAAGAAGACTATAGTCCGCATGCAAACTAAAACCAGTGGAATATTGTACAAGCATCATGCTTAAATTCCTGGTGTTGGCTTAGCGGTTAGGGTGCTGGCTTGGGATCCTAGGATCCTGGGCTCGAATCCCGGTCGATCGCTGAATTAATGCCAGGGGGGTTGACTCAGCCCGTTATCCTTCCGAGGTCAGAAAATTGAGTACCAGTTCACTGGTAATTCCCTGTGTGTCGCAAGATGTGACTAACAGGGTTGGTGGCAGGAAGGGCATCCGTCCATAAAACATTGCTTCAAAAAGGGGACCACGGTGCCCGAGAAGGCCAACCCCCGATCTGCAGGGGAAAATGGCCTCCAAAGGGGGTTCATCATGCTTAAATTGCAGCACTAAGCCATCAAGAGCAGATGTCAATGGATGCCCTCCAAGTAAGTGCCCCTCCTTCACCACAATATTTCTGCACACAAGGCCCATGTGCAGACCAACATTATTGACTGTGACTTTCAGCAGCTGGATCACCTTCCCCAAAAAGCCCGAACCTGGCCCACAGTGACCATTATTCGTTTTGACATTTGGAAGTCTCACCAGAGTGGCCGAGAGCATGGTTAAGGGTAGGAGAGCCAGGTTGTCTTGTGAAATGAATATGGGTGATATGTTTACAACATAAACCGGAAGTGTAATTAAAAACAAGAGCAATGTGAATGCGTCACCAATATGCCTCCACGTAGTCCCTGCTCGTGACATCGGGTAGATGCTCTTGTTGACTGTCCTAAAAAAAAAAGTTTGATTTTAATCCCTTTAGCTGTTTTCAGGTATCACATTTTTACCAGGCATGACAGGTTTCATATCGATCGGTGAAGTGGTTTCGGAGGTTTTTTTAAAAATATCGGTTTTCAAGTTAATATGGCTGCCAAACCATGTGACATATGACATCAAAAATATACACTCTGCATATGCATGGGCAAGGGATCACGTTTGTGAAGTTTTGTGTTCATCGGATAAGGTTCATTTTTCTATCAAAGATGGCTGCCAAACCACGAGACCTACATTTTCGTTTTCATGATTTTATCAGGAAGCCTATTATTTTCAGGAGGCCTATTATCATTATTTTCAACCTATATGCAGCAATGGTGTTGAATGACAATGGTGTTGAATGACACTTGTAAAGTTTCGCATCGACAGGGTATGTGGTTTCTGAGATATAATTATTTAATATTTTCCTTCAATCCAATATGGCTGCCACACCATGCGACCAATGATGTTTTTGTAATCGACGTTTAATCGCCATTCCTAGTCGATGACACACGTAAAGTTTTGAGGCAATCGCTTTGGTGGTTTGAGAGATGTTTTTTATTTTTCGGTTAAATCCAATATGGCTGCCAAATCATGTCACCTATAATGTCATCAATTTAATTTCAATACAAATGGATCATAGATCATGTGCATGCAATTTCACATTTTTATGACAAGGTATTCCTTTAAAATATTTATGGCTGGTATACCACTTCACCGATGATGTCATCATTAGCATTCTTTAGGTCCCCATTGTGAGTACTTGACAATGTGCCAAGTTTCAATTTTTTCCATTTATCAGTTTCCAAGAAATAATATTTTAATTATTTGCATTTAATCCAAGATGGCTGCCATAGCACGTGATCTATGACGTCACTATTATCATAAAAACATTCTAAAAGGTTGTCGGCCCCTACCCTGAAGGTTTCGGCTCAGTCGGACATGTGGTTGCTGAGAAAAACGAGGCTTAGCCCATACGGATGGACGGACAACCGGAAAACATAATACCTCTGTCCACCATCGGAGGCGGAGGCACAACAACGTTTTCTTTCTTAAACAAAGATGAGACCGGCAAGTGGGATGAAAGAAAAAAACACTTTCATTTATCTGAGGACCGAGTTGCAGAAAGCAGGTCACTCCTTTGTTCCGCCACTCCTCTGTTCCGCCACCCCTCTGTTCCGCCACCCCTCTGTTCCGTCACCCCTCTGTTCCGTCACCCCTCTGTTCCGTCACCCCTGTGTTCCGTCACCCCTGTGTTCCGTCACCCCTGTGTTCCGTCACCCCTCTGTTCCGTCACCCCTGTGTTCCGCCACCCCTGTGTTCCGCCACCCCTCTGTTCCGCCACTCCTCTGTTCCGCCACTCCTCTGTTCCGCCACTCCTCTGTTCCGCCACTCCTCTGTTCCGCCACTCCTCTGTTCCGCCACTCCTCTGTTCCGCCACTCCTCTGTTCCGCCACTCCTCTGTTCCGCCACTCCTGTTCCGCCACTCCTCTGTTCCGCCACTCCTCTGTTCCGCCACTCCTCTGTTCCGCCACTCCTCTGTTCCGCCACTCCTCTGTTCCGTCACTCCTCTGTTCCGTCACTCCTCTGTTCCGTCACTCCTCTGTTCCGTCACTCCTCTGTTCCGTCACTCCTCTGTTCCGTCACTCCTCTGTTCCGCCACTCCTCTGTTCCGCCACTCCTCTGTTCCGCCACTCCTCTGTTCCGCCACTCCTCTGT
Source organism: Myxine glutinosa (assembly GCF_964187855.1). Taxonomy (NCBI): domain Eukaryota; kingdom Metazoa; phylum Chordata; class Myxini; order Myxiniformes; family Myxinidae; genus Myxine; species Myxine glutinosa. Next base: position 128,453,022 of record NC_136270.1, on the reverse strand, counting down.
TCCGCCATTCCTCTGTTCCGTCACTCCTCTGTTCCGTCACTCCTCTGTTCCGCCACTCCTCTGTTCCGTCACTCCTCTGTTCCGTCACTCCTCTGTTCCGTCACTCCTCTGTTCCGTCACTCCTCTGTTCCGTCACTCCTCTGTTCCATCATGGTTTTCCACTCAACGACAGAAGGAAGCTCCTGGAGAAGCTCTTGAGTTTGGAAGTGAACTCATTCGATTCCATCTCCAATTGGCCAATCAAAATGTCCCTTTTCAGTCAAATGAGTGACGAGGTAAAACAAAATGGCATCCCATTACCTGAAGGCCACACTCCGCTACAGTCCCCTGAAGGAGAGAAATTTACATATTTTGGAACATCAGCATCATAATCAACAACAACGACTTTACCTTCGTTACGTAAATAAGGTGCAACTCTGCCAATAAGGTGAGCTCCTTTGCTTTATTTTAAACAATTCACAACCACCACCATGCAACACGTTGTGGCCGCTTACATTTGGCACAACTCGAATATTGTGCAGACATCACGACACGAGGATTCCACAGACTCGAGGAAGCTCTGTCGAACAGCCATGTCCGCACACACTAACACAACCAAAGCGGTGCACCTGTACGCCATTTGGCACACGTACATGTTCGGTGCAAAATATGGTAAAAAGTAGAAAGAAGAAAATCTCATTTGTGAAATGAAAATAAGTTACAGAAAAGTGCTCAAAACCTGCAGACTCCCAAACGCTTCCTCCGCAACCACTCGATTCCAAAACCACCTGGATTTTACAACCGCAATGCCAAGTTGGGAAAGAGCCATGAGAAACATTTTGCATTCCGCAAGCAGCCAGCTCCAGTGTGAGTGAGGAACGTGGGTATTCCTAAACAAAGTGGTTCGAATCCCGACCCAGCTATAAACTGCCATCCTAGTGTTTCACCAATGTGTGTGTGCCGTCCCTCAGATGGCCGTTAAGCCGGGCGTCCTGTCTGCCGGAATTACTTTGTTAGACGTTAAAGATCCCACGGCGCGAAGAGTAGGTGAGCTGTCGCCGGCACCCTGAACAAATGACAAATTCCTACCCTGACCTACAGAGGGGGCACTGCATCAGCGGCACTGCTGCACCCTCAGCCAATGATGCTACCTGTAGCCATATATACTGCATACAAAAGAAGATGTAGAATTTCCTTGAAATTCTGACATGTCGAATACCGAATATTCTTATTTTACCGAATATTCTTATTTTGCCGAATATTCTTATTTTGCCGTATATTCTTATTTTACCGAATATTCTTATTTTGCCGTTTATTCTTATTTTGCCGTATATTCTTATTTTGCCGTTTATTTTTATTTTGCCGTATATTCTTATTTTGCCGTTTATTCTTATTTTACCGAATGTTCTTATTTTACAGTTTATTCTTATTTTGCCGTTTATTCTTATTACAGTATCATCTCTTCGTTATACACACAGAAACACCCCAATGATAAATGTAGTGCAAATGACACATGCAATTGCACACACACCGGGAATGAATACCTTGTGTGAAAACAAAATAAAATACAAACATGTTCAAGTAAATGGTTGCTACCGGGCCTACCGTACCAAAGATCTGACCGTTGTAAGTAAAAGTTCAACCCAAATGGGATGGCAAATAACATCATAGTCCTGAACAGCATGGACGGATATCCTACATACCTGCAAGGACTGGTTCATCTTTTTTCTCTTTTTTTTTTTGTATACAGAATCGAGGCTCGTGAAAGAGCGTGAAAGATCTTACAAACTACCTTGCGTTCCCAACCCCATACTGGAACAAAAACACGGGGGACACAATGCAAATGGTCTAAGCCCTAAGGGACAGTAAAATATCTTCAGGGTATTTTATTGTCCCAACACTCAAAATGGCAGGGCCCAGGATTCGTACGGGATTGTAAGAACTTGCAGCAGCAACCTTCCTCGAATAAGTTTCAAACTTCAGGAAACTTCATGAGAGTTTGAGGTTTGACAAAGGTTTGCTGCAAGACAAGTGTGAGTAAGGGCAACCCTCATGGAATGAGCAGATGAAGGAAATGGATCCACAAGTTTACATGAAATGTTTGTAAATTCGACGGAACCATCAGGAAGAACTTTCCTGGGGATCCTTGGAAGAGACAAATGGTCCTGCCAAGAATATGCAGAAATGACTATGTTGCAAAACCATGGGATGTAGAAAAAGAAGAGAAGTCTCCGCAAGTCAACGTTGACCGCGTTTGTGGAGGTTTATACCCACATTACTCATGGTGTCCGTCTCCAGGTGTTAAAGCGTCAGTCTCCAGGTGTTAAAGCTGGGACGTACCACCATGAGGGCACGTATGTGAAAAAGGAAGAGGAATAAACAAATAGGGATAAATAAAGCGGAAATAGGACGAGAAAGTTAAAATACCGACCGAGACTCGGGGAGGAAAGACTTGAGAAAAAGCAAATGTATTGAGAGAGAGCGAGAGAGAGAGAGCGAGAGAGCGAGAGAGAGAGAGAGAGAGAGAGAGAGAGAGAGAGAGAGAGAGAGAGAGAGAGAGAGAGAGAGAGAGAGAGAGAAAGCGAGAGACGGAGAGAGAGAAAGAGAGAGATAGAGAGAGAAAGAGAGAGACAGATAGAGAGAAAGAGAGAGACAGAGAGAGAGAAAGAGAGAGAAAGAGAGAGAGAGAAAGAGAGAGACGGAGAGAGAGAAAGAGAGAGATAGAGAGAGAGAAAGAGAGAGACGGAGAGAGAGAAAGAGAGAGACGGAGAGAGACGGAGAGAGAGATAGAGAGAGAGAGAGAGAGAGACGGAGAGAGAGAAAGATAGAGATAGAGATAGAGATAGAGATAGCGATAGAGATAGAGATAGAGAGAGAGAGAGAGAGAGAGAGAGAAGAGAGAGAGAGAGAGAGAGATGGAGAGAGAGACAGAGAGAGATAGAAAGAGAGATAGAAAGAGGTAAGAAGACAATTTATTTATATATATATATATATATATATATATATATCGTGTATAAGGACAATGAATGGAAGGAAGCCGTTTCATTACTGGGGAATACTGTACCGGGTGTTCCAAAAAACCTGAACAACTGCAGTTGGTAATATATTTAGTACCACAAAGGATACAACGATAACCTTTGCTTTATATGACACAAAAACTCAAAGTTTTCTTTATTTTCAGGTCTGGTGGCTTAATGTAAAAGAAAATGGCGACTCCACAAGAGAAAGCTCAGTGTGCCCGTGCCGAATGGTTCATCGAGACTCAGTGTAATTTCCGTACAAGGTATAGAAGGAATCCGTCATTGTGGACTAGATTCAAAGTGGTACAAGAGGTTTAAGGAGACTGGAAGTTGTCAGAAACAGAAAAGTACAGGTCGACCAAGCACAAGTGCAGCAGACGTTGAACAGTGCGTGAATCATTTCAACAAAGTCCCAGAAAATCAATCTGACGTGCATCCAGAGAACTGGGACTACCAACCACCACTGTACACAGAATTTTACATAAAAGACTAAAGCTTTCAATCGTGCAGATTCTGCAGGTACTCAAACCAAATGACGGAACCAAGCACAAGGTGTTTGCCTTGGAAATGCTCAATTGCACAGAGAATGACGATGATTACCTGAAAAAGGTCATGTTCACAGACGAAGCTGGTTTTCATGTATCGGGGAAGGTAAACTGGCACAACGTGAGGATCTGTGGCTCGGAAAACCCTCACGTGGTCATTGAACACATACGTCACAGTCCAAAGGTCAATGTGTGGTGTGGCCTTCTCCATGATGTCTATTGGTGGGTCTATTTTTCTTTGCGGAGGATACAGTGACCTCAACAATTTACATGAACATGTTGGAAGGATTTGCCATCCCACAGATTGAAGATCTGCAACCCGATATCATTTTTCAACAGGATGGCGCTCCCCCTCATTGGGCCTTAGTCGTTTGAGCCATCCTGAATGAAAAATTTCCAGGTCACTGGATTGGCTGAGACAGACCAACTGCCAGGCCCCTACAATCACCAGACATAACCTCCCCCCCCCCTCCCCCCTCCCCTTTGATTTTTTTTCTGTGGAGGTTTGCCAAAGATGTTGTCTACAACACCAAGTTGGCAAACTTGCAGGACCTTCATTCTGAGATCACAGCTGCATGCGCATTGGGATGGACGCAAACATGCTGAAATGAACATTGCAAGAACTCGTGTACCACCTTGATGTCCTGTGTGCGACAAACGGAGCTCACATTAAAGTGTACTGTTGGTGTGCACAAAACGTTATGCGTTTCTCCATCATATAAAACAAAGGGTGTCGTTGTGTCGTAGTGACGAGCCTATTTTGTTTGGGCACTTCAATGCCCGAGTGGGACTTGATTATGTTGCGTGGAAAAGGGTGATCGGAACACCATGGCATCGGCAAAGAGAACTCCAACGGCACGTGATGTTCAACCAATGAACTCGTCATTACAAACTCCTTGTTCCAACAAGCTGACAAGTACAAAGTTACATGGATGCATCCACGCTCCAAACATTGGCACCTCATTGATTTTACCATCGTCGGGCAACGCGACTGGCATGATATCAAGCACACACATGTCATGAGAGGCTCCGACTGTTGGTCTGATCACAGGCCTGTTAGAAGTAAAATGTCACTCAAGGTCAAGCCTCATGTGAACCTCTCAAGCCTGCTCCAAAGCTCAACAATCAACCGCTTAAACGCAGCGACATGCAATCACAGCTTCAGCTTGCCACCTTGGAACAATTGGATGTACCAACTACCAATGCTGAAGTGGGATGGGCCAATTGACAAGATACGACTTCCTCTCTAGTCGTAGTCAACGTGTGGCGCTGAATGGGTTTCTCTCATCTCCTCTTCCTGTTCAGGCTGGAGTTCCCCAAGGCAGTGTTCTGGGCCCTGTGCTTTTTCTGGTCTTCATCAATGATCTCCCCGACTCTCTTGAAAATCCTCTCTATCTCTTTGCTGATGACTCCACTCTCTGCCGCTCCATTCCTCTTCCCTCAGATCGACAGTCTGCAGCCTCCTCACTCTCTGCAGACCTGGACAAAATCACAGACTGGGCAAACCTTTGATTGTTTGGAATCTGGAACATGTCTTTCAATCCTGACAAATCTCACACTCTTACAATGTCTCTCCGAAAAGACCGACTGGACAACCCTCCCATCTACTTTCTGAATAATCCTCTCCAAGAAGTTCGGTCACTCAAACTTTTGGGTCTCACTATCTGCCATGATCTTTCCTGGGAAAACCACATTTCAAATCTGGCCTCCAAAGCCAGTCGCCGACTGGGCATCCTCCGTCGTGCGAAGTCCTTCCTTGGCACACCTGAGCTCCTCACCATGTACAAGGCTTTCATCCGCAGCTCAATGGAATACTGCTCTCCCCTCTGGGCTGGTGCTCCTGCCTCACACCTAGCTCGTCTTCACGCTGTTGAAAGCAAAGCATTCAGAATCATTGGAATCTCCCGCGATGAAGCTAACTCCAAGGGCCTTTCACTCACTCACCGCAGGCAGGTTGGTGGTCTTTCCGTCTTCTACCGACTCCTCTCTGGCCTTGCCCCCCCAGCTCTCTCTGGGCTCTGTCCCGCAAATATTCCTACAGGTCGCACAAGATCTGCCTGCAACCCTCTTATGGTTAAACTGCCAAAATCAAGACTCTCTGCTCACCTTCGCTCCTTCATTCCTCTTTTCTCCCGCCTCTGGAACAAACTCCCTCACTCTCTTCAATCCCACTCCACCCTCCAGGTCTTTAAAACAGCTGTTCACCACCATCTCTTATCTTCCCCCATCCAAAACCTTGATCTTTTCTATCCCCGATAATTTCACCCCAATTCCACTTTTTGAAATACCAACTTCTGACCTGGAAGTCCTTGGTGTCCTTGTGTTTTATACTTCTCCCACCCCCCACCCCTTCCCACGCCTCCTCCCCCCGAGCCCTCTCCCTCCCACACATCTCCCTGCTCTCAAATGTTGTGTGCTCTCAAGTGTTTGTGTGCTTCCCATTCTCTTGTCTTCCGCTCCCTCTTTTTATATATTTTGTTTGTCTGGTTGATTTGTTTGTGAAGTAAATGTCAGCTCTTTCACGAGCCTCGATTCAGTATACAAAAAAGACCTCACCCTTCAGGGCAGCTTCTGACAGACTGGTTCGATGATAACGCCTCCCAGATCAACAGTTTGCTTAACTCCGTGGATGCGACTCATCTTTGCTGGATTGATGACAAAGGCTCAGTGAGCAAACACTCCTCTTACCTGAAACTTGGGAGACTCACACAATCGAGAATACGTTCCATGAAAGACAGCTGGTGGGCAGCAAGAGCAGAAGAAATTCAGGAGGCAGTCGATACAAAGACTTTCAGGTGCTTCTATGCTGGTCTAAAGGTAGTCTATGGACCGTCTTCTCGTGGTATCGCCGCACTCCGTAGCCAAGATGACCAGCACCTTATCACAGATCTAAACAACATCTTGGAGCGCTATGTGCACGTAAAAGGTGAACACCTTAAGGGTGTGCTCAATTAGCCCTCCTCCATCTCGGACACGGCCATTGACTCTCTTCCCCAGTGGCCTATATTAAAAGACCTTGCCCACCCTCCGACTAAAATAGAGACCACCAAAGCTATCAAAGAGATGTCACCTGGAAAGGCCCCTGATGACGATGGTATCCCCTCCGAGGTTTAAGTGTGGCTGTGCCAACCTCCTCGCCCGACTGACCCAACTCTACAATACCATCTGGAGTGAGGAGTCTGTACCCCAGGTCTTCAAAGATGTGCAATTGTTCCACTGCACAAATGCAATGGTGATAGGCCGTGTGTCGACAACTACCGTGGTGTGGCCCTACTATCTAGTGCTGAGAAAATACTTGCTCTCATCAATCTTAATCACATGCCACCAACAATTCTCAACAGCATCACCCCAGAAAGCCAATGCTGCTTCCGTGTTGGACGCGGCACGACCGACATGATATTCTCTGCTCGTCAACTTCAGGAGAAGAGCTGAGAACAACATCGCAGTCAACACATGGTCTTCATCGACCTTACGAAAGCATTTGATTGGGTCAGTAGAGAAGGCCTGTATAAGATACTGTACAAAGTCGGCTGTCTCACTAAGTTGATCAACATCATTAGATCCTTCCACGATGCTGCTCGTGTGAGTGACAGTGGATGCCCTTCCATGATGGCATGGTTGCTCGTGTGAGGGACAGTGGATGCCCTTCCATGATGGCATAGTTGCTCGTGTGAGGTGAGTGACAGTGGATGCCCTTCCATGATGGCATAGTTGCTCGTGTGAGGTGAGTGACAGTGGATGCCCTTCCATGATGGCATAGTTGCTCGTGTGAGGTGAGTGACAGTGGATGCCCTTCCATGATGGCATAGTTGCTCGTGTGAGGTGAGTGACAGTGGATGCCCTTCCATGATGGCATGGTTGCTCGTGTGAGGGACAGTGGATGCCCTTCCATGATGGCATAGTTGCTCGTGCAAGGTGAGTGACAGTGGATGCCCTTCCATGATGGCATGGTTGCTCGTGTGAGGGACAATGGATGCCCTTCCATGATGGCATGGTTGCTCGTGTGAGGTGAGTGACAGTGGATGCCCTTCCATGATGGCATGGTTGCTCGTGTGAGGGACAGTGGATGCCCTTCCATGATGGCATAGTTGCTCGTGTGAGGTGAGTGACAGTGGATGCCCTTCCATGATGGCATAGTTGCTCGTGTGAGGGACGGTGGATGCCCTTCCATGATGGCATAGTTGCTCGTGTGAGGTGAGTGACAGTGGATGCCCTTCCATGATGGCATGGTTGCTCGTGTGAGGGACAGTGGATGCACTTCTGAGTCATTTTCTGTAACCAATGGCACAAAGCAAGGCTGTGTGCCATTGGAAGAATGTGTCATCACACGCATGGAAGACCATAGACTCCTAAGAACGCTTTTCTATGGACAACTGAAATTTGGTAAACGGTCACGTGGTGGACAAAGTGCAATAAGAACGTCCTTAAATCTACACGCAAGTCTTGTGCCATCCCAGTTGTCACCTGGGAATACCAGGCCACAAACAGGCCAGTTTGGCGTAACATTTGCTACAAAGGCCCGGACCACTTTGAATGTGAGAGACAGTGGAGGCAAGAAAGGAAAACCTGCCAATGTCCATCTCCGCAAGGACCGGTCTATACCTGCAGTGTTTGCGGTAGACGCTGTGGGTCCAGCATTGGACTATCCAGCCATCGCACAACACACACTGCTTAGTGAGTACACCAACGGAGGGAAGAGATTCAGATTCATCAAAAGTGACGACTCACACCATCATGATGATCATCATCATTATCGTGGTATCATTTGTGGTACTAAATATCTTAACAACCAAAGTTATCCAGGTCTTTTTGGAACAACCTGTATGTCAGGTACAGGAAATAGAATGGAGAGAGTAAACTTATAAACCGGGTCAATGGAGGTGCAACAAAGGTAACGTACCTTAGTTACCGTCAACACTCCACATCCGAGTATACCTGTACACATAATTTAAACGATACCTACTGTTTATACTGGGCGTTTACCTGAATACAGCACACTCACAGTGAAACAAACTAAATTATACTTTGATCGTTTACACATCTAAAGGTAAACCTTTACAAACACACACCCACCATATACAATATACATGAATCAGGAAGTCACCTCAAATATGTTCAACGCACCTGAACTCATGATTATGGGATTGCACGGTTCGATTCCCATATACTGTGTCAATCTCTCTACGTTGGATTACACATCCCGGAGCCCGAGACCACCATCGATATAAACGTACAGGTTACATGCAAATAACGTCTAAAATCAAATGATTTTCCGATATTACCAAGTGCGTGTGCGTCCCAAAGTGGCAATACAATATATCATTCACCATCAGACAACAATCCAACCTATCGGCAGGACATTTAACATGAGACCGCTTCTTCTTCACTCCACTCGCCATCCTCACCCATCTCAAGCACCTCGGGGTTGAACACCTGAATTGTTACTCTCCCCGAGACTCTCTCGAAATTCTTCCATCCTATTTTTCTCTACTCTGTGAAACCGATTCCTGATCTGCCGTCTCACCTTTTTTGTGCCACCTTTTTTTGTCCCACCTTCTTCCGTCCCACCGTCTTCCGTCCCACCTTCTTCCGTCCCACCGTCGTATGCCCCACCGTCTTATGTCCCACCTTCTTCCGTCCCACCTTCTTTTGTCCCACCTTCTTATGTCCCACCTTCTTATGTCCCACCGTCTTATGTCCCACCTTCTTATGTCCCACCTTCTTCCGTCCCACCTTCTTTTGTCCCACCTTCTTCCGTCGCACCTTCTTATGTCCCACCTTCTTATGTCCCACCTTCTTATGTCTCACCTTCTTATGTCCCACCTTCTTATGTCCCACCTTCTTCAGCCCCACCTTCTTCCATCCCACCGTCTTCCGTCCCACCGTCTTCCGTCCCACCGTCTTCCGTCCCACCTTCTTTTGTCCCACCGTCTTCCGTCCCACCTTTTGTCCCACCTTCTTCCGTCCCACCTTCCTCCATCTCACTGTTTTCCATCCCACCTTCCCCCGTCCCACCGTCTTCCGTCCCACGTTCCTCCGTCTCACTGTCTTCTGTCCCACCGTCTTCCGTCCCACCTTCTTCCGTCCCACCGTCTTCCGTCCCACCTTCTTCCATCCCACCATCTTCCGTCCCACCGTCTTCCGTCCCACCTTCTTCCGTCCCACCTTTTGTCCCACCTTCTTCCGTCCCACCTTCCTCCATCTCACTGTTTTCCATCCCACCTTCCTCCGTCCCACCGTCTTCCGTCCCACGTTCCTCCGTCTCACTGTCTTCTGTCCCACCGTCTCATGTCCAACCCTACGGGACTAACAGCTACCATCACCTCATAGTGTCTCCCAAATCCATTCCCGAGCTTGTCTCCACTCGCTCATCCTCTACTGTGCACCTGTGCGGTTTCTATAACTCTCAAAACGTAGTCCGGTGACCCAACCACCAGCCGTCGGTTCGCTCTATGAGCCTCGACTTCCGTCCGTACACAAAAGGAGGAGAATGCAATGTCCCCAAATATTTGTTTTGACGTTATTCATGGCTTTGTGTATTTATCCTGGTGCAATGGTGCATGCTCACATCAAAACTCCAGAAACGATCGTACATCAAATAAACGTTACACTTCTGATCGACCAAATACAAATACATGTGCGTCATATACACATCTCAACACGACCACGACTTTCTGAACATGTCATGTGACCTCAACTACATCGACAGGAATGACGCATAGCTGTGGCTGAAGGAGCGAGAGACCTTATCAGGATAAAACAATATTAGCACTTGGAACAGCAAGACAGGACACGGACATAGATAGCGCTCAGGTATTTGTCTCCATGTAAAGGCTCCTTGGCTCTGTAAGGTTGTGTGCAGGTGTCCATGTTCAACAGGTACAGCACTTAAAAACAAAACCTTCACATTATTTGGCATCGTTTAAAAGATGTGAGAAATTGTGACGATGCATATGCAGAATCGCACAGTAATGAGCACAAAATTGCATCGATGAACATGTAAATATAATTTACCTTATGATTAAATAATCAACACCATTACGATGTCACACACACACACGTACACATACACACACACACACACACACACATGCGTACATATACACATACACACATTCACGCGTACACACACACATACACACACACACGTACACATACACACACACACGCATACACACACACACACAGATGCGTACATATACACATACACACATTCACGCGTACACACACACACACACATTCACATATATATACACATACACACATTCACACGTACACACACACACATAGACACACACACGTACACATACACACACACACGCATACACACACACACACAGATGCGTACATATACACATACACACATTCACGCGTACACACACACACACACATTCACATATATATACACATACACACATTCACACGTACACACACACACATAGACACACACACACACACACACACACACACACACACACACACACACACACACACACACACACACACACACACACACCTCGTTTTTTCATTTCTGTTCCTCACAATTCTATCTCTCTCTTTTATTCACACACACACACACACACACATAGACACACACACACACACACACACACACAAACAAACAAACACACACACACACACACACACACACACACACACACACACACACACACAATTAATTGTACAGTATCGGTTGTTCCTAAACTTAAATATAAATAATTTAAAGGATTTCTGTACATGATGTTAATTTCACAACATCCCATATTCAACTTTATTTAAATTGTAACCCTCAAACATCGTTTCTCTACCTAAACCAAGAACCTTAACCCGTAAGCAATTGACCAGTTTCCCGACTGCACGGATCATCAGCTGGGCACCGTTCCTCCTCGAGGTTTCGATCCTTTCAGCCCAGGAGCTCTCCAAACGGCGGATCCACAACCTCGATCATGGATCCACATCAATAGATGGTACATCAGTAGATCCACAACCTCAGTTGCGTCCAGGCAGTCAGTCAACCCATCAATGCAACATCACTTATTCCAACTTTACTCGCAATAGGATTTAATGTATTATCATATATTTATAACTTTCCTTACACACTCGATAATATGATAATATCATTAAATCATGCACATCGTACCTTAAATAAACCAATCAACCAATCTACCAAACAGCACGACCACACCACCTACCTCTCGATCAAACTGTATTTTGAATGTTTAAACTGTCACCTATAACGGTTTTTTGCATGCTTCCGTCTTACACACACACACACACACACACACACACACACACACACACACACACACACACACACACACACACACACACACACACACACACACCCATACACACCGGTGGTATTTAGTGCAACCAATGGTTCTACTCCCTTAGACAAGACAGCTCAGTCGGTAATATAAACGTATTTACTGCATTTGATGCTTTTCAATGTTAATGTGAGTAAAAGGTGAATCTGCACGAATTCTCGTTTTCACCTAGGAGTGCTTGTAAGCTAATGGAATACACAAACTGGTAAAATGAAAAAAAAAGCTTCTCTAAAACTCATTCACACACCCACACGTCAGGCATCCATCAAAATCCGGCCTTAGGTCTCTCAAAATCTGGCCTAATGTCTCTCAAAGTCCGGCCTAAGGTCTCTCAAAGTCCGGCCTAAGGTCTCTCTAAGTCCGGCCTAAGTTCTCTCCAAGTCCGGCCGAAGGTCTCTCAAAGTCCGTCCTAAGGTCTCTCAAAGTCCGTCCTAAGGTCTCTCAAAGTCCGGCCTAAGGTCTCTCAAAGTCCGGCCTAAGGCCTGGTAGCAATATACAGCACTCAACCGCCTCCGTCGTCTCGGTGTCGGACTTCCGCGTGCAATTGGTACGTGACACAAACAGGCCTGACTCTGCCAAAACCCAAACCATCGTTCCATTGATCCAAGCACCCCTTATAAAAGGTCACGCTTGCATCTCAGGATCAGCGGAATCCAAATTTGGTGGTTGAAGAATGTTCCGGCTGTCTTCCCCGCGAGACGACTCCTTGACGACAGCCGCTCAACATTGTCCTGCCGCGGACACTCTCGTTCCCTGCTTTTTCAAGGTACGCAGGTCCTTCAGGTGCCTCTTGATGAGCATTCTCTCATCCAGATTTGAGACTCCGAGGGCCTGTTGAGATGGAAATTATATAAGGATGAGAATCTTACTAATTACAGAGGACCGGAGGACAGTGACTCTACATCGAGAACCATCCAGCGGGTGGGGTGTATGAATACGATGATGTGATGCCATCGGCATGTAAAGGTGCGAGACCTAGCCTTGAGTTTGGAGCCGTCCAGTTGTAGAAGTGCATTTCCGTCGATGGAGTGGGTGTGAAACTCAGTGACATGTTGCTGCAGGCCAAGATTGCTCAGCCATTGCGAGACACGCTCCGGCGACCAGGCCTCGATGCCCCGTTGCTGCCCGTCTGGAATCGCTTCGTCTAGGATCTGCAACAAGAGAAAGGAAGCCACTTCGTCAGCATGGCATCGTTATAAAGTTGCAGAAAATAATGTCATCATTTACTAATTTGGTTATTAATTCCTTATGTCTGCAATTTAGAACCCTCAACATCTGCAGGTGCTGTCGAATACCCATGTCATTGTGATTTTGCAGGAAATGGTAACGTGCACACAAGGAAGCCAAACACAAGACCTCCAGGGAATACAGTAAGTTGCAGAATTTTACGCACAATTTCAGTCGGGGATCAAAGCGACGTACAACCTAGTTGCAAAGCAACGCGGACGTTCCGCTAACACATCGCGCTCCATCAGGTGCGGCAATGACGGAGGCCGTGTGTGAAGTCTGTCCAAACGGTGAGAGCACCTTTTCCACCGTAGCTTATAAACTCGATGAGGTACCAAATTGGCCTGCAGACACGTCACTATTTACTAGTACAGGGTGGCATTGTTGGATACCAGGAGGTATTTTGATTGCCCCGCTCTACCCTCCACACCATCCAAATATTTATATGCCTTGTACCTGGGCATGTTTGTTGCAGTCCAATCAGAAAGAAGTCCCGTGGCATCACCATTGGTGCCAAGTTCCATGAAATGCAATTCCGTTTACGTTATGGCTCATAAACCCTTGGAGGAGATTGTTGAAGCAGAACCGCATTCGACTCAACGACAGGAAAACTCTTCAAAGTACCAATATCATATGATATTCTTTGTGGAATGCAATCATAAGACTAGACGGTGTCGAGATGGGAACATGTTTGTCAATTGTTTGTAGCACCATTTATTGTTTCCATGACAACCATCTGAGCCTGAAGAATCACGTCAGGCAATTAGTATATTGCCTGACAGTCGTGCATGCAAGCACTCTCAGATGTCCGACATCCCAAGGATCACCTGGCTTCCGATTCCTGATCCTGATCAGGATTCGACATCAGGACCTCGACATTTAGGTCCTGATTCGACATCAGGTCCTGATGACCTGGATTCCTTATCAGGATGTCCGACATCTTGCCTGGCTGGCAAGACCTCGACATCACGCTCTCCTTACTGACATGAGCATCGGAGAAAAGTCAAATGACGTGAAACGGAGCGGATCAAATAAAAGAGCAACTGAAACTGAAAAGCTACAAATCCAGACCGCAGTAGGATACCCGAACACCTCGAAGGGAGCAGCTAACGATGAGTGCGCATCCGTACCGAGTTTCAATGCAGCCCGACCTGTTTACTCATGGTTTGAATGGTTGGTTGGTGGACTCGTGGTACCCACACATTCCCCTCCCTCCTCCCCACTCCAGAGATCAACATCCACGCGGAAAGATACGAAAGGACCATCTGTTTCTCGAAATTAAAGCAATGTGCAAGAAACAAAGTTTATTACAGAAACCAATTCCTTTTTGGTTTCTATAACTGATTCCACATTCCATAACGATTGATGAATCGATAAAAGTTGGTTTATCAAAATTTACATTTTCAAAAAGGTGTGTTCTCAAATGGAGGCCAGGATTGAAGAACACGCCAAATGGCGTGAAGGGTCTCGATGGTCTTATGACGGAGGTCGAAAGGAGCACCCACGTGATAGTCGAGTGGCAAGTGCACGAGCGAAGATGCAATATGGTTGAGGTTCAAACCCCTGACCTCCAAAGCAGCAGGCTTATCACAGGCCTATCATGTACCGCTCATTGCCCCCTTGTTAGATACCCGGCAGTTCACTAATGCCAAATGCCATGCAGGTAACATGGAGTAAAAAAGCAGGGGACTGTCAAAGTTATGGATGAGGTAAATGTGAAGTGCCAATTAAAAGGACATGCTGAAAACAAAACAAATTTAACAAAGGAGAAACCAAAAATGACTGAAAAAAAGTAACTGGATAGTGCGAATTAGAATGGTAATGACAGGAGGGTGTTTGCTGGCAAGGTGCGTATGTTTCATATTGCAGCATCCACAAGACTACTCCTTACCTGGTCGTCGATCATGTCCAAGCTCTATGCAAGGAAAGCCACAAGGAAAGGGAAAAAGTCCTAATTTGAATCAATATTCCGCACCGAGCTGTTTACTGTTGAGATCTTCAAACCATAGGCCCACACCACGTTAAGTTGCAACAATCAATCACACAAGTGGAATAGTTTGTGCAAATCCAGGAGGAATTCGCGTGCGTACAATTGCAAAAGTGTCTGGGGATCTTGAGGATGTGTCTGGGGATCTTGAGGATGTGTTTGCTCACATCAATGAGTGACCTGCCATGGTGCTCTTAAAGGACAGGAGACCAGAATAATGGCGAGTTTTACAAAGTACTGTACACTAGAACAACACTGCAAGCCAATTTCGTTAAAATAATCACAAAACACTATATTCATTGAAGGAATTCTAAACCTCCAGCCATGAACATTACCTACTCACCTACAGTACGGTCCTCTAAAGGGTAGTTCATATGCAGCACATTTGGCACGATAAATCATCATAGTCTAGAGCTGCATAGGCAATCTCACCAGAGAAGAGAAAGGTACCATCCGCAGATATGTGTGACTGGCTACGAGCTGTATGGACTGTCTCTCGCTAGAGAGGAGAGGCACCATCCGTAAATACGTGTCTGGCTACCAGCTGCATGGAACATCTCACCAGAGGAGAGGTACCATCCGCAGATATGTGTGTCTGGCTACGAGCTGTATGGACCGTTTCTCACTAGAGAGGAGGGGCACCATCCGTAGATACGTGTCTGGCTACCAGCTGCATGGAACATCTCACCAGAGGAGAGGTACCATCCACCGATATGTGTTTCTGGCTACGAGCTGTATGGACCGATTGGACCGTCTCTCGCTAGAGAGGAGAGGCACCATCTGTAGATACGTGTCTGGCTACCAGCTGCATGGAACATCTCACCAGAAGAGAGGAACCATCCACAGATATGTGTGTCTGGCAACGAGCTGTATGGACCGTCTCTCACTAGAGAGGAGAGGCACCATCCGTAGATACATGTCTGGCTACCAGCTGCCTGGAACATCTCACCAGAGGAGAGGTACCATCCACAGATATGTGTGTCTGGCTACGAGCTGTATGGACCGTCTCCCGCTAGAAAGGAGAGGCACCATCGGTAGATACGTGTCTGGCTACCAGCTGCATGGAACATCTCACCAGAGAAGAGAGGTACCATCCGCAGATATGTGTGTCTGGCTTCGAGCTGTATCGACCACCGCCGTCTGTAGCTAGAAAGGAGAGGATCCATCCGTGGATACATGTATGGCTCTGACCTACAAAGAACATCTGACCAGAGGACAGGTACCATCCGTGGATACATGTGTCTGGCTACAAGCTCCATAGACTTTGCACCAGAGAGGAGAGGCATCATTTGCTGACACGCATATCTGGCTACATAGCTTATTACTTGCAAAATCGAAGATTTTTCAAGTATATTGGTTGGTCTTGTGTGTTATTACTTGGCAATTTTTTTTTTTTTTGCAAGTATCTTGATCACTCCGCTTTGTGTGTTTGTGTGTGTTTGGCTGTCCGCTCACTTATACTTGCCCACAAGTTACAGTTTTTAACCGATCTTCACGAAACTTCACCAAATGGTGCAGTTTGTGGTCCAACAAATTTCTTTATATATTTTGAGGTCAAAAGGTCAACAGGTCAACATAGGCCAAAGGTCAACCACTTTTTAAAAAAATCAAAAATCCTCAATTTTCATCTGATTGACTTTACATTTGAAGAGGATTTACATATCGGCTAACTGATTTCAACCACCAACTATTTTTGAGATCAGCATCGGCCAAAAAGTCAACATAGGCCAAAGGTCAACCACTTTTTAAAACATTTCTAAAATCCTCAATTTTCACCTGATTGACTTGAAATTTGAAGAGGATTTACATATCGGCTAACTGAATTCAACCACCAACTATTTTTGAGATCAGCATTGGCCAAAAAGTGAACATAGGCCAAAGGTCAACCACTCTTTTCAATTATCTAAAATCCTAAATTTTCATCCGATTGACTTGAAATTTGAATAGGATTTACATATCGGCTAACTGAATTCAACCACCAACTATTTTTTGAGATCAGCAGAGGCCAAAAAGTCAACATAGGCCAAAGGTCAACCACTTTTTTCAAATTTCTAAAATCCTCAATTTTCATCCGATTGACTTGAAATTTGAAAAGGATTTTTATATCAGCTAACGCAATTCAACCACCAACTATTTTTGAGATCAGCATAGGCCAAAAGGTCAACAATAATTTCAAATGTCTAAAATCCTCAATTTTCATCTGATTCACTTGCAATTTGAATGGATTTACATATCAGCAAACTGATTCAACCACCAACTATTTTTGAGATAAACATAGGTCATAAGGTCAACATAGGCCAAAGGTCAACCACTTTTTTCTAATTTCTAAAATCCTCAATTTTCATCTGATTGACTTGACATTTGAAGAGGATTTACATATCGGCTAACTGATTTCAACCACCAACTATTTTTGAGATCAGCATCGGCCAAAAAGTCAACATAGGCCAAAGGTCAACCACTTTTTAAAACATTTCTAAAATCCTCAATTTTCACCTGATTGACTTGAAATTTGAAGAGGATTTACATATCGGCTAACTGAATTCAACCACCAACTATTTTTGAGATCAGCATTGGCCAAAAAGTGAACATAGGCCAAAGGTCAACCACTCTTTTCAATTATCTAAAATCCTAAATTTTCATCCGATTGACTTGAAATTTGAATAGGATTTACATATCGGCTAACTGAATTCAACCACCAACTATTTTTTGAGATCAGCAGAGGCCAAAAAGTCAACATAGGCCAAAGGTCAACCACTTTTTTCAAATTTCTAAAATCCTCAATTTTCATCCGATTGACTTGAAATTTGAAAAGGATTTTTATATCAGCTAACGCAATTCAACCACCAACTATTTTTGAGATCAGCATAGGCCAAAAGGTCAACAATAATTTCAAATGTCTAAAATCCTCAATTTTCATCTGATTCACTTGCAATTTGAATGGATTTACATATCAGCAAACTGATTCAACCACCAACTATTTTTGAGATAAACATAGGTCATAAGGTCAACATAGGCCAAAGGTCAACCACTTTTTTCAAATTTCTAAAATCCTCAATTTTCATCCGATTGACTTGAAATTTGAAAAGGATTTTTATATCAGTTAGCGCAATTCAACCACCAACTATTTTTGAGGTCAACATATGCCAAAAGATCAACATAGGCTAGATTTCTAAAATTGTCAATTTTAAACCGATTAACTTAAACTTTGAAGACGATTTGCATATCAGGTCACTGAATTCAACCACAAATTATTTTTGAAGTCAAAAGGATGCTCTACTGAGTGCCATTCTACTTTGTTCTGTTTTGCCAAGTGTCACTCTATGAGTGATTTTTCATTTGTTTGTCTGTCTGTTTGTCACTCACCTACAGGTCGCAATTCTAAACCGATCGTCATGAAACTTCACCAAGTTGAAGTCGTGTGGAAGGTTGACTTTGAAAACACGTATCTTATGCTTCATTCCACCTGCCAACAGGTGGAACCTTGTTGTTTTGCCGACATGATAAAAACTTCGAGATTGGAAAAACTTACTGCCATTTCCAAGAAAACATGTACCACCTGCGTTTCGAGGAAACTGACCTTCAAATGTGTGTGCGGAGTGCTTTGTGTGCATGGCATGCCATTTTTTGGTTATCTCCTCGCTTTGTAATTATATATGAGATTTTAACCGCGCAGATGGCAGAAAGGGTTTTGTGAGTGATTTGAGGCTTGCCCTTTCTCCGCATATGTATATCAAAATTAACGGCTTGTATTTCAGTGCGGTGTCTCCAGTGGATACTCAGACATCGGACTTCGCCAGTCGTCATAATTGAGAAGCCTATTGATTTTGAGGTCAAAAGTCATCTGGAGGTGAAAATTCTAAAATCTTAGTTTGGTGAAAATAGGACAATGAGTTTTAGCATCACGGGCGATGAATGTTGTGGTCAGGTTTCATCAAAATCATGTGTGTAGTTTCAGATAAGAAAGCAAATACCAAATCTGGGGGTCAAACCTGGGACAACTCTGAACCCCCGAGACCCAGATTCTTTTTTTAATGCTGTGAACAAACTTTGGTACATCATGGGTGATGTAGGTTGTGGTCAAGTTTCATCGAAATAGTGGTTGGTGTTTCAGAAAAGAGAGCAAATACCTATTTTGGGGGGGTCAAGACCCCCCTCTCCATTCCCTTCCACCTCCTTGCACCCTGATTTTTAAAAAATACCATGAACAAACTTTGGTACATCATGGGTGATGTAGGTTGTGATGAGGTTTCATCAAAACCGTGTGTATTTTCGGAGAAGTTCCGAGTGTTCACATACTGACTCACTGGAGGACACTGCACGGTGCTAATACCTTAACTGAACTAAGTTCCAGGTGAGCTAAAATAATTCTGTCGGAAAGATAATCAATTTAATTGGAACAAAAATTTCTTGGTTGAAAAACGTCATGTTCGTTTAATCAGAAAAATCTCTTTTATCAGAACTTGGGGTTTAATGTTGCGGTTCCAACGGTAAGAGGGGCATGAAGTGTTTATAATAAAGTGTGATGGGCATGGAAGGACCACACAAACAACACAAACAACAACGACAACTACCTGTTATAAAAGATCCTTTTCAGGTGTTTCACTTCATTTTACATCCTCATTGAGAGTCACAGGTAGACATGGATTATGTTTTTTAAAGTATGCCATGCTATGTTTTGATTAAACCCGAGCAGCGGAGCGATGGGAGCCACACCTGGTTAATGACAACTTACAGGTGCTACAGATCAGGCCACTGACCACGCAGACTGACCGCAATCGGAGGTCAATGTACTCTGGACATGCTGCTTCTGCTGTCTCAACAATGGATGGAGGTACTCAATGCCAAACAGGAAATCAGAGCTGTCTCCCTTGACATATCACGTGCCTTCGATACGGTCTGGCACCCTGTTCTGCTCACCAAACTCTCCTCCCAAGGTATCCATGGAAATCTCCGTGCGTGGCTTGCGGACTTCCTCTCTGGTCGTAGTCAACGTGTGGCCCTGAATGGATTTCTCTCATCTCCCCTTCCTGTTCAGGCTGGAGTTCCCCAATCCCCAAGGCAGTGTTCTGGGCCCTGTGCTTTTTCTGGTCTTTATCAATGATCTCTCCGACTCTCTGGAAAATCCTCTCTATCTCTTTGCTGATGACTCCACTCTCTGCCGCTCCATTCCTCTTCCCTCAGATCGGCAGTCTGCAGCCTCCTCACTCTCTGAAGACCTGGACAAAATCACAGACTGGTCAAACAAGTGGAACATGTCTTTCAATCCTGACAAATCTCACACTCTTACTATGTCTCTCCGAAAAGATCGACTGGACAACCCTCCCATCTACTTTCTCAACAATCCTCTCCAAGAAGTTCTTTCGCTCAAGCTTTTGGGTCTCACTATCTGCCATGATCTTTCCTGGGAAAACCACATTTCCAAGCTGGCCTCCAAAGCCAGTCGCCGACTGGGCATCCTCCGTCATGTGAAGTCCTTCCTTGGCACACCTGAGCTCCTCACCACATACAAGGCTTTCATCCGCAGCTCAATGGAATACTGTTCTCCCCTATGGGCCGGTGCTCCTGCCTCACACTTAGCTCGGCTTCACGCTGTTGAAACCAAAGCTTTCAGAATCATTGGAATCTCCCGCGATGAAGCTGATTCCGAGGGCCTTTCACTCACTCACCGCAGGCAGGTAGGTGGTCTTTCTGTCTTCTACCGACTCCTCTCTGGCCTTGCTCCCCCAGCTCCCTCTGGGCTTTGTCCCCCAAATATTCCTACAGGTCGCACAAGATCTGCCAACAACCCTCTGATGGTTAAACTGCCGAAATCTCTGCTCTCTGCTCACCTTCACTCTTTCATTCCTCTTTTCTCCCGCCTCTGGAACAAACTCCCACACTCCCTTCAATCCCACTCCTCCCTCCAGGTCTTTAAAACAGCTGTTGACCACCATCTCTTATCTTCCCCCATCCAAAACCTTGAACTTTTCTACCCCCGCTAATTCACCCCAGATCCACCTTGTTTGAAATTCCAACTTCTTTCCTGGAAGTCCTGGCAGTGTCCATATGTTTTAAACCTCTCCCACCCCCCCTTCCCATGCCCCCCCCCCCAAAGCCCTCTCCCTCGCACAGATCTCTCGATGTCTCTCGCTCCCTGCTCTCAAATGTTGTGTTTGTGTCCTTCCCCCTCTCTCCCCATCTTGTCTACCGCTCCCCATGTTATGTTTTGTGTGTCGGTTTGACTTTTTGTGTGATTAATGTTAGCTCTTTCAGGAGCTAACATTTTTGTGACACTTTTTGTGTCTTTTTGTGTCTCGATCTTGTATACAAAACAAAAAAAAACTATTAAAAAAACTGATCGAGACATCGTGCTTTTGCTCCCTGGTGTGACTGGATTTACTTTAGCAAAACAAATATATCCTCAACCGCAGTGACTTTATAAAACTTCATCAAATGCCACTGCATCATGTAGAACATCGTCTTTTTTTTTATACTTGGGTTAAGGCTCGTAATAGAGCTGACACACACACACACACACACACACACACACACACACACACACACACACACACGAACGATACAAACACTTAACACAGCCACTGAGCTTGGGGGACAAATGCCGTCACAAACGTCATTTCCTGGGATACTCTGGGTACCAGCGACGTCATGACAATGGCGCCGCTTTTCTCACCATACTCAGCGGGGCATTTGGAGGGGATGTCAAGCCTCTCCACCCATCTGCAATCATTTGATCATGAAATACCCCATGAGATGCTTTGGGGCAGAGAAGCTATTGTAAATTGAGCAACAAGTGAAAATTGCTGCAATTATGACTCGGGTTTCAATTAGCAAAACGTGTGTAGCTCAAACACCCACGGCACTGCCAACTATTTATTGAAAGGGGGCAACAAATCAGGCGAATTGGGCGCCATTGCCTGGCAATAAAAAGAGACCAGGATGGAGTGTTTTTAAAAAAAGGTTTGAAATCACAAAGAGAGCGAGAGAGGATGATGGTGCTGATGCGAGGCAGGAGTGCCCACACACGACATCACATCATCACCTGCAGAGTGCTGAGAATGTGGCAGATGGAATGGGAATTACACCCTTCGGATAAACTCAACACCCAGACAAAAACTAAGCCTTGCCGTCTCTGTCTGGTGGGTGTCTGAGAGTGATTTCTCAAAACACATCGTGCCGTTCCTCATTCATTCGAGATCATCATAGATCACACAAGCATCCCCTAAACCCCTAACAAGCTAATAAATTAGCGGTGATCCTGAGAGCAGCCTGGTGTTGTCTTAACGGTTAAGGTGGCTGGCTGAAGGGTCTCGAGTTTGAGCCCTTATCAAATACCACCAGGTGGGTTGGCTCAGCCTGTCATCCTTCCGAGGAAGGCAAAATGAGTACCAGCTGACTGGGGTAAATAAGCCATTAAAGTATCCTGCGTCGCAGTAGCACACGTCCAGGATTGTACTCCTTAGCCAATGAAATTGCCTCGGCACCTCCTATGCGCCTCACGGCACGAAAGGAATGGTAATGCTGATTATTATTAATCTTGAGAGCAATGGAAGAAAGATCTGCCGATGCAGTACCCCCTGTAGGAATTAAAGCAGAAACTTGTAATTTGTTCAGGGTGTCCGCCGAGAATCAACCCCGCATGAGACGGCCAAAGGCAAGTGTGCTACCTCTACCATCCTGCCAGGTCAATAGTCTCTTCACATCCATGTACAGTGCCTTCAGAAAGTATTCACACCCCTTGACTTTTTTCACATTTTGTGTTCAGCCTGAATTAAAAATGGTTTAAATTGAATTTTTCAGCTGATCTGCACATACACAACAACACAACATGCATTTTAAAGGCCATTTTCCCTGCTAGAGCGGGGGTTAGCCTTGCGGTCCCCATGACAATCTTCTCCAT
This sequence comes from Myxine glutinosa, assembly GCF_964187855.1. Classification (NCBI taxonomy): domain Eukaryota; kingdom Metazoa; phylum Chordata; class Myxini; order Myxiniformes; family Myxinidae; genus Myxine; species Myxine glutinosa. The sequence continues at coordinate 128,430,040 of NC_136270.1, read as the reverse complement.
TTTGCCCTATTTTCTGCATCTCTCCTTGTTAACCCCCTTGCCCGCATTTCTTCTTCCACCATCTTTAGCCAAGTCTTTCTTGGTCTTCCCCGTCTTCTACTTCCTTCTACATTCATTTCCATCACTCTTCTCAACCAGTCACTTTCATCCTTCCTCAACACATGACCAAACCATCTCAACCTGTTCCTCTTCACAGCATCAATCACAGGCTCTATTCCCATCATCTTTCGCAATTCATCATTTGTCTTCCTCTCTCTCAACGATACTCCGCACATCCGTCGAACCATTCGCATTTCCACCCTTTCCAACCTTCGTTGCTGCTCTACGTTCATTACCCATGTCTCGCTCCCATAAATCATAACACTTCTCACACATGCAGCATACACCTTTCCCTTCAGCTTCAACGACACTCGCCTCATCATCAGCACGCCACTCAATTCCCGAAACTTCTTCCATGCACATCTCACTCGAGCAACCGTTGCCAAGTCTGATCCACCTTCTCCATTCAGCATGTCTCCGAGGTAGCAAAATGTTTTCACACCTTCCAGCTTCACGCCGTCTCCAAGATCCAACTCAACATTTCCTCCATCTGCAGCTCCCTCTGTGCACACCTTACATTTGAATGTAGCTGCCACACTGGTTAATGACCCTCTCAGACCACTACATTTTTGATGAACCCACTCAGCGCACATTGTACACTGAATGGAGTTCACTCCGACACCCTTCCTACACACAGCACAGGGCCACTTCCCAGTTCTTTCCACCTCACCACATGCTTTACCACTTGCCATCACCTTCGTCTTTCCGATATTCACCTTCAGACCTTTTGTCTCCATACATTCCTTCCACGTGTTCATCTTTTCCTTCAGTCCATCCATACTTTCCGCAATCAACACCAGATCATCTGCATACAACAACTCCCACGGTAAACCCTCCTTTACGTTCTGAGCCAGCACCTCCATCACAGCTACAAATAGTAGTGGACTTAGTACCGACCCCTGATGCACTCCCACCTTCACCTCAAACTCACCACTGTTCCCGTCCTTCGTCCTTACATCTGCACATAATACCCCATAATGCCAAAGTGCAATATATATATATATATATAAAATATATATATATATAAATAAATAACCCCCGCTCTAGCAGGGGAAATGGCCTTAAAATGCATGTTGTTGTGTATATATATATATATATATATATATATATATATATATATATATATATATATATATATATATATATACATATATATATATATATATATATATATATATATATATATATATATATATATATATATATATATATATATATCTACATATATATATATATATATATATACATATATATATATATATATATATATATATATATATATATATATATATATATATATAGTTGCGGTTTTGAGAACCCAGCACAGGTAACATCATTAAAGGTTAAAGGTTGCACCTCATAGATAGGCCACAAGCAACACGTAGGTCACCTTTAGGATGGTAGTTATTTCTTAGTTTGTGTTTAGGATAAGGCCATTCCCAATCGTTGCATCTGCGTTGTGTAGAACAAGTAAGAGTAGGCCCATCCGTCCATTTTGCAGCCTCCCTCCAAGCGACGCCATTAAGCGCTGCCTAGTCTGTAACCCATCGCCCTCGCCATTTAGGCTGCCAGCAGCCTTCACTGCCCTTGGGCTCGCTCAAACCAGCCCAAATGCCACGAGGTGAAGCCCGGAAAGGGGGGCGGAGCGCAAGGGTGGGGGTGCGGCCACGTCAAGCAGCCATTAAGGCGGAGCCGGTAAGCCCTCCCCAGCCAATCAGGGCTGAGGTGAGATCGCCTGAGAGGGCGTGGCTGGAGATTCCAGAGGGTTCGCTGGGCGTGGTAATATAACCCTTTGCCTGATGCCCCCACCTCAGTTATGAGGAGGGACGCAGCTGCAATCATTGCGCTCTGAGTTATGAGGAGGGACGCAGCTGCAATCATTGCACTCTGAGTTATGAGGGGAGGACTGATTGTGAACATTGTACCCGGATTATGAACAGGGAGTTGCCGTATCAAGTTACGAGCAGGGAGAGAGAGGCGCTTGACCTGAACGTGCGCAGTTATGAGAAGGACTTGAGGGGCGAGCGCGTTGTGCCAACTAACTTGTACGATCGGCGTTGAAGGACATTTGTTGGAGGCACGCGCCATTGTGAAGGGTTTATCGGGGATCGCTGGTTGAGAATTCGGCTTGGGCTTGCGGTGCGCAACATCCAAATGCCCGTATTCCTATTACGTACGCGGCCAAGAGCCACGAAGTCGCCGATAGCCCAGCTTACCATTTCCCCGATATAATTGTCCGCCTACGCTACACGGAGAGCTGCCTACCGACCACCATCATCTACTGGTACAGGTCGAGGACCGGGACGAACTGTGGACGCCATCGCCGGACCTTCCACCCTACCTTCTACATCCCCGCGTGAGTCTGAGTCTGAGACCGAGTCTGAGAGCGAGCGGGCCCGAGTCCAGCGAATAAGTTAAGACTGAATAAGGCTGCCCTGTGTACTTTTTCTTCCTCTTTCTTGTACATTCTTTCGTTTCCTCTTCTTGTACAAATTGTAATAAATTACCTTGTTCTTCCTGGTTTCTTCCTAATTCGATCGTCCTAGTCTTTTCTCAATTGGGTAAGCGTGGCACGATTCGGAACCGCTATAATCGGGTCTAGTCATTGGTTAACAGCTCATATCGCAGATTGCTATCCGCTCGGCATATTCAATCAATATCCGTGATTCGGGCGAGGGTTATTTCCTCGTTTCCGGTCAGCGTTAGTACTTAGGTAATAGCGAATCCCTAGTCCTAAAAACCCTACCTAACGCTGCCCGGGAAGGAGGTTATAACCCCCAGGATCGCGTCGGCTAGATAGAAGACAAGGGGATTAACCCCCCCTTGATAAGGGGAAGGCCGACGTTTGAGATCCACAACAATATATATATATATATATATATATATATATATATATATATATATATATATATATATATATATATATATATATATATATATATATATATATATACAGTGATCCCTCGTTTATCGTGGGGGTTACGTTCCAGAACCCCCCGCGATAGATGAAAATCCACGAAGTAGCGACCATATTTTTATTTTATTATTTATATATATTTTAAAGCTTTATGACCCTCCCCACACTCTTATTAACCTTTCCCACACTCTTATTAACCTTTCCCATACTCTTATAAACACTTCCTATACTCTTAAACACTTTTTACACTCTTAAACATACGTAATTTAACAACATATAAAATTCTAATGGGTACTCACCATTGAAGATACTGTAGCGACCCATGGATCCCCCAAGCAAGACCAGCATCAGAATCTCCTTGCTCCAGCCGGTGACGTCACCGGCGGGGATCCGCGGCGCAAGAGTGGCTGGTCACGTGACCACCAAAGCGTGCCGCCCGTGCGGGTGTAATCGGCTACACCTGTTGATCACGTGACCACCGAAGCACGCCACGCTTGAGAGGCGTGGCTTTCGGTTTCGGTTTCTGGTTGTGCTTTATAATGCAGCCCGATAAACGGGCTTTTCAGTGTTCCCGAGTTGGTTTTGAGAATAAATATCTTCTCGGACGAGTTTGTGTCTTGCCCGTCATTTCGTCCGTATCAAGCAAGAGCCCCGGCTCTTCAATACTACAACTTGCGTGATGAAGATGATGATGAATTAGCTGTGCAGTACTGATGACGATGAAGGTGATGACGATGATGAATGTACTGCACAGCCAGAAAGAGCATTACAGTTACCCATTACGTGGGTAACTAGCGCAAGTGGAAGCTGCCGCATCTGCGTTTTCCATACGTACGACTCTTTGTCTCTCCTTCTACTGTACACTATGTACAGTTTTATTTCTTGTAATATGTTTTAATTACTGTATTTTTCTTATTTTTTTACGTTTTTTAATTTTTTAGGCTAGAAAATGCTTATTTTACCACAAAAATATTTAAAATAATAGTATATAAAAATACATTTATACCGCAAAATCCCGCGATATAATTTTACATATACTAGCGAGAAAAACCCGCGATGTACCGAAGCCGCGAAAAGTGAACCGCGATATAGCGAGGGACGACTGTATATATATATATACATACATACATACATACATACATACACACACACACACGAGTATATTAGAAATGTTTACAAAATAATGAAACATGAAATACAGAAATATCTCATTCACACAAGTATTCAACCCCCTGAGTCAATACTTCATAGAAGGGCCTTTGTCATTGATTACAGCTTCGAGTCTGCTTGGGTATGTCTATCAACTTTGTACATCTGGATTTTGGGAGTTTCTCCCATTCTTCCTTGCAGATTTGCTCAAGCTCTGTCAAGTTGGATGGGGAGCGTCGGTGAAGAGCAATCTTCAAGTCTTTCCATAGATTCTCAATGGGATTCAAGTGTGGGCTTTGGCTGGGCCACTCAAGGACTTTCATGTTCTTGTTCTGAAGCAATTCCAGTGTTGCTTTGCCTGTATGCTTGGGGTCATTGTCCTGTTGGAACGTAGATATTCGCTGCAGTCTAAAGTCTTTTGACCTCTGAAGCAGGTTCTCCTCAAGGATTTGCCTGGATTTGGCTCCATTCGTTGTCCCTTCTATCCTTACAAGTCTTCCAGTTCCTGCTGCTGAAAAGCATCCCCATAGCATAATGCTGCCACCACCACGGTTCACGGTAGGGATGGTGTTGGATAGGTGAGGTGTGCTCGGTTTCCACCAGCCGTAGCGCTTTGTATTCAGGCTAGAGAGTTCAACTTTCATCTCATCAGACCACAGAATATTTTGCCTCATGCTCTCAGTCTTTCAAAATCCAGATGTGCTGTCATTGGCCTTTTTCTGAGGAGTGGGTTCCGTCTGACCAGTCTCCGATAAAGCGTAGATTTGTGAAGTGCTGCAGAGACTGTTATCCTTCCGGCAGGTTCTCCCATCTCAGTCAAAGTACTCTGTAGTTCCGTCAAAGTGGTCATTGGGTTCTTATTCATCTCCCAGACCAAGTTCCTTTCTGCCCGGTTGCTCAGTTTGGTCGGACGGCCGGCACTAGGAAAATAGTCTGGGTAGTTCTATATTCTTTCCATTTCCTCATAATGGAGCTCATTGGGTTCCTGGGAACTTTTAACACTCTAGAAATTGTTTATACCCTTTCCCCAGATCTTTTTCTCCTCACAATTCTATCTCAGGGTTCTATAGACAGTTCCTTGATCTTCAGAGCTTCTGCTCTGACATGACCTGTCAACTGTGCAACATTATACGGAAAGCTGTGTTTCTTTCTAAATGATATCCAATCAATTGAACTGGCTACAGGTGGACTCAAATCAAGTTGTAGAGACATCTCAAGGTGGATCAAGGGGAATTGGATGCACCTGAGCTCAATTTGGAGTGTAATAGCAAAGGGGTTGAATACTTAATGACTCAAGACATTTCAGCTTTTCATTTTTAATTATTTTGTAAAAATTTCCCAAAAAAAATTCCACTTTGACATTATGGGGTATTATGTGTAGCTCAGGGACCAAAAAAACCTCTCAATATAATATAAATTTTAAATTCAGACTAATACAACAAAATGTGAAAAAAGTCAAGTGGTGTGAATACTTTCTGAAGATGCTGTAATTCCCATTAAAGTACAACGATGTCTACCATTATCCTTGTCCTGAATGTACGAGCTCCATCATGAGCCTTGGATCAACGTTTTAATAAAAAAACACTTTTAAACAATGAGAATATATTAAAACAGAGAAATAAATTTAGAAACAATGGGGGAAGCAATAAGAGAAAGGAAAGCTCATATCATCGGGTAGCGCAGCAGGAACTAGAACGGCACTCAGTAGACAGCATACCTCCACCTGGTTGGCCATATCACTCAATCATTTATACTAGCTGGATCCGGATCCGGATCTTCACCAAAATTGAATCGATTCTTCCTCGTCACACACACAACCTGTCCAACAAGTTTCGTCCAAATCCATCCATAACTTTTTGTGATATCCCGCTATGTATCGTTTTTGTCCCTATCTCCCAATGGTGAAGAATTACTTCTTTTTTTTCTTATTTTTTGAATACAAGATCGACGCTCGTGTAAGAGCTACCATGAATCACAAAAAAATTGACACAAAAAACATAATAGCGGGAGACAATATGGGGAGAGAGAGGGAAGCACACACGTACAACAGTAGAGAACAGGGACATCGGGAGATCTGTGGGAGGGAGAGGGCTTGGGGGGAGGAGGCGTGGGAAGGGTGGGAGGGGTAAAAAAAACACATGGACACTGCTCGGACTTCCAGGAAAGAAGTCGGTATTTCAAATAAGTGGATCTGGGGTGAATTAACAGGGGTAGAAAAGATCTCAAAATTAAATAATTAAATAACAGAGTTAAATAATCCTCATATCCGAATCCATATTCAGATCCTCACCAAAATCGAATCGGATCGTCCTTGTTACACACACAACCGGTCCACCAAGTTTCATCCAAATCCGTCCACAACTTTTTGAGATATCCTGCTATGTATCGTTTTTGGCCCGATCTCCCAATGGTGAAGAATCACTGAAAACATTATAGTAGCCGGATCCGAATCCGGAGCTTCACAAAAATCTAATCATTTCGACCTTGTCCCATCCGCTACATCTCTGGAAAATTTCGTCCGAATCAGTCCATAACTTTTTAAGATATTTTGTTCACAAACAAACAAACAAACGGACAGACAGGGGTGAAAACACAACCTCCAGCCACCTTCGGTGGCGGAGGAAAAATCCATATTTTAATTCAATGACGACAAATTGCACTTCCTGTTTAAGGCCTGTTCTTTCAGTGAACATGTCCAATTCGTTTGAATGTAATTTTCTCCAATGAAACATTGATACAAACTCGTCATTTCAGAAACAAAGGTACATATTGCACGCACGGAGCTCGATGGTGTTATTACACCCACTTATGAAGGTATACACTGAGCTTTGCAATAACGTTTCACTGTTTGGAATATACTATGCACACTCATTGGAGGATATATGTACAAAATAGTGACCAAGAGGTTTAGAAATGCATTACCTTTCATCAAGTGGAACCTTCATCATGTAGGAAAGCCACCAAAGGTGTATTGGTCACTTTGGCGGAATGTCGCAGCTCAAAAACGATATCAGGGTGAACAGGAAGAGTAGGCAGTCACTTTGAAAGGGTGTGCTGCCCCCATTTGGTATGGTAAATGGGCCAGTCGGTGTGTCTTAATGCTGCAATCGATTGTCCTGTAGGATGTAATGCAATTCCTCTCCCAGTGCAGCCTATAGATCATGCAATGCCTCTGGTATCCTTACTATAATTCACAGACTGCGGTGCTTGTGTGTGTTTGTCGCACTACTACTCCTACAGTTCTGGCCTGATTGCATACAGACTTGCTACATAGGATCAGCATGACCCCAATTCATGTATGGGGGTGTTTTATCTTTGCCGGTGTGGTCTTGGGGGGTGAGGAGGGGGAGGATGGGGGGGGGGCGGGGGGTTGCATATTCTATCTTGTAGTGCCACCTCTAGGTGGAAGAGGGTATTGCAAGTCCCCACCCTTTATAGTACAGTATTCCTGTCCCCACGTTTGCCAGTGCAGTGATGTGTTTTGAAATAGAACCAGTAAGAATATTTTTGCTTCATGCGTGTAACACGGGCTTTTTATTTTTGGAAGTGATTGAGGGAGCTGTCAATTGCCTATACACCACTCAAATAAAGGTGTGTGTGAGAAGAGCCTGTTGCATGCTTAGAACAAGGTCATCTGCAGGGCGGGTACTCTGCTAGCAAGATGATAATTGATGGCTCTTTCAAGGATGTCCCACACAAGCATGTGATGACGAGTAGGACTGGCCGCATGGTAGGCCATAGGATGACAAATAATGGCCTGCAGGAAATCTCTCACAATATTGGGCTAATCTGACCCCTGGTGATTGAACATCCCATTTTAGAGAAACATACCGATCTACAGGATTCCACAACACATATCCTGCTTTCCCTATGACGAGATTAAATGTTGAAAATATATACCGTGCCGGTACTGTAAATATCATGAACTGTATAACCATGGGTCGTTGTCAAACACTGGTGAGCTTGGCACTGCCGGGGTCCATCCTAGGCAGTGTGTTCCTCCGACCCATAGCCATGTGAATGTGTGGGACTGAAGCAGTTTTGCTCATTTTTTCATGGATCATTGGTTCTCTGAACGGGAACATATTGTCACGTCTGAGTTTCCCATCAACATGGTATGCCTCAGGACCGGGACCTCTAGTCCCTGGAGATAGCCCATATTGTCTCTTCTCCACTGCATTCAGTTATTTTTACAACTTTACCGTTCCCCAAGGATCATTCAAATGAGTCAAAATTACTGACGGCACATGCACGGAAAGCAGATGGCTTCTTAACTTCTAAAGGGTTTATTCTCTTGTTACGGCCTGAAGCACACCAGACCAAGCCTTCAATCACACGGTCTTTATTTATCTATTATCACACGAAAATCTCTTCCTACACATAAAACAAAGAAGGGAGAAGAGAGGGAAAACCCGAATAGGCCAGTCAAGAGTAGGCAGGTCCAAGAGTAGGCCAGTCCAAGACTAGGTAGGTCCAAGAGTAGGCCGGTCCAAGAGTAGGCCGGTCCAAGGGTAGGCCGGTCCAAGAGTAGGCCGGTCCAAGAGTAGGCCGGTCCAAGAGTAGGCCGGTCCAAGAGTAGGCCGGTCCAAGAGTAGGCAGGTCCAAGAGTAGGCCGGTCCAAGACTAGGCCGGTCCAAGACTAGGCCGGTCCAAGAGTAGGCAGGTCCAAGAGTAGGCCGGTCCAAGACTAGGCCGGTCCAAGGGTAGGCCGGTCCAAGAGTAGGCAGGTCCAAGAGTAGGCCGGTCCTAGACTAGGCCGGTCCAAGGGTAGGCCGGTCCAAGGGTAGGCCGGTCCAAGGGTAGGCCGGTCCAAGGGTAGGCCGGTCCAAGGGTAGGCCGGTCCAAGGGTAGGCCGGTGCAAGAGTAGGCCCCAGGGCAGGCCCGGTAGTAGGCCCCAAGGCGGGCCCAGGGGTAGGCCCCAAGGCGGGCCCAGTGGTAGGCCCCAAGGTGGGCCTAGTGGTAGGCCCCAGTGCAGGCCCAGCACGAGAGGGTAGGAGTAGGCAAGTCCACGAGTAGGCCCCAAGGCGGGCCTAGTGGTAGGCCCCAGTGCAGGCCTAGTGGTAGGAGTAGGCAAGTCCACGAGTAGGCCCCAAGGCAGGCCCAGCACGAGAGGGTAGGAGTAGGCAACAAGAGTTCGATCAACGTCACCCTTCCGGTAGAGAGATTGCAGCTGGACACTCGACAACCCCCGAAAAGCACTCTGCCATAAGCCCTCTCCCAAAATGGCCACTCACTCCTCTAAATCACCTTCCTGGCCACTCCCCCTGCACCACAGCCAATCATAGGCTTTATACCCATGGACCAAACCACCTGGTCTAACTCACAGGGGGGTGTGGGGGAAGGAAGAAGAAACGCTCACAAACCGTAACACACTGTAGAGAAAAGTACAGGGAAGAGGGTAGATAAGACAAAATAATAAACGGCATGAACCAAGTGTATCAAAAGACACAAAGAGGTAGATGAGAGCACGCAAACTTATTTACAAGGATGAGAAATAAAGCGCAAAACTTAAGCGCCTCTAGGCACCACAGAACACACTTTTACAACAAGGTAAGAATGCAGCGGGTTCCCTTTGTCGATGATGTGCAGGGTGGACACAGAGCTCAGTGCAGCCTGCTTTGGAAACCAGGTGGGAGACGACACGAGCTAGCGCCAAAGTAAAACTCCCGTGAGCAACGGCAGTTGCAACCAGCCCCTCCACCAGACGTCCTGCCCCCCTTTGTCCTTTTCAAATGAAGTCTCCGGGTTTGCCCTCCATCTTCTCTCCAGGTCCTCCAAGTGAGGTGCCTACTTCCCCTCTCCAAAGGCAGGGTGATACCAGCTTTTGTCAATCCCAAAACGTATTCAGAGCAAAACCACACACATGTCCTGCATCACAAGCTCCTCTGTGAACCACTTACTCGTCGTCCTCTTCCTCTTGGTCGGAGTCCTCTTCTGCTGGTGCAACACCTATGGGGAGGCCCCAATAAAAATAAACCATTGCCACATCTGGTTCAACATCACACTGCGACGCCATGGCTGGCACACACTGGCTAGAGAGCTCGTGGTAGCTTCGTAGCACACATGTGACACATGTGCCTCTGTCCTGAGAAGTCCTTACCTAGCCTCACCCACAAACAAGAGGTACAAACACATACAAAATGAATCCGTCTACCCTGTCTATAAATTACATATGCTGCCTCCCCAACATCACGTGTAACAAACGAGTTACTCTGACAGGTCCCTGTTACATGGCAATCTAACCTGCTCAAAACACACAGACTATTCTACACTTAAAGTCTTGCTATGGACCCCTCCCCCCCCTTCCACGTAACAATACGATCACGCTTTGTGTATCTCTCCGTAGAAGGCAACCGCAGTACACGTCCATGTGTGAGCTTTGCCATGGCGAGACGTTTACCGGGATACAAGTATCCACCGGTACGGCAGCACTCATGGCAGCCTCGATCAAAAACGACAAAAGTGAACTTTTATGTAGCACTAAGTAGTAATGGAAGGCCACGAGGTGCAAAAAGTTTCATTGGATTCGTCCATTCTATAACCAGGACTAAATAACTCGGTGGTAAACGAGTTATCGACGAGGTTGTACTGTGGCATGGCTGCCAAATAAGACCGTGTGAAAATCACTGCATTCACCATTTTGGATCCACACAGTCAGGTAAGTTCCTTTTGAAATATAAAGAACACAAAGTTAACGATTTGTACAAAACGCATCTTTTGAATAAAAATATAACATTAGAAAGGCCCATGGGTAGTCAGTGCAGATAGTGTGTTCAAAGGATTTTGAGGAAAGTACTTCAACAAACGTTTGACCCAACAGGTGTATGAACGTGACGAAGGACACTACGAAGTGATATTGGAAGACCGTTGCACTCTAAGGTCAGAATGAAGTGTTTCAAGTGGAAAACAATTTTCAAATCCCATCACGGCCTATTAAAGCCATTAATTAGACCTTCGTTTTAATGATGAGAAAATTCAAGCACATACCTGACAACCCTTGCGTTTCAAATTGGTTCTTGATCTACACCGATCATCATCCTTCATCAAGGTGCTGCTAGATCACCTGCCCTAGCCCGTTTATTGCATGCTGTGTGCAAAGTGCTGCTTCAGTTGTCCTACATAAGCAGCTTTCACTGAACGCAGGGATCACTTGTAAATATGTGGATTAGTGTTCACATTATTAACGAGTTTTCCATATACCAATCAGGACATTGCCAAATTTGAAGGGTATAACATAAGTGTAGTTTCATTGAGCTATTCCTGTCTGGGCCTGTTCTTTTCTTTCTTCCATCCCTGACATTTTATTCTCTCTCCATGCAAGTGTTTTAGGTTCATAGAAGAGTAGAACAACAGAAGGTGAAGCGTAATCCCACAGAAAGGAGGGAGAAGGGGAAAAGGCTCGCAATAATGTAGAATTGCTGGAAAACTGTCCTTGTCACACACTCAACCTGTCCACCAAATTTTGTCCGAATCTATGCATAACGTTTTGAGATAACCTGCTCACAGACAAACAGACAAACAAACAGGTAAACAGACAGGGGTGAAACATAACCTCTGCCCACCTTAGGTGGCAGAGGTAATGAATGAACAGGAAAAGAGGTTACAGGAGAGGAGGAAACACAGTAACCTGCAAGTAAGAGGGTTGGGTTATGTAGGGTTAATGTGATGAAAAGATTGTGCACAGAGATGAGGGATGACATGAGATGGAGGTGCAACACCTGCTTGAAGTCCTGGAGGGAAGAGTGAGAACAGCAGAACAGAACAGCCCCTGAAAGGTGGTTCCTTCCATACAGGGGAGAAAAAAGAGGAATAAAAGGGTTGAGGTGTACAGTCAGCCTGGATTTTGGAAGTTTAACCAGGAGGTGTCTGGAAGAACACGTGCATCCTGCAGTAGATAGAAAGAGTCGGAGCATTGAGAGAGCAGAAGGAGCGAGACCGGAAGAGACGGCAATACACAGAAACTTCTTTACATCTGCCCATTTCTCAGTTTCCCAGCTTGTGTTTGTATAATTATATGTAATAGCGTAATTGTGTGTACAAGGCTTTGGGGATTTCTGAAAAGTTATTACCTCCACCACCGAAGGTGGATGGAGGTTATGTTTTCACCCCTGTTTGTTTGTCTGTCTGTCTCTGAACAAGATATCGCAACAAGTTGTGGACGGATTCGGACGAAATTTAGCAGTGAGGTAATGTATGTGACAAGGACGAAATGATTAGATTTTGGAGAAGATCCGGATTCCGCCTGTCATCCTTCCGAGGTCAGCAAATTGAGTACCAGCTTGAGCTTGCTGGGAGGAATGATCCCGGTGTGTACCCCGATTTAGAATAGGTACACCGTATCCCTGCGCATCGTAAGAGGCGACCAAGGGTTGGCGTCAGGAAGGGCATCCGGCCATAAAAACATTGCCTCAAAAAGGGAACCATGATTGTCATGGGGCCCGCAAGGCTAACCCCCGCTATAGCGGGGAAAAAACGATACATAGCACGATATCTCAAAAAGTTATGGACAGATTTGCACGAAACTTGGTGGACAGGTTTGGAGTGTGACATGAACTTGTGGCAGGACCTATCATGTGATATTCGTGAAGGACTTTCATGAAAAACGTACCCGTTCGCAAACAAACGGGTACGTTCACGTATGGAAACTTCAATCATGGGTCCGTGGCGAATCTGCATATGGCGATCAGCGAAGTTCATGTTTAGAAGGTAGAAACCATCACGGTATGTCGTCATTTACTTGAACTCTGTCTCTTTTTTCATTCCAAACTACATAACTCCAATCACAAATTAATCACAAAATAAACTTTTCCCAACATTGTTAATGTTTCCTTCATTGTAAAAACTACCAAGTCAACAGTTGAAAGGATTTTGAGCCGATAGGTGTTACGGCCTTGGCAAGATCGATGGAGACAGCGATCTGTTAGCGTATACACCGCCCAAATAGCTATGTGGAATTCTCTCATGTAGAAATTAAACTCACGTCATTATTTACTTTTAATGATGTTTATATACGAATCAAAAAGAAGATAATTGGTTTTGGGTCGTCCTTTCCGCATATCTCGTGGGATTGTGAGTTGGAGAGACGACCGTGATGGTGGGGAGGGGGTTGGCATTCTCTCAAGCAGGGATTCAACCCGTGTCCTTATAAAAGGTCTTTGAGGTCACCGAGTTTGATCGGTGCAGCCGTGCAGTGCAGCTGTGCAGCGATCAGTGCAGCCGTTTGTGCAGCACCCGGGAAAATAACGTTATGCGGGAGTCCAAACCTGAAAATGCTGGAGGCCAAAGCTGAAATTGGAAAAACAATCTAGCCTATTTTACTCCAGGAGATCCCAGGATTACACACCCAAAATATCGTTGCGATCGGTTCAGCCGTTTTTGCGGTACCTTCGAACGGACGGACATTTGGTGAATTATAGTAAGATTGTGAGTTATACTATCAAGTTGTTCTTCACATTGAAATGCTTTATGATGTCTTTTTATACGATGATAATCTTAAAGCATTTCACTGTGAAATGCAACTATTGTGTATGTGGATATAATGTTTGAATGTATGTATGTTTGCATGTATGTGTATGTGTGTACGTATGCATATGTATGTGTACATACGTGCTTATGCATGTGTATATGTACGTATGCGTGTATGTACGTATGAATGTGTGTACGTGTGTATGCATGTATGTATGTATGTATGTATGTATGTATGTATGTTTGCATGTACATATGTATGGTATCAAGCCGAATTTATGCCCCCTGGCGGTGTGCGTGCGAGCACATAAGTGGATGAGAAACTGAAGCTATAATTCAATTGTAAAGATTGATGTGCACACAAAATAATTTCATTTGAAACTAATTAAATAATGGAACTATCACAGAACATGGTTACATGAGCTCTTTGAGAAGAACAGTACCTAAGTGCCCGTTGTACACAGGCCATTCAGCTGGTGTTCCTAAATAAAAAAACGCTACATTAATAAACCAATCTTCTTGATTGATTGAGATCCCATTCCATCAGAAATGAAACAGACAGGAGATAAGTAAAAGGCAAGTATCTCAGCGATATCCTGTTCGTCTAATGGCATTTGATTAGCATTTGCCTTCAGAGGATGAAAAGCCAAATGAGTGGTTGGAATGACGATGTGGTCAGAAAAAGAAAGCAAGAGGGAACAATAATGAAAGGTCAAAAACAGGAAATAAGAAAACAGAAATAAAACAATTAAATATTCAAATCCTTTCATGACTTAGACATAAAAATAATAAATCTGGGGAAGTGACACTAAAACAGCAGCAAACATCGGTGTGAGAAGTCATTAATGAAATGCACTCACACACCTCACTGGAAGAGACCACAAAGGTGTGTGAACGTCCCATGTCAGGCTCTTGAGGCATCCATCCTGGCATATCACAACTGCTGCTACTGCTGGCAGTTCCCGTCATGAGGTGCTCCCCAAATGAAAAGTTCTACAAACAGAAGAGTCACCAGGTATGGATAAGACCAAATGTATTGGTGTTCAAAGCACTAGAATAAATGGGTACCAGCTTTGAGCACAATATCATGATATTTCAGATTGTTAGATGACACCAACTTGAGTGAGGTCGATAAACCTGATCCCTTCTCCACGACCCACCACAAAAAAAACAAAAAAAAAACACTGTACTGTATATGTATATGTGAGGGCAGTTCAAGGTTAACCAGCACATCTTGGTTGGGTAATTTAAAAACAAAACTGAAGTTTGTGTAAATTCGTGATTTTCACAAGTTTTCCCACAATACTCATATACCTTTGTTCCATTGGTGAAGTAGCACTCAAATTCAGGAAGTGTAGGATCTTTAGACATCTACACACCCATTTCAAGACATCTGCTTTCACATAATCACCAATTTTAAACCTGATTACACCAATATACTCTTCCATTGCTCCAAATATATCCAAATATCCAGTTACACGTTTGGATGAGCAGTTACACTTAGGATGGAAGTTTAAGTGTTTACCTTCCGCAACACATTCTCATTAAAAAAATGTATACTAATTTTTACAAATTTTAGCTCTTTCACGAGCCTCGGTGTTGTATACAAAGAAAAAATAAATAAATAAATAAATGAAATACAGAAATATCTAATTTACATAAGTACCCAGTATTCAACCCCCTGAGTCAATACTTTGTAGAAGTGACGTCAGCAGCGATTACAGCTTTGAGTCTTATTCAGTATGTCTGTACCAGCTTTGCACATCTGGATTTGGGAAGTTTCTCCCATTCTTCCCTGTAGATTTCCTCCAGCTCTGTCAAGTTGGATGGGGAGAGTCGATGAACAGCAATATTCAAGTCTTTCCACAGATTCTAAATGGGATTCAAGTCTGGGCTTTGTCTGGGCCACACAAGGACTTCCACATTCTCGTTCTGAAGCCATTCCCGTGCTGCTTTGGCTGTATGCTTGGGATCATCGTCCTGTTGGAACATACATATTCGCCGCAGTCTAAGGTTTTTGCACTCTGAAGCAGGTTATCCTCAAGGATTTGCCTGGATTTCGCTCCATTCATTGTTCCCTCTATCCTTACAAGTCTCCCAGTCCCCGTCACTGAAAAGCATCCCCATAGCATGATGTTGCCACCACCATGATTCACGGAAGTGATAGTGTTAGATGTTTGATGAGCTGTGCTCGGTTTCCACCAGACATAGCACTTTGCATTCAGGCTAAATAGTTAAATTTTCGTCTAATCAGTCTACAGAATATTCTGCCTCATGTTCTCTCAGTCTTTCACGTGCCTTTTTGGAAACTCAAGGTGTGCCGTAATGTAGCTTTTTCTCAGGGGTGGTTTCCATCTGGTCACTCTCCCATAAAGCCTAGATTTGTGAAATGCTGCAGAGACCGTTTTCCTTCCAGGATGTTTTCCCATCTCAGCCAAGGAACTCTGTAGTTCTGTCAGAGTGGAGATTGGATACTTAGGCACTTCCCTGACCAAGGTCCTTTTTGCCCGGTTGCTCAGTTTGGTCGGACAGCCAGCTCTAGGGAAGAGTCTTGGCAGTTCCATATTCTTTCCATTTCCTAATGAGGGAGATCACTGTGCTCTTGGGAACTTTTAACATTTCATTGGACAGAAATTTCAACATAACTTTCAACATTGAATACCGGAATCATTGGAATCTCCCGTGATGAAGCTAACTCCAAGGGCCTTCAACTCACTCACGCTGGCAGGTTGCTGGTCTTTCTGTCTTCCACCGACTCCTCTCTGGCCTTGCTCCCCCAAATATTCCTACAGGTCGCACAAGATCTGCCTGCAACCCTCTTATGGTTAAACTGCCAAAATCTAGGCTCTCTGCTCACCTTCACTCTTTCATTCTTCTTTTCTCCCGCCTCTGGAACAAACTCCCTCACTCCCTTCAATCCCACTCCTCCCGCCAGGTCTTTAAAACAGCTGTTCACCACCATCTCTTATCTTCCCCCATCCAAAACCTTGATATTTTCTACCCCCGCTAATTCACCCCAGATCCACTTTTTTAAAATTCCAACTTCTTTCCTGGAAGTCCTTGCAGTGTCCATGTTTTATACCTCTTCCACCTCCCCCCAAGCCCTCTCCCTCCCACAGATTTCTCGATGTTCCTGCTCTCAAATGTTGTTTGTGTCCTTCCCCCTCTCTCCCCATCTTGTCTACCGCTCCCCTTATTATATGTTTTATGTGTCGGTTTGACTTTTTGGGTGATTAATATTAGGTCTTTCACGAGCCTCGATCTTGTATACAAAAAAAAAAAACACTAGAAATTGTTGTTTTATACCCTTTTCCAGATCTAGACCTCCCTTACAATTCTATCTCGGAGTTCTACAAACAGCTCTGCCTTGGACTTCATGGTGGAGTTTCTGCTCTGACATGCACTGTCAACTGTGGGACCTTATATAGAAAGGTGTGTTTCTTTCTAAATCATATCCAATCATTTGAATTGGCCACAGGTGGACTCAAATCAAGTTGTAAAGACATCTCAAGGATGACCAAAGGAGATTGGATGCACCTGAGCTCAATTTGGAGTGTCATAGTAGAGGTTGAATACTTATTGACTAAACCCTTTTCAGCTTTTAAATTATTATTATTTTGTGAGATATTCTATAAAAAAATCCACTTTGACATTATGGGGCATTATTTGTGGATCAGTGACAAAAAAATCTCAATTTAATACATTTTAAATTCAAGATGTAACAAAACAAAATGTGAAAAAGTCAAGGGGTGGCAACAGTTTCTGAAGGCACTGTATATTTACGATTATTTTTGATCTACAATAGCGAGGCTCATGGAAGAGCAAGATTAAATTGACAGTGGGTTAATTTTGTTTTACTATTTTCATAAAACCTGACTCTTGAAAAACTGTATTTATAAAAGTATAAAAAACTAGAACAACACTGACGTCGTGACGTAGACCGATATGCCTCTGCCCACATTATTACATCATTATAGTATCAAGTTTGTTTTAAATCCTTTCAGTTGTTCTCAAATATCAACATATATTTGACATGACCGCTGACCTTTGACCTTTCATGCCGAAATGTAATCAGTTCATCTTTTCATCATTATATATATATATATACTTGAACCAAGTTTGGTCAAAATCCCATCACTGATGCACAATTTAGCACAGTAACAATTTTTTTTTTACCGAACAATACATCTGACTTCTTGACCCCATAATGTAATCCATTTATCTTTACATAATTTTACGCACTTGTACCAAGTTTGACTTAGTTCCTTTCAGCTGTTCTTAAGTTATCGTGGTAACAAAAACCGATTACAGAAACTGACCTTTGACCTCTTGATGCTGAATTTTTAGCTCGGTAAAATAATTTTCCCTTAACATGACCTCTGACCTTTGAACTGGTGACCCCAAAATCGAATACGTTCATCTTTACATCATTATACATATACCTATACCAAGTTTGATTTAGATCCCGTCATCAGCTCTTACATTATTGCAGCAATAAAATAATTGCAACTTAAAATGACCTCTGACCTTTCACCTCTTGACCCCAAAGTCTAATCAGTTCATCTTTACCTCATTATACATACCAAGTTTGACTTGGATCCCTTCAGCTGTTCTCAGGTTATCGCGATAACGAAAACCTATCACAGACGGACGGACTGATGCATGGACAACCCAAAAACATGATGCCTATGGTGACTTTGTCGGCAGAGGAATAAAAAAACTTGAGCCAGCATGCCAAACTTAGTTTGGAAGTTTAAATAGTGTCATCAAGACCTTCCCTGAAGTTAAATTGAGTCTCATAAAGAACTGCCCTTAAGTTAAATCGATTCTCATACAGTACTTCCCTGGAGTTAAATTGAGTATCATATTTATAGCCTTCTTATTATTATTATTCTTCATCCACGGCCACAATTATTCCCACGTCATCGTGGGGCTGTCTGGGGAAATTTTCAGCCCAAATCTTTCACGCTCAACGAAATAGTTAGGGCAGGAATTTGTAATTTGTTCATGGTGCCGGCAATAGCTCGCCTACTCTTCACGAAGAACACCATGGGTTATTTAACATCTACCAGCTAATGTTGGCAGATGGGATACCCAGCTCTGTGTCCAAGAGAGAGAGAACGGCATACACATTGATGAATCACCCTTCCTGTGAAACACAGGGATGACAGTTTATAGCTGGGTCGGGATTCAAACCCAGGGTAAACAGCTTCCAGGCGAATGTGCGTACCCAATGGACATCCTGTCAGCCCCATATTAAAGGACTTCTCTAGAATCAAATCAATTATCATATTTATCATATTTAAGAATTAAATTCAGTCTCATAAAGGAATTCTCATTAGTTAAATCGACTCTCCTTAAGGAATTCTTGAGAGTTCAATTGAGGGTAATAAAGTACTTTTCGTGAGTTACATTCAGGATAATAAAGGAATTCTCACGAGTTAAATTGAGGATAATAAAGGAATTCCCATGAGTTAAACTGAGGAATACAAAGGAATTCTCATGAGTTCAATTCAGGATAATAAAGGAGTTCTCAAGAGTTAAATTGAGGATAATAAAGGAATTCTCACGAGTTAAATTGAGGATAATAAAGGAATTCCCATGAGTTAAACTGAGGAATATAAAGGAATTCTCATGAGTTCAATTCAGGATAATAAAGGAGTTCTCAAGAGTTAAATTGAGGATAATAAAGGAATTCCCATGAGTTAAACTGAGGAATACAAAGGAATTCTCATGAGTTCAATTCAGGATAATAAAGGAGTTCTCAAGAGTTAAATTGAGGATAATAAAGGAATTCCCATGAGTTAAACTGAGGAATACAAAGGAATTCTCATGAGTTAAACTGAGGATAATAAAGGAATTCCCATGAGTTAAACTGAGGAATACAAAGGAATTCTCATGAGTTCAATTCAGGATAATAAAGGAGTTCTCAAGAGTTAAATTGAGGATAATAAAGGAATTCCCATGAGTTAAACTGAGGAATATAAAGGAATTCTCATGAGTTCAATTCAGGATAATAAAGGAGTTCTCAAGAGTTAAATTAAGGATAATAAAGTACTTTTCGTGAGTTACATTCAGGATAATAAAGGAGTTCTCAAGAGTTACATTGAGGATAATAAAGGAATTCCCATGAGTTAAACTGAGGAATATAAAGGAATTCTCATGAGTTCAATTCAGGATAATAAAGGAGTTCTCAAGAGTTAAATTGAGGATAATAAAGTACTTTTCGTGAGTTACATTCAGGATAATAAAGGAATTCTCACGAGTTAAATTGAGGATAATAAAGGAATTCCCATGAGTTAAACTGAGGAATACAAAGGAATTCTCATGAGTTCAATTCAGGATAATAAAGGAGTTCTCAAGAGTTAAATTGAGGATAATAAAGTACTTTTCGTGAGTTCCATTCAGGATAAAAAAGGAATTCTCATGAGTTAAATCGAGGAAAACAACGCACGCACGCACACACGCACGCACACACGCACGCACGGACGGAGGGGAAAACCATAGTCCCCCTTTCACTCTGCGGTGCGACGGGGGACAATAAAGGAGTTCTCACGAGCTAAATCGAGGAAAAGAAAGGAATTCTCATGAGTTAAATTGAGGAAAATAAAGTTCTCACGAGCTAAATTGTGGAAAATAAAGGAGTTCCCACGAGCTAAATTGAGGATTATAAATGAGTTCTCACGAGTTAAATGGAGGATAATAAAGGAATTCTCATGACTTAAATTGAGGAAAATAAAGGAGTATCTCACGAGCTAATTTGAGGAAAATAAAGGAGTTCTCACGTGCTAAATTGAGGATTATAAAGGAATTCTCATGAGTTAAATTGAGGATTATAAATGAGTTCTCACGAGCTAAATTGAGGATAATAAAGGAATTCTCATGAGTTAACTTGAGGAAAATAAAGGAATTCTCACGAGCTAATTTGAGGAAAATAAAGGAGTTCTCACGAGCTAAATTGAGGATAATAAAGGAATTCTCATGAGTTAAATTGAGGATTATAAATGAGTTCTCACGAGCTAAATTGAGGATAATAAAGGAATTCTCATGAGTTAAATTGAGGAAAATAAAGGAGTTCTCACGAGCTAAATTGAGGATAATAAAGGAATTCTCATGAGTTAAATTGAGGATTATAAATGAGTTCTCACGAGCTAAATTGAGGATAATAAAGGAATTCTCATGAGTTAAATTGAGGAAAATAAAGGAGTTCTCACGAGCTAAATTGAGGATTATAAATGAGTTCTCACGAGTTAAATTGGGGATAATAAAGGAATTATCATGAGTTAAATTGAGGATTATAAATGAGTTCTCACGAGTTAAATGGAAGATAATAAAGGAGTTCTCACGAGCTAAATTAAGGACAATAAAGGAGTTCTCACGAGTTAAATTGGGGATAATAAAGGAGTTCTCACGAGTTAAATTGAGGATGATAAAGGAGTTCTCACGAGTTAAATTGAGGATAATAAAGGAGTTCTCATGAGTTAAATTGGGGATAATAAAGGAGTTCTCACGAGTTAAATTGAGGATAATAAAGGAGTTCTCACGAGTTAAATTGGGGATAATAAAGGAGTTCTCAAGAGTTAAATTGGGGATAATAAAGGAGTTCTCACGAGTTAAATTGGGGATAATAAAGGAGTTCTCACGAGTTAAATTGAGGATAATAAAGTTCTCACGAGTTAAATTGAGGCTAATAAAGATGTTCTCACGAGTTAAATTGAGGCTAATAAAGATGTTCTCACGAGTTAAATTGAGGATAATAAAGGAGTTCTCGCGAGTTAAATTGAGGATAACAAGCGTTACGCCTAGGTCCCCCGTCGGTGAAGTGATGCGAGTTGACAAAGTGGAAGACGCAAGGCGGCCATATTGGATTTTGACGTGGCGACCCAATTTTCAATAGCGTTCTCCCTTATGCGTCGATACACCCACACACCAGATTAGAAGTTAGTAGTTCGTTTATTTTTCAAGATATTTCGCTCACAATGTTCAGACATACATGGCGGTGGCCATCTTGGATTTTGACGTGGCGACCCAATTTTCAATAGCCTTCTTCCTTATGCCTAGATACACCCACACAACAGATTAGAAGTTGGAACTTCGCTTATTTTTCAAGATATTCAGCTCACATGGTTCAGACATACATGGCGGTGGCCATCTTGGATTTTGACGTGGCGACCCAATTTTCAATAGGGTTCTTCCTTATGCCTAGGTACACCCACACACAAGATTACAAGTTAGTAGTTCGTTTATTTTTCAAGATATTCTGCTCACAAGGTTCAGACATACATGGCGTCAGACATACATGGCGCGGCCATCTTGGATTTTGACGTGGGTTGCACCCACACAACAAATTTGAATGCGGTCCTTCGGTTACGCACGCACGCATGCATGTACGCACGCACGCCTGCACGCACGCATGCATGCCCGCCTGCACGGACGGACGGACGGACAGACGGACACACGGACGGAGGGGCAAACCATAGTCCCCCTTTCGCTCCGCGTTGCGACTGGGGACAATAAAGGGGATCTCAAGTTAAATTGCGAATAATAAAGGAGTTCTCACGAGTTAAATTGCAGATAATAAAGGAGTTCTCACGAGTTAAATTGCAGATAATAAAGGAGTTCTCACGAGTTAAATTGCGGCTCATAAAGGAGTTCTCACGAGTTAAATTGCGGATAATAAAGGAGTTCTCACGAGTTAAATTGCGGATAATAAAGGAGTTCTCACGAGTTAAATTGCGGATAATAAAGGAGTTCTCACGAGCTAAATTGACGATAATAAAGGAATTCTCATGAGTTAAATTAAGCATAACAAAGGAATTTTCATGAGTTAAATTGAGGATTATAGAGGAATTCTTGGAAGTTAAGTTGAGGATAATAAAGGAATTGTCATGAGTTAAAGAGGGTATAATAAAGGATTTACTATGAGTTAAATAGGGTATAATAAAGGATTGATTGTGAGCTACATAGGGTATAATAAAGGATTTACCTTGAGTTAAATAAGGTATAATAAAGGATTTACCTTCGGCTAAATAGGGTGTAATAAAGGATTTACTGTGAGTTAATTAGGGTATAATAAAGAATTTACCTTGAGTTAAATAGGGTAAAATAAAGGATTTACGTTGAGCTAAATAGGGTATAATAAAGGATTTATTGCGAGTTAAATAGGGTATAATAAAGGATTTCCTTTGAATTAAATAAGGTGTAATAAAGGATTTACTGTGAGTTAAATAGGGTAAAATAAAGGATTTGCTGTGATTTAAATAGGGTAAAATAAAGGATATATTGTGAGTTAAATAGGGTATAATAAAGGATTTACCTTGAGTTAAATAGGGTACAATAAAGCATTTATTGTGAGTTAAATAGGGGAAAATAAAGGATTCATTGTGAGTTAAATAGGGTATAACAAAGGTTTTATTGAGTTAAATAGGGTATAATAAAGGATTTATTGTGAGCTAAATAGGGTATAATAAATGATATATTGTGAGTTAAATAGGGTATAATAAAGGATTTACCTTGAGTTAAACAGGGTACAATAAAGGATATATTGTGAGTTAAATAGTGTGTAATAAAGGATTTATTGGAGTTAAATAGGGTATAATAAAGGATCTCCCTCGAGTTAAATAGGGGATAATAAAGGATAAACCTATTTAAACATGGTATAATAAAGGAATTACTGTGGGTTAAATGGGGTATAATAAAGCATTTACCTTGAGTTAAATAAGGGATAATAAAGGAGAAACTGAGTTAAATGCGGTATAATAAAGGATGTACTGTGGGTTAAAAATGGTATAATAATGGATTTACTGTGAAGGAGTTCTCCACATGCAGTTGAAATGATTGGCAGGTAAACAGTTAGTGGAAGTCATAGACAGGAGGTGGATAGGGGAAGGAAGAGGGTGGGGGAGCAGTGGATGGAGTGGAAGGGAAGGGGTTTGGGGGGGAGGGGGGGGGGGAGAGTGGACCCGAAGAATGGACAAATATTTAAATGATATGAAGACAACACTTTGATTCATTAAACGTGTGAAACATTAGAGCAATGCACATTCGCTTGTGGTTATAGCAAATTTGGCAACGATAAGAGCAAAAAATACAGGAAGTGTACCACATGGGGATGCAACAATGGGAAAAGATGAAAGAAAAAGAAAAACGGAATGAGTACTGTACCAAATCTAATGAGCGGTTGAAAAAAGATGGCCAGGAGAGGGATATCTGCAGAATGGAAGAAGAAAGCTGCATTTTGGTAAACGTGGCGTGACCAACAAAAATTACAACCGTGTGATGTCACAACATATTGCACATTTGCATTGCATTGGCAAAGCGACATTTTACTGTGAGGGTCGTTCAAACAGACTAATGAATGAGATGCTCACAAAAGACACAGTGGTGGTTCCATCATTGATTTACAAGTACATACATACACACGTACATATGCAGTATGTACAAGTATGTATGTATGTATGTATGTATGTATGTATGTATGTATGTATGCATGCATGTATGTATGTAAGTATGTATGTACATGTCAGGGATTTCATGCTCAGTAATGTCCTGACAAAGGCAGCAGTGGTCCATGCAGAAGAAACCAGTGTGCTATTTCCGGGGCAGCCCTAGGCTGTTGCCTGGCAACTGCTAGCCATCTGGCTGTTAGCACATTTGAGAGAACAGCCTTTGTCTGACCTTGATAAACAGTCCCTCCCTATAAAGGCCATTTAACTTGGCAAAGTCCGCTAATGCAGAGGTGTAACTGAATCTTATCTTGCCCTGACTACTTTGGTGTAGGAGATGGAAATAACTTTCCTTTGACTCAAAGTTGTTCCCTTTTGAGGCAAAGCAGCTAGTTGTTCAGAATTCCTTTGTGCTTTGAGAAAGTATATAAGCAATGGTTGGTTGTGGTTCTTTAAGAAGTTGTGTGTGTTGCTGTGACGAACATTGATGTTACCTTGCAGTCACATTGGTGTTACTCGCTTATACGCCAATCAACTTCTTCCATGCATGTGTCTCTAATAAATCTCTTGCAATTGTCCGAGTTCGTCAGGGTACTTATTCCTGTTGGGGGGTCTGGTGTCTTCGACAAATTGCCGACGAGGATGGGATCCGGAGGGGGGAGAGAGGAGTTCGCGGCTCGGTGGCGGCAAGGTTTCCGGGCACCCAGTAAAAAGGTGAGAACTTTCTCGGTAAATCGGTATCTTGCCGCCATTGAGTGGATGATTCTGTCTTGGCCCGATCTCTGGCGTGTATCCGAATGAAAACGGATGGGAATGGAGTGTGCAGAGATTTGTTAAAGATAAGGGGGAAGATTCAAGTGGCTTGGGGCCCGAGCACTTGTGAGTGTTTCCAGCAGGGTTGGGTATTAGCCTGGACACTCGAACGCATTGCGAGTGTTTTAAGGAGGCAGGCTTGTGACGCAGCCCACAATCGGACGCGTAGAGGTCCGGCGGGAGTGTTGTACCTGGACGCGCAGTGAGTGTTTCAATGGTGCAGGCTTGAGAGACTGTCTGTACACTTGTGCACTCGCACACGCACCCTGGACACCTGCTTAGAGGCCAGCAAAGAGGCAGGCTTGAGAGAAAGCCTGGGTACTCGGCCTTGAGGACCTGAATGACGGCAACACTCTACGGGTATTGCCATGCACCCGTAAGTGGGGGAAGCCGGATAAGAGGCGTTCCCTTAAACCTAATGGGGTGTGAAGGAAGGGAAATAAAAACCAGTAAATTGGTAATGGACAAGTAACATCTGGTGGCCCGCCCTCCCCGAGGACGGGCCAGCCGTGGAGTATATGTTTAAGAAACATGGGGAAAAAGCTGTAAGGGATATGGATTTATGGAACGCATGGATGCGTAAGACCAAGAATAGCAAATTGGTGTTCCCTATTGAGGGGACGTTTAAGCACGAATGCATTGAAAATTTACGTGAGGTATTGAGCTGAAAGGAGAAGAAAGTGATAACTAAATCTAAAGAACACTGGGAGCCATTCAGCTGGTGGTCTGAGGAATGTCTCCATCGAGAGGATCAACCTGCAAAGGCCAGTTTGAGGGGAAGCCTTCAAAATGCGCAGCATACCAAAGGAGATGGGCAAAAGATGCTGCCGGCAGTACGACAGGTACTCATGACAGGGCCTCCCCAAGGGGGAGCGAGACCAGTGGGGACCACAGAACCATGAGGAAAACTGGCCCCGCTAGGGCCGGGAATCCACACCGAGCCTAGATCGCAGGGCTAGCACAAATAATGGAAGAAGGGAGAGGGCCCGAACTGGCAGCCTCGGCAGTGGCGGCTGCAGCTCCGATGGCCGAGGTCCAGGCCCAACCTCCCCTTGCTTACCCCCCTTTTCCTGTCCTGCCCCTACACCTTCACCCTTTTTCCCCACCAACCTATTTGGTGATTCATTCGCTATGTATCCCTTGTTAGTAGGGGCCCAGATGAGAATGGCAAACGAAAGGTCGACGGAGAAACCCCCTCCTTTACTAACTATGCCAATGTACGAGATAGGGATGTGGCCGGACCCTGATCCAGCCAACTGGGGTGCCCAGATTCCGCATGAAGTACAGCGGCCGTGGAAGGAAAGTAAGTTGGCTGCTATGGAACGAACCCTAAAGCCCCTGGTGATGGATCCGAATGCGTCTACAGAAAAGTGAGGTGGGTAGCTGGATTATTAATCACTCCCCCAACCATCGGGATATAGGGATAATGTGCAGCCAAGTACTCCCATCCGGGGTTTGGCGATGGGCGAAGTTAGTCGCCCATTGGCCAGATGACCGAGTGGACGGTCAAGAGGATGATGATTGGAAAGCGTTGGTCCAAATCCTTCTCAACGCCATACGCAATGAACTTCAGCCACCTGACCAGGACTGGGATAAAGTGTGTAAAGTTGCTCAGAAAAAGGATGAGAGCCAGCGATTTCCTGGAACGATTAATACTGACTTTAGTTAGCCATGGGGGGTTTGCGGCCGCAGAAAATATCCCGCGACTACTGCTCACCAACTTGTTTGTGGAAGGACTTTTACCTCCCGTCCGGAAGCATCTGAAATATGTGGTGCTCGGATGGAAGGGGCAACGAGCAGACGAGTTATGCGCGGCCGCCGACCAAAGTCAGGCTAGGACGGAACGCAAGGTCGCGATAAAGGAAGATATGTTACATATGTTGGTACAAGAGCAAATGGCCAGTGGGGCCGGAAAGAGTCAAGCCCCCAAGTATTGGTGAAAACAGCAGGAGGATTCAGATAGTGATGGTACAGATACCCAAGGGTTTCCGCCTGAGAGCTTTGGCCCATCATGGGCACTTGTGGCCGGCAGTAGGCCGGCTCCGCTTAACAAAGCCACGAGGGAGTACCCCACTGGGCCCCCACAGTGGACAGGACAGATGCCCGGACAGGTGGTGCCCTCGGCACCCCCTGTGCCATGCGGAACGTGCTTCCAATGCGGAAGTATTCCGCTATCGGAAGAACTAACCACACAGTGTGGATCGTTGGAGGAGCGACATGCTTTCCTCTTGGCTGCAAATACTCTGGTAAATTTATTAGGACGGGATTTGTTGTGTAAACTAGGTTGTGTAGTGCGCTGTTCCCCTGGATAGGGTGTATTTAGAAATTCCCTATGAGAATAGGTCAGAGGTTCTATGCATGTTGATGCAGGCCGCCCCAGAGGTATGGTGGTGGAGGATAATTACCCCCGACAGGTAAACAATCGAGCACGCAGTACAGCAGGTAACAGAGATCGATGAGATTCGGGAATGGATGGGGAAGCACCAAATTAACCCAGCAGAAAATTTTGATCTATTGCATTGTACGGCATACTATGATTCAGAGGGAACGGACGAAGACTATGCAGGTAAAGTATAGGGAGAGTAGGGGCGGCAGTCCAACTTGAAACTGGGAAATGTATGGATGGGACCCGGAGGGTATCGCGGTTGAGGCAGAATTGATGACATCCCAAATGGAATTGACACAACTTTGAAATTGTTCGGTTCCACATGTTTCAATAACAAATGCATTGGGGCGTCGGCCGGAAGACATAGGGCCAATGATTGCAAGACTAAAACAGCATGGGACGGGTGAAACCATACCGGCCAATGAGGGAACCATCACTAAGTTGGCCAATCGACAAGGGTATTGTTGGATGGGGGTGTGGCCGATAATAACGGGAGTGTTTGAGCAGGTGGCCCTACAGCCCATTGAGAAGAAGGTACCGCAGGACTCCACAGACGGCAAGTGGGAGCGCTTGAACCAGGTGCCCTCGCAGCTGTGAACGAGACACGCCAACGACGTCGGAAGAATCCAACACACCACGCTCGTTCGGGTCGCCATTGGTAGGACGGGACCCTACCCAAAGGTACGACCCCATTCGGCCAGAGGCCGCGAAAGGCATCGCCCCGGTGGTCTCTGCCTTGCTAGAACAAGGTATCCTGGTTGTAACACAGAGCCCGTGTAACACGCCGATCCTTCTGGTAAGGAAACCCGGGAAGGCATTGTGGCGTTTGGTGCAAGATGTTAGAACCGTGAATAAGTTCATTGAGGGGATTGCCGCAGTAGTACGCAACCCCGCCACTATCTTTACTGCAGTGGCCCCGGAAGCGGCATGGTTCTCGGTGGTAGACATGTGTTCCGCCTTCTTTAGCGTCCCCGTACATCCGGACTCTTTTTGTTTGCATTTACGTATGAGGGCCGCGTTACGTCAAGGATTTTGCGATAGCCCGACATTGTTTTCCAGGGCGTTGCAAAAAGACTTGGCGGACGTAGTGCTGCCGGCAATTCTGTGAGCATAAGTTGCAATTCTGTGAGCCCAGTGTGGTGTACCTGGCCACACCCTGAGAAAGGGAGAGAGGGAACTCACCCAGGTGGTTAGAGACATCCCTAGGCCACGGACAAAGCGACAGATGCACCAGTTCCTGTGTTCAGTGGGATACTGCCAGGAATGGATAGTAGACTTCGCACCCGTCTCACGACCTTTGCAGGATGCAGTGCTCAAAGACGCACCACCGCAGGTAGAGTGGACCGAAGAGCGACTGAATAGCTTTGAGTACCTTAAAAAGGCATTGACGGATGCTCCAGCATTAGGACTTCCGGACTATGACAAGGCATTTGTACTTTATGTGCACGAGAGAGGGGCATTTGCCCAAGCAGTATTTACTCAGCGACATGGTTCAAAGATGTGCCGATGGCATACTATAGTTCACAGTTAGAAGTGGTAGCCCGAGGACTGCCGACATTCCTCAAATCCGTGGCGGCGGCAGCATGGGCGCACGCAGGTCGAGCACGCGGAAGCAGTAGTGCCGGGACACCCGCTTATCCTTCGAGCGCCCCATAGTGTACAAGCGATTCTATTGCAGGCACGGACGCAGCATTTAACGACAGCCCGGACGTTGAAATATTAAATTAAACTGATAAATGCCAACAACATCATGATTGAGAGGTGTGCAACCCTCAATCCAGCATCCCAACTGCCGACACAAGACGACGGCGACGCACACGACTGCCATGAGGTAATACAAGCCACGACGGCTTCACGCGCAGACATGCGAGACGTTGCCTTCGACAACGCAGACCTTGTACTGTGCACGGACGGATCGGCTGCACGGGCACCGGACGGTACAATACGAGCAGGCTATGCAGTGTGCACTGACCATGAGGTGGCGGTACAAGCACGGCTCCCGGACACATTCTCGGTGCAGAAAGCGGAACTATGTGCGCTGATCGCGGCATGTAAGGTAGCTAAGGAGGAAAAGGTTAATATCTATACTGATTCCGCATACGCTTGGAGTGTGGCACATGATGCAGGGGCCATTTGGAAAATGCATGGCTTCCTCACCTCCACCGGCACTCCGGTGAAAAACGGTGAACTGATAGAGGAATTGCTTGAAGCCTTGCAGCTCCCATCAGAAATAGCTATCATTAAGTGTAAAGCTCACACCAAGGCAACAGACGAAGTGGCAAAATGGAATGCAAGCGCGGACATGGCAGCTAAATATGCAGCTGGATTACCAGATGCCTCAATGCCTACAGAAGGCGCCGGCAGAGGTCCCCACTGTACAGGATGTTATCGCCCTATAGGAAGTGGCGAGTAAAGACGAACAGGCTACATTGGTAAAAGCTGGCTGTGAAAAACTAACAGCCACTGGTCTATGGGTACGAAATGGTAAGATGGTAGCCCCCAAAGGCCTATTGCCTTGGCTTGCTCGTCTGGCGCATGGTCATGGCCATGCTAGCAAGGGGGGAATAGTAAGTACAGTGTGTAGGACATGGTACGCCTCAGGTTTTACGGTCATAGCGGAGCGGCTCTGCCGCAGATGCGTAATATGCTAGGCGTCTAACGTAGGCAGGGCTCAGCCGCAGACAAAAGTTGGGGCGCATCCACCCCCCTGGGGGCCATTCGTACACATCCAACTCAATTTTGTAAACATGCCACAGTGTCATCAGTTGTACTACATATTGGTAATTGTGGATATGTTCACTAAATGGGTCGAGGCGTATGCATGCCATAAATGTGACGCAACGACAGTAGTGAAGCTGCTGATGAAGGAATATCTGTAGGTATGGCATACCATATAAGATCTCGAGTGATAAGGGAGGACATTTCACTACAGACATTAACAAAGATTTGTGCAAAGTACTACAGATCAATCAACGATTCCATTGTGCTTATCACCCGCAATCGGCGGGAGCAGCTGAGCGACAAAAGGGGATTTTGAAAAATTAAATCACCAAAATATGCGAGCAGAAGGGCCTTAAATGGCCAGAGGCCATTCCTTTGGCATTGATGATCATGCGGTCGATGGCAAAGAGAAAGACGGGGTTGTCCCTGCATGATATTCTCATGGGTCGACCCATGAGAGTGCCCGTGACGGCACCTGTGATGGCTTTGTGTTCCTGGATGGAAATCGGACTCAAGGAAATATAGGATTTACAAGAAATATCCGTGGATGAGAATGAGAGGTGTTGAGTCCCTCTTGTTTCCCGTTAATACAAGTGAGAGGCTGCAATGGATATATAGAAACACACACACCTTAGGTGGATAATATGGTGGCAAGGGGAGAGGCAGCGCACTTTGCCACCTTCCTCTCACCTGGGACAGATAGGACAGAGGGCCGCATCCAAATGCAACACTTTCAAAGGCAGCTTAGATGGGAAATACGACCACGCATAAGGAGCCCGGTATTTTGCCGTTCGACATGTAATAATAATAATAATAATAATAATAATAATAATAAAGGAGTCTTATATAGCCCCATCAAGCAGAGTAAACGACCCTCATGGCGCTTTACATTATCATGCGAACGCACACACACCGCACACACATACACAAACATACACACACACAGACACACCTTCACTCTTGCCCTATTCCTCTCCCTCCCCATTCAAAACCCACAGATGTGTACTCCCCCTCCTCCTCCCCTCCCTCCCCCGCACATGTACACAGACATACTCTCGATCTCTGTCCCACCTCAAACCAAAGGGAAAACAGGACTTTGACTTTGAAAGACTTGTGAAACAGATAGGTTTTGAGGGAGGTTTTAAAGGCAGGAAGAGAGTCAACATGTCGAACAGAGGAAGGCAAGTCATTCCAGAGCAAAGGTGCAGCAAAGGAAAAGGATTTCTCGCCAAACGACTTGGTGCTGGTGCGCGGCGGCTCTAAGGTCATGGAGTCGTCGCTTGAACGAAGCCGTCGCCGAGGTTCATAGAGAGTGAGCAAATCGGAGAGATAGTGAGGTCCCGTTCCACACAATGATTTATAACATAGTGTGCAAATTTTGTATTGCACACGAGCAGAGACAGGCAGCCAGTGTAAAGATTCAAGAAGCGGAGTAACATGGTCAGACTTCTTCGCCTTACAGACAAGACGAGCGGCAGAGTTTTGAACCTTTTGTAACTTATCCAAGAGAAACTGAGGGCAGCTCGCATACAAAGAATTACAATAGTCTAGCCTTGAGAGGACAAGGGCACAGACCAGAGTTAGAGCAGCTTGAGGAGTAAGAAAGTGGTGAATGGATGCGATCTTTTGCAGCTGAAAGTATGCTGATTTGCAAGTTAGAAGTACTTGCTTGGAAAATGTCATGTTACAGTCGAAAACCACACCAAGGTTCTTGGCCGACGAAACAAAGTTTACATCGGTTTCACCAACATGAATAGTGGTAGGAAGTGAACATTGTAGAGAACATCTGTGCGATCTTACAATCATAGACTCTGTTTTAGCATCGTTCAGCTGAAGTTTGTTTTGGGTCATCCACGCCTTCACGTCGGCAATACAGCCTTCTAACACTTCAACAGTGGGCACGATTTGTTGAATCGTGTTTCCTTTGTACAGCTGATTGTCGTCCGCAAAGGCGTGGTGATCAACTGAATGTCTGGCAACAAGATCAAATAGAG
The DNA here is from genome assembly GCF_964187855.1 of Myxine glutinosa. Taxonomy (NCBI): domain Eukaryota; kingdom Metazoa; phylum Chordata; class Myxini; order Myxiniformes; family Myxinidae; genus Myxine; species Myxine glutinosa. The sequence goes on along the minus strand of NC_136270.1, from coordinate 128,398,051 downwards.
GCTGAGTGTACAAAAGAAAGAGGATAGGTCCCAGGACTGAGCCCTGGGGAACGCCAAAGGAAAGCGGAGAAGGGGCTGATTTCTGGCAATTGACAACAACTGTTTGCACTCTATCAGTAAGATAGGACATCAGCCAAGAAAGGGGAGTACCAGTTCTACCAAATGTGCTTTCAAGACGACGAATTAAGACACTATGGTCAATCGTGTCAAAGGCGGCAGACAAGTCCAAAAGAGCAAGAACGGAAACCTTACCACAGTCAAGAGAGGTCAGAAGATCATTGGTTATTCTTAGGAGAGCGGTCTCGGTGCTATGGCCTGGTCTATATGCTGACTGGCGAGAATTAAAAAGATTATTTGAAACTAGATGGTCATTCATCTGTGATAGCACAATTCTTTCTGTGATCTTTGACAGGAAAGACAGGTTGGAGATAGGACGGTAATTTTTCATGTCGTTAAGGTCAAGGGTGGGCTTTTTAAGAAGTGGTTTAACAAGAGCTTGCTTAAAGAGAAGCGGAAATGAACCCGTAGCCAGAGAATCATTGATAACTGCAGTAATAAATGGGAGGAGGGTGTCCAAACACTCAATGAACAAATCGGTGGGAAGGGGGTCAAGATCACATGTTTTTGTGTTTGACTTGAGGATTGTACATTTGACAATTTTCTCAGTAACAGGAGTAAACGAACTAAGAGGTCGTCCGTGAAAGCAGTGTTCAGCATCATCGAAGGAAAGGAGTGACTGCTTGTCAAGATTGTTTCTTATTGACTGAATTTTATTGTGAAAGAAATGCAGGAAGCGTTGGGGTAGTTCGTTTTGAGGAAATACAGTGGGAAGAACGGATTTATTTTTGGTGGCAAACAGGCAGTTGGTAATGCTGAACAGTTGCTTGCAGGCGGAGCTCCTAGTAATCCGATCAGAAATATATGACGTTTTTGCTTTCAGAATGATTCTTATGACGAGTCTTTTAGCTATGTTATACAACTGTTTTTGGACTGTGATGCCAGTCTTCAGCCACTGTCTCTCGGCACGTCGTCGTTCGTTTTTGGCAGCCCTGTCTTCGTCGCTGACTGCGCTGAACCACGGAGTACTCCTGCGTCTGGGAATGGCGCGCCGTGTCGCTGGAGCATGACAGTCCAACGCTGTGCGGAGGCAACAGTCGAGGTCTTCTGCAGTGACATAGGAACGGCCAGAGAGATGTGTGTGAAGGTCCTCTTTAAAGGCGGAACGGTCGATGGCACGAATGTTGTGGGCAGCGATGAAGGTGGGCTGAAGACGAGGAACAGCAATACTCAGGTGGCTGGTGACACAGAAGTGGTCCGAGGTGATAGCACAGGTCACTGACGTGGACTGCACCAACTGATCATCGCATCTGTGCACTAACCAATCCAGGATGTGTCCTTTAACGTGTGTAGGTTGGGAGACAGACTGAGACAGACTAAAAGTAGAAAGGAGGTCAATGATCTTTGAAATGAGAGGAAGTTGTGGTTGATCGTAGTGGACGTTGAAATCTCCAAGAATCAAGACGAAACCAGGAAGAGTATTGCAGTGGTCGAGCAGATTAGGAAGCTGGGTCACGAACATAGAGTCAGTAAGCTGTTGTGTGTTTGTAATGTTCGACTTGTGCGACGCGGCGTGGCCCTGCAGCTTGGCGGGATTTGTTAACCCCAAGTTTCCAGGAGGGAAGACCCGATATTTGGCGACTCACTCTTCACAAGTTCCGCCCGATGAGGATGAGAGAGGTTGCATTTCAAGGGATCAAAGGCCATGCCGAATACAGACTTTGAAGTTGAGAGAGAATCGAGCTGAGGATGGCAGCATTGTTGAGGCAGCGCGTGTGCGCGCACGCACGCACGCACGCACACACGCACACACACACACACACACACACACACACACAGCGCGGCTTTTCGATCGGCAGGTCGGGGGCGGCACTGCGAGGCAGACCGTGGTGATACATTCATCGAGGTGCCAATACATTTCGGGGTATCGGCCCTAACGGCAGATGTAAATCCTGGCAATGAAGATGGGAGTAAAGTGAGCGGAATGCGATGCAGTGTAACTCATGCACGGTCAAAACTCTTGGGTGAGCTGCACTGTGGGTCATGGGGGGGAGGGGCCTTCAGCAGAACGGGAGGAGGTGATGAAGCAGGGAAAATGGCTTTAGCAAAGCAAAGACTCAAAGCTTAAGCAAAGAGTCAAAGTCAAAGGCAAAGAGTCAAAGGCACAGTCAAATAGCTATCTTAAATATCTCAAGCAAAGAGTCAAAGGCCTCCTTTAGGGGAAACACTATGCCTATGCGGCTACTCTGAGCAGCAGGAAAGTGTGCTGTAAAAAAATAATGACTGCACCTTCGCAAGCGAGGAAAAACATCATCTTGCGAAGAGACATGATTATGCACCAAAGCAAAAAGCTGAGAAGATGCTAACTGTCTCACCACCATCAAAGACAATACTCCAGAGGGAAAACTACAAACGGAAACCTGGAGTGTTGAGGAGGAAATAATCCTCCAATGCAAGATGTATTCCATACATGAGGCATGGGGAGTAAAGGTAAGGGTGAATGGTTCAGGAACCAGCTGAAAAACACGGAACTGGCCAATAGGGCAGAGACAGTCCCCCTTGATAAATTTGAAAAGGTGTTTTCAACAATTAAAAGATATCTAGATAAAGATAGAACAGAAGAGATTACATCTAGGGCAAGGCAACAAGCATCAAGAGAGATTAGAGTGAGGGGATCTAAGTGTTCGCTTGAGGGTGAAGACAGAGATGGCAGGAATTTGACAGAGATGGCACGAGAGGAAATTTTGGCTGTGCAACGAGACAGGGGACCAAACCCCGACATAGAGCCAGACTAAAGGCGATGAAGAAAGTGTGTGGCAAAAAGAAAGAATGATGGTATCCCCCTGAAAGAGGGGCAAGACCGGTTCAGAAACAAAGACCAGGTGACTCAGGCATCAGACGAAAAAAACAAAGACGAAGGGGAAAAGAATGGAAAAGGCTGGTGGTGATGGACAAAAAGACAATGGAGAGCAGCAGAATGAGAGAGAGGATGGTGAAGATTATGAAGAGCAGCATATACTGGAAGAAGAGTTGGCCAACAAAATAGAAGAGATAAAATTGATAAAACTCAGAGAAAGACCAAAACTTTATCACATAGAAAACAATAAAAACAAACATCTTAGTGAGGTGAACCAACCATTCAATTAGAAAAATGATTTCAAAATCATCCACCTTGAAGAAAAACAATGTCGTGTGTTTCGCAGCGGCACCATTTACCTTTTCTTGAATAATGGGCAAACAACACCAGAAGAAGAAAAAAAACAGGCCCCACAAATAGAAACCAAATTCCACCTTGGAGACAGAGATCAGAGACACAAAGACAGTAACTGCAGAAGGAAGTAGGACAAATACAACAGTTCAGCAAAGGAAGCAGACTCCCAAAACGAAAAAAGAGAATCCAAAGAATAAAAAACAAATACAAATTCGAGACAAAGACTACCTCGAGTGCTTGGGTGCTGAAAACAAACTCAAAATAGAAATGATAGCAAGGAAGATAAAAACTATGAAGAAGGCAACAACAGGAGAAAACAAAACCACATGTTTGAAAGTAACCCAAAGATATTTTACTGTGAATTGCGGAAACAAAAGCAGAATGTGTCAACTCCCACTGAAAAAGAACAACTGGAAAAATTCTGCAAAGGAATTTTTGAAGATCCAAAAGAACACAACAAGGAAGCAGAATGGATCCCAAACATGAAAAAGAAGAAGCAACATCTCAAGGAAATGCTCCAATTGATTATTGATGAAGAGAAAATTAGAAAACAACTTCAAAAAATGCCAAACTTCAAGAGCCCAGGCCCAGATGGAATTCAAAATTTCTGGCGAAAACAACTTGATGCTCTTCACAATCACTATGCCAGGACATTTAACGAACTGAATCAAGAGGAAAGGGCAGTGGATGATTGGCTCGGAGAAGGGAATACCTTTCTCATCCCAAAATCAGAGGAAACCCAAATTCCGCACAAATACTGGCTGATAACATGCCGACAAACAACATACAAACTGCTGACAGGAATCATCCCATAAATGATGTGCCATCATCTAACACAGCAAGGAGGTTTCGAGGCAGAACAAGCGTTACGCCTAGGTCCCCCGTCGGGGAAGTGATGTGAGTTGACAAAGTGGAACACGCAGAAAACATGCTATGATATGATATTTCGCTAACAAGGGTCAGACATACATGGAGGCGGCCATCTTGGATTTTGACGTGGCGACCCAATTTTCAATAGCGTTCTTCCGTGTGCCTAGATACACCCACACACCAGATTAGAAGTTGGTACTTCGCTTATTTTTCGAGATATTACGCTCACAAGGGTCAGACATATATATATATATGGTGGCGGCCATCTTGGATTTTGACGTGGCGACCCATTTTTCAATAGCGTTCTTCCTTATGGTGAGATACACCCACACACCAAATTAGAAGTTGGTACTTCGCTTATTTTTCAAGATATTCATCTCACAATGTTCGGACATACATGGCGGCGGCCATCTTGGATTTTGACATGGCGACTCAATTTTCAATAGCGTTCTTCCTTATGCCTAGATACACCCACACACCAGATTAGAAGTTGGTACTTCGCTTATTTTTCAGGATATGCAGGTTACAAGGTTCAGACATACATGGCATCAGACTTACATGGCGGCGGCCATCTTGGATTTTGACGTGGCGACCCGATTTTAAATAGCGTTCTTCCTTGTGCCTAGATACACCCACACACCAGATTAGAAGTTGGTACTTCGCTTATTTTTCAAGATATTCATCTCACAAGTTTCAGACATACATGGTGGTGGCCATCTTGGCTTTTGACGTGGGGACCCGATGTTAAACAGCTTTCTTCCTTGTGCCTAGATACACCCACGCACCAGATTAGACGTTGGTACTTCGCTTATTTTTCGAGATATTTCGCTCACAAGTTTCAGACATATATATGGTGGCGGCCATCTTGGATTTTGACGTGGCGACCCAATTTTCAATAGCGTTCGTCCTTATGCCGAGATACACCCACACACCAAATTACAAGTTGGTACTTCGCTTATTTTAAAAGATATTCATCTCAAGTTTCAGACATACATGGTGGCGGCCATCTTGGATTTTGACGTGGCGACCCAATTTTCAATAGCGTTCTTCCTTATGCCTAGATACACCCACACACCAGATTAGAAGTTGGTACTTCGCTTATTTTTCAAGATATGCAGGTTACAAGGTTCAGACATACATGGCATCAGACATACAGTCATACATGGCGGCGGCCATCTTGGATTTTGACGTGGGTTGCACCCACACACCAAATTCGAATGCGGTCCTTCGCTTATGCACGCACGCACGCACGCCCGCACGGACGGACGGACGGGACAGCCATAGTTCCCCTTTCGCTCTGCTGTGCGGCGGGGGACAACAACAGGGATGTAAGAGAGGGTGTTATTGGACAATTGACCACCTACTACTGAACAAGACCATACTTGAAAATTGCAAAATGCGAAAAATTAAATGTTCCACCACCTGGATAGACTACAAGAAAGCTTTCGACAGTGTCCCACATTCGTGGATGATACAATGCATGCAAATATACAAAATCAGTCCCCAAATAATCAAACTGATTGAGAAAGCAATGGATCTCTGGAATACCACATTGATATTACAGCACTCAGAAGGAAATATCGAAATACTAGATATGAAGATAGGGCGTGGAATCTTCCAGGGAGACAGTCTTTCCTCCCTTCTGTTTTGCCTGGCTCTGGACCCACTAAGTAACCTCATCAATGAACAAGGAAACTGATACACCCTAACAACCAATAGACGAACATCCAAATAAATAGGAAAGGTGACAAGAAACAAAACCAAAGCCACAAACCAGCTCGCAGTATCAGTGTTCCAATATAGCTGTGGAATAATAAACTGGCCCCAATCAGAAATCAACAAGTTAGACATCAAAACAAGAAAACTCCTTGCCATCCACAAAATGTTCTACAAAAACAAGTGTATCCCGAGAATGCACCTGCCGAGACGAGAGGGAGAGAGCGGCCTGATGGAACTCAACCAGGTGCACAGAGCGACAAGTGTAGGACTAGCTGAGTATGTGAAATGCTCAACAGACTATCGGATGCAATTTATAAACAAACATGAACACAACAAACATGAAAAAGTATCCCTAACTCACCTTGCAAAGCATTTCCTAAAATAGGTGTGAATAGAAGGTGCCACACACGAAAATGAAACAGCAACAAATACAGCCCCAACAATTGCAAAAAAGACAAAATAAATATATAAAAAGAAATATCAAGAAATATACACCAACAACTGGGAGAATGACAAAAGAGCAGAAAAATACAAAAAAGAATTGGACAGAGTGGGGATAGACAAAGAAGGCTCATTGGAATGGCTAAGAAGAGGTCAGCTAAGAAGAGGTCAGAGGTCCCCCCTCCTTCCCACGCCACCTCCACCCCAAGCCCTCTCCCTCCCACAGATCTCCCAATGTCCCTGCTCTCAAATGTTGTACTTGTGTGCTTCCCTCTCTCTCCCCATCTTGTCTCCCGCTCCCTTTATCGTATGTTTTATGTGTCAGTTTGTCTTTTTGTGATTAATGTTCGCTCTTACACGAGCCTTGATCTTGTATACAAAAGAAAAAAAAGAAAAAAAGAAGCTCAACTGGGATGGAGAACGAATCATAATAAATGCCCAAGATCAAGGACACTACACCAATGGATTTAAAAAGATGGTGGAACTGAGCAACAACTTTACACACAACGGCACAACAAAGTATGCAAAGTGATTCATTGGCATATCTGTAAAAATTTAAACATCCCACTCGTGGAAACACGAACCAAGGGCAATCATTGAAAATGATGACGTCATGCTCACGTACGACCTGATGATTCCATCTCGAGTGTAAACATAGAAAACAAAGCATTGCGTATACCTTTTTGAATATGTACTCCATGTACAGTACCACTGCAGTATTACACACCATACTTGTATTTATACACGTCACAAAGACATTCATTCACCTTAAAAACCTGTCAGGTGATAGGGATGCAGTTTCACCTCAAGGAATAAAAGAGGACCAGTATAATAGTGTATGGAGTGGCATTTGTGTTGAATTTTTCTATAATTTGGTACGTGCAAAAGTAGATCAAACTATAGGAAGCACTTTAGGGTGGTGCAGTCTCAAACACCCCAGGTACAGCAGGTAATAAAATGGCTGTACCACAGTGCATTGAGAGCACACTTCTTCACAAACACAATCAATCAATTTCATAATTATCCTCACGCTTTTTGGAAACAAAAATGGGGGGAGGAGGGATGATATTGAAATTGGCCCTGCCTGTCCGGCCGTTAAAATAGGCGAGGACTTGTTTAGGTACAAGCTAGTCTTGGGTGCACCATGATGGCACAGTGCAGGACGGTGCGGCACAGGGCTGGAGACGAGAGGAGTGATGGCAATAAGGAGGAGATGGCCTCCGCAGGTTCTCAAATGGTCCACACCAAGAGATCAACAAAGCAGAGAAAGAGCACTGGTATCTGTTCTGGTAGAAGCTCCTCCCACCTGCGGGAACGCAGCTTCTATCTCCTCTGGGACTGCCTTCCAGCACGTGGCTGGTCCCGTAATCGGCTGTCCCCGCCACATGGAGTGGAGCACCCACAAAAGCGTTCTACCTCTCTCCAGTAGGGTTCTGTGCAGCTTACTATACTGCCCTGGCCTGCAGCCCGTGGCCAAACAGCCCATGTTGCTTCCAACCCAAGTGCCTTGCCGTTCTCCACAAGCCCTCCACCTGGCCTCACCTTACCCTACACATTATGATGGATTGTGACTACCCTCTCAGTCTAGTCTAATCTAAGATTAGATAAGACCTCCTCAGTGCATATATTACATACGACTAAACTCTGCCATGTCTCTAATGCAGGCATAAATCGAACCTATTCGAGTAAACAGGCTCGAAACAACTTGCCTTTGCCTCTTGGAAGGCAAATCCAACTGAAGTAAATCTCAGTTCCTTCCACCAAGCTCGGAACAAGTGTGTGTCTACCCTCAGGAGTGCCAGGAAGCACGATCTCTCCACACTCAAGAATGAACTCTCAAACCTGTCTCCTTCCTCCAAATCCTGGTGGTGTCTGGTCAAATCCGTTTCTGGTGTTTGTTCCCCCTCCATCCCCTCCCTCACCTCAAATGGCTACACAGTTGACACCGCATGTGACAAAGCCGAATGCCTCAACTCTGTGTTTGCTTCAAAATCTTGTGTCCCAAACCCATCTCTCTCTGTTCCCACCTTACCCAGTCGAACCCAACTGCTCCTGGACTCTGTGTCCTTCTCTCCTGACAAGGTGAAGTTTTTGTCAAACCTCGACTGATTCTGCAACTGGACCAGACGGCATCAGCCCACGGGTCCGAAAATCCTGCTCTGCCACTCTATCTCACCCCCTCTCTGTTCTTTTCACCCTCTCTTTTGCTCAAGGTCATCTGCCAGCATCTTGGAAATCAGCAAACATTACCACTTTACACAAAAATGTGCAAAAACAGATCCTTGCAACTACAGACCAATCAGCCTTCTCTCAATTATCAGTAAAGTCATGGAATCCATCATTGCTTCGGATATCAAATCCTTCCTCTTCTCCAATGGCTTGATCTCCGATCATCAATTTGGATTCAGACCAGGTCATTCTACTCTGGACATGTTAGTTCTGCTGTCTCCACAATGGATGGAGGTCCTCAATGCCAAACAGGAAATCAGAGCCGTCTCCCTCGACATATCACGTGCCTTCGATACGGTCTGGCACCCAGCTCTGCTCACCAAACTCTCCTCCTATGGTATCCATGGAAATCTCCACGCTTGGCTTGCGGACTTCCTCTCTGGTCGTCGTCAGCGTGTGGCCCTGAATGGATATCTCTCATCGCCCCTTCCTGTTCTGGCTGAAGTTCCCCAAGGTAGTGTTCTGGGCCCTGTGCTTTTTCTGGTCTTCATCAATGATCTCTCCGACTCTCTGGAAAATCCTCTCTATCTCTTTGCTGATGACTCCACTCTCTGCCGCTCCATTCCTCATCTCTCAGATCGGCAGCCTGCAGCCTCCTCACTCTCTGCAGACCTGGACAAAATCACAGTCTGGTCAAACAAGTGGAACATGTCTTTCAATCCTGACAAATCTCACACTCTTACTATGTCTCTCCGAAAAGACAGACTGGATAACCCTCCCATGTACTTTCTCAACAATCCTCTCCAAGAAGTTCTGTCGCTCAAGATTTTGGGTCTCACTATCTGCCATGATCTTTCTTGAGAAAACCACATTTCCAAGCTGGCCTCCAAAGCCAGTCGCCGACTGGGCATCCTCTGTCGTGTGAAGTCCTTCCTTGGCACACCTGAGCTCCTCACCACATACAAGGCTTTCATACGCAGCTCAATGGAATATTGTTCCCCCCTCTGGGCCGGTGCTCCTGCCTCACACCTAGCTCGGCTTCACGCTGTTGAAGCCAAAGCTTTCAGAATCATTGGAATCTCCTGCGATGAAGATAACTCCGAGGGCCTTTCACTCACTCACCGCAGGCAGGTTGGTGGTCTTTCTGTCTTCTACCGGCTCCTCTCTGGCCTTGCTCCCCCAGCTCTCTCTGTGCTCTGTTCCCCAAATATTCCTACAGGTCGCACAAGATCTGCCAGCAACCCTCTTATGGTTAAACTGCCAAAATCTAGGCTCTCTGCTCACCTTCGCTCTTTCATTCCCCTTTTCTCCCGCCTCTGGTACAAACTCCCCCACTCCCTTCAATCCCACTCCTCCCTCCAGGTCTTTAAAACAGCTGTTCACCACCATCTCTTATCTTCCCCCATTCAAAGCCTTGATCTTTTCTACCCCCGCTAATTCACCCCAGATACACTTTTTTCGAAATTCCAACTTCTTTCCTGGAAGTCCTTGCAGTGTTCATATGTTTTATACCTCTCCCACCTCCCCCCAAGCCCTCTCCCTCCCACAGTTCTCTCGATGTCCCTGCTCTCAAATGTTGTGTTTGTGTCCTTCCACCTCTCCCCATCTTGTCTACCGCTCCCCTTGTTTTGTGTTTTATGTGTCGGTTTGTGTCGGTTTGACTTTTTGTGTGATTAATGTTAGCTCTTTCACGAGCCTCGATCTTGTATACAAAAAAACAAACAAACAGACCAAGCTATTCTTAGCATTCTCCCCCATGTATCCCCCCCCCCCCCCCCTCCAGGTAACAACAAGCTGTGAGCACCAATTTATCGAGTGAAGAAAAAGCAAGAAGCTCAGCGATAGCACAACCTTAGGTCCAGGCTTCGGGTTGTGGTTGTAAAATGAAGCAGAGGAACTGGGTGATGGCCAGCTACCAGATGATGATAGAGAACTCTCAGAGATCCTCTCTTCTTGTCCTTCTCTGCCATTTTCAGCAAACTCCGGCAAAAGGGAGTCGCCATTGGACTCAGACCTTCCTTCAGATACCTCCCTGCAACAGCAAATCAACAGCGACATGCATCACGAGTCACCGTACATCCCATTAACCTCGTACATTAAGGATTATCACCACAAGGTCATAACCATATCCACTTCATCAAATGGATAAGGTTTTTTCCATTTCATTTATTATTTTACATGTACATTATAGCAGACGTTGCCACTGCAGGATTGATAAAAAGTGAACCAAATCGCTGTCGAGTAGTTCTCCTGGGGCAAGTACCTCTCACAAGGTTAAAGGTGATGTTACGGATTCGTCACTTCCGTCGTTGTGGTTTTCAACCATTGTAAGCATTTTTGGTTCCATGTACTATTATTGTTATCGTTTAAGTGAAATGGAGATAACTGTTTTCAAAAGGTAAAAAATTAGTGTTTTAAAAGAAACCGGAAACCGGATCGGGAGAAACCGGAGGAAGAAGAGGAAAACAAAAAAATCGGAGCAAGTGAGGTCGGGAAGAAAAAGCCGAGCTGCTTTGAGGTCTCGAGGAGACGCTGGCGAGCGAGGGTCATGAGCGAACTTTGGGTTTCCTGGGAAAGGGATTCCTCTGACAGAGTGGTTATCGCTGTGACAGATAAACCTGCGTGTGGGGTTTTGCAGGTGATTCCGAAGAGATCGTTGGGGAGCAGGTACGCCTCCAGTACGGGCCCGCCCGCCATTTCGCCTCGCTCCCACCATTTCGCATCGCTCCAGCCTTTTCACCTTGCTCCAGCCATTTCACCGCACCCAGCCGTTAGCCTGGTTTGCATGTGTAACGTGGATTTCGATTGGGAATTTGTGGTTCTCCGTTTGGGAGCCGCTGAACGTTCATACCTGAAGGTGTGATTTCCCAGTCGCCTTTTGGGTGCACCTTGGCGCCTCTTTGGCAGTGTTGACTGTCAGCCGACTTGGATTCTGGTCTCGATTCGACATTTTTCTTGCGATCACCGGAGCGTGGATCGACTTTGGCTTGGTGCCAGGACAGAGACTTTGGGGAATGTTCTTTTCGCTCACTTGGAGCACAGTGAGTTATTGAGTAAGAAACTGATGGTACCATCATAGGAATTATATGGTATTTTTGTGGTGCAATTGAAACATATTGTCCTTGTGCTGTTATACTTGTGTGACCTTAATACAATACTTGTTTTTGGTAACAATTGGTTGGTGTGGTTTCACCATTGGTCATTGACACACATTATAACACATCATTCTGCCGTGACTCCTTTCGGGGCTCGGAGGTACACCGAGACCGGGGTTTGGGGAGGAGCACGTAACAGTGAGCATACAGGTAAGACTAATTGAGGAAACCTCAGTTGAAGGAAATCCATAAACAGTAGGTTCGGAAACTCGATCAACATTCCATGAGAAGAGGAAATCTCCTACCGGCTGTTTGAAGAAAGCCTTGCATTCTCCTTGTCTACCTTCCGCCCCTTGCCGGTCAACTTCAGGAAAGCATTGCTGAGTAAAATGACAGATTATTTGAATTATGAAGCAAAACAACAACAACAACAACAACAACAACAACAACAACATGCATTTTAAGGCCATTTTCCCTGCTAGAGCGGGGGTTGGCCTTGCGGTCCCCATGACAATCTTCTCCATTTTGCCCTATTTTTCTGCATCTCTCCTTGTTAACCCCCTTGCCCGCATTTCTTCTTCCACCATCTTCAGCCAAGTCTTTCTCGGTCTTCCCCTTCCTCTACTTCCTTCTATACACAAAGAATTAAGTTAAGCACCCCTACACAACGAATTAAGGTAAGCACCCCCTAATATATATTCTTTGTGTATATGTATACATTGGCATATATTCTAAGGTATGTGAGATCAAATAATGATTGGTATGACATTAGCAATTATCCATTGATGAAATTGAGTGATCAAAGTGAAAAAAAGTGATTGGTTGAGTCAGTGATCCGATCACGTGGGTCCTACACACGTTATTGACGCAAAGATCGCTAGAGGTCTTCTCAGAACAATGACTGTACGTTAGAAAACATAAACGTCATCCACACTGTCCGTGATGGACCTATAGCTCCATACTTAAATTGAGGAGAAAATATGCCTAAAATTCCCAAAAAATTTCACCTTAAATTATTCAGAATAAAATATTGAAAACGGCATGATTGTTATGTTTTTATGTGACCATAATATCACTTCTCCAGAAAATATAGCAATATCATGGGTATATTACACTGTTTTGACGACAACAAACTTGTAATGTGCGAGGTTGTAAAAAAACGGGGGGGGTGCTTAACTTAATTCTTTGTGTATACATTCATTTCCATCGCTCTTCTCAACCAGTCACTTTCATCCTTCCTCAACACATGACCAAACCATCTCAAGCTGTTCCTCTTCACAGCATCAATCACAGGCTCTATTCCCATCATCTTTCGCAATTCATCATTTGTATTCCTCTCTCTCAACGATACTCCACACATCCACCGAACCATTCGCATTTCCACCCTTTCCAGCCTTCGTTGCTGCTCTACATTCATGACCCATGTCTCGCTCCCATAAATCATACATAACACTTCTCACACATGCAGCATACACCTTTCCCTTCAGCTTCAACGACACTCCCCTCCTCAACAGCACAGCACTCAGTTCCCGAAACTTCTTCCATGCACATCTCACTCTCGCAACCGTTGCCGAGACTGATCCACCTTCTCCATTCAGCATGTCTACGAGGTAGCAAAATGTTTTCACACCTTCCAGCTTCACGCCGTGTCCAAGATCCAACTCAACATTTCCTCCATCTGCAGCTCCCTCTGTGCACAGTGCACACCTTACATTTGAATGCAGCTGCCACACTGGTTAATGACCCTCTCAGACCACTACATTTTTGATGAACCCACTCAGCGCACATTGTACATTGAATGGAGTTCACTCCAACACCCTTCCTGCACACAGCACATGGCCACTTCCCAGTTCTTTCCACCTCACCACATGCTTTACCACTTGTCATCACCTTCGTCTTTCCTATATTCACCTTCAGACCTTTTGTCTCCATACATTCCTTCCACTTGTTCATCTTTTCCTTAAGTCCATCCATACTTTCCGCAATCAACACCAGATCATCTGCATACAAAAACTCCCACGGTAAACCCTCCTTTACGGTCTGAGCCAGCACCTCGATCACAGCTACAAATAGTAGTGGACTTAGTACCGACCCCTGATGCACTCCCACCTTCACCTCAAACTCACCACTGTTCCCGTCCTTCATCCTTACAGGTGTGTGCGCTCTTTTGTACATTGCCATCACTACTCTGATCAACCATTCCTCCACTCCTAACTTCCTCAATGCCCATGTCAATACTTTGCGTGGAACCCTTTCGAATGCTTTCTCCAGATCAACAAACCCAAGAAACAACTTCTTCCTCTTCTCCATGTACTTCTCCTGCAACTGCCTCACAAAAAAGAGCGCATCTGTCGTTCCTCTTCCTGGCATAAATCCAAACTGCATTTCGTCGATCTTCACTTTCTTCCTTATCCTCCTCTCCAACACCCTTTCCAATACCTTCATTCCATGCTCCAATAACTTTATCGCTCGGTACGAGCCACACTCCAGAGGGTCACCTTTCCCCTTGTATAGAGGGACGAGGGTACTCAGTTCCCAATCCACTGGAATGCGGCCTTCTTTCACCACCAGATTACAGATCTCTGTCATTCTCTTTACACCCCAACTTCCTGCTGCCTTCAACATATCTCCCACAACTCCTGTCGGCCCTCCCGCTTTTCTACTCTTCATTGCTTTTATCGCTTCCTCAACTTCCTTCTCAGTTATCTTCTCTGTCGGTCCTAAAACTGGGTTACTCTCTATGTTGCCATCCCATTCATCCTCTGTATTCAACAGCATTTCCATATATCTTTTCCATCTTCCTTTAATTCCATCTGGGTCCACAACGATTTGTCCCACTTCATCCTTCAAGCAACTCACCCCCATCACATCACACCTCTCTTTCGCTATCTGCTTTGCAATCCTGAATACCGCTCTCTGACCCTCTTCCGAATCCAAGCGTTCTCCGAACATTTTCCTACATGCCTCCTACGCCTTTGCTTCCTCTTTATTTGCAGCCTTCTTGGCTGCCTTCTAACTTTCATGCTCTGCTTTTTCTGCTCCCGTACCCTTCGCCTTCTGCCACTCCTTGAACTTCTTCCTCTTCTCGTCAATCCTCTTTCCAACTTCATCATCCCACCACCATGTTTCCGAGTGCCTCGGCGGTCCTTTTGTCCATCCACATACCTCACCAACGGCTCCCAACAGACTATCTTTCATTGACATCCAACCACGTTCAAGCTCAACCACATCATCCTCAACCCTACTCAGCCTCTCTTTTAATGCCTCCCTTACTGTCACCTCTTTCAACCTCCACACCTTCATTCTCGGGTGGTACTTCATCCGCCGAGCTCTCCTCGCACCTTTCACCCTTATGTCGCAGACAACCAAGTGGTGAAGCAATATTGATGAATAATTTTAACAATAGTCTCCGTTCCCTTAGCCACATGTGTGGGTGTGCAGTCAACATGGTCCCACAGAGACGAAGTGCATTGTTCAGAATAATAGGCACAAACACGTAATCAACAGGTGCAATCATGATGACGAGGACACTGGACTGGTCTCCCAAAAGATGTTGATTAAAACCTCACTGAAGGCGACACCATTAAGGATTTGGCAGGAATGTTAACAAATCGTTATCGGATTGTCGATTTAAAACCCCACTGGCTCACTAATGACCTTACTGTCCAAATATTCCGTAAGGCTTCGAGTCACTTAGCTATTTGCATCAGCACTGGCACAGGTGTACAGCTTCGCTTTCGGCAGGAATGCTACAACGTGTGCTAGACATGTATCATGGGGACCAGGTAATCGTGTACGACAGGGGATCAAACTCAAGACCATACCTTAAGCCTCAAGCCATCACGAGGCTGAGAGATTTTCCCCCCCTCTGGGCCGGTGCTCCTGCCTCACACCGAGCTCGGCTTCACACTGTTGAAACCAAAGCTTTCAGAATTATTGGAATCTCCTGCGATGAAGCTAATTCCGAGGGCCTTTCACTCACTCACCGCAGGCAGGTTGGTGGTCTTTCCGTCTTCTACCGACTCCTCTCCGGCCTTGCTCCCTAAGCTCTCTCTGGTCTCTGTCCCCCAAATATTCCTACAGGTCGCACGAGATCTGCCAGCAACCCTCTCATGGTTAAACTGCCAAAATCAAGACTCTCTGCTCACCTTCACTCGAGCCCTTTTCTCCCGCCTCTGGAACAAACTCCCACACTCCCTTCAATCCCACTCCTCCCTCCAGGTCTTCAAAACAGCTGTTCACCACCATCTCTTATCTTCCCCAATCCAAAACCTTGATCTTTTCTACCCCCGCTAATTTTCACCCCAGCTCCACTTTTTTGAAATTCCAACTTCTTTCGTGGAAGTCCTTGCACTGTCCATATGTTTTATACCTCTCCCACCTCCCCCAAGCCCTCCCGCTCCCACAGTTCTGTCAATGTTCCTGCTCTCAAATGTTGTGTTTGTGTCCTTCCTCTCCCCATCTTGTCGACCGCTCCCCATGTTATATGTTTTTTGTGTCGGTTTGACTTTTTGTGTGATTAATGTTCGCTCTTTCACGAGCCTCGATCTTGTATACAAAAAAAAAAAAAGAAGATGCACTGCAGGGCATAAATGGTGATATAATCTTGCAGAATAATTTTACCCTGGTAAATAGGACACGTGCAGCTTTGCCTGGTTGCGGACCGATACAATGATGTTACCTGACTGAAGGAAGTTCGCAGGTAATTGGGGGGGGATCTGTATTCTCTCCCAACCTGTCAGGCTGCTGATTAGGGTGGAAATGAGCTTAACGCGGAGAGTTTTTGAGCGCCCGGTTCGCTTCATCTTTGCTGAATACGGTCGATTCAACAACGAGCACTCAAATTCAATAAGGAAGACAGGCAGACAGGCATGCCTAATGGTGATAAAAGCTTCGGCCATAATACATTTAAATACAGCGTCAGGGAGACATTGTAGCGTGATGGTGACAGTTGGGCTCAGGGTAGCGAATTCATCATCCAATTAATGACTAATATGCGCAGCACCAAATTCAATTGCAGATTGGAGACCGTCCCCACCATTTTTTTTAGCAAGTAACAAATAGGATAAAATAATAGGCCCAACCACACCGATAGCAACACTGGATGGGTCCCAAGGAGGGGTCCTCCCACGCATGCTAACCACACTACAGTGACCGTTGTTGGATGTGAGACAACTCCTAATAAAGATGGGTGTTGCTGTTAAAACACCATTACCGTTGGCGGTAAATCCTGTAAATGTAGATGACATGCTAGTCAAGCAAAGCAATTCCATTTTAATTGACAGGCAGGACGAAAAATGGAATCTTTTGTCAAAGCAAAATGATGCATCCAATTAGGAAGGAGGGTAAATGGAAGGGAAATAAAAAGGAGCAAAGATTGGACGAGGTTAACCTCATGTCATCCTGCATTAACCTTTTCAGCATTCTCCTTCTTCCTGTCATTTCATTATTTTCTCTCTTACCCTCCATTTGCTTTCCAATCCCACTTTAACTCCCACTTTAATTAACCGCCATCCTTCCTCTCCACAAGCCTGGTGTTGGGCTAGCGGCTAGGGTGCCAGCTTAGGATCCCAGGATCCTGGGTTCGAATCCCGGTCGATCGCTGAATTAACGCCAGGGGGTTGACACAGCCTGTCATCCTTCCGAGGTCGGCTAATTGAGTACCAGTTCACTGGTAATTCCCTGCTTGTCGTAAAAAGGCGACAAAAAGGGTTGGCGACAGGAAGGGCATCCGGCCGTAAAACATTGCTTCAAAAAGGGGACCCAAAAAAACAACAACAACCACGGTCCCCGAAAAAGGCCAACCCCCGCTTTGCGGGGAAAAATGGCCTCTAAATGTGGTTATTTTTTTTATTTTTCTTCCTCTCCACAAGACCCAGCGTACATTATACGGACGTCTCAGATTTTTCATTCGAAGCGGAGCTTCAGTTGTTTCCACCAATTATTCATCTCATCGGGTAACTGTTAACATGTTCATCAGCCACAGACACAACAAACAGTAATATTAGAGCTCTGACAGTAGAACGCACCTGAGGTCAGGAAAGCTACGACGGCTTCGCTCGGCAGAGGGCGTCTCCTGTGGGCCCGGTGAAGCTACGGACTCGAGAGAGTGCCGCTTCCTGCAATGATCTGCAGTGTGGGGAAGGAGTTCATGTATGGATGTGCAATAACCATGGATACAATAACAATGGATACAGCTTGGTATCTACATCATAAAGCAGTAGTGTCTGCAACGGCGTAGTGATTGGGGCGAAGGGGGCGACCGCACCAGGCACCAAGTGGATGGGGGTGCCAAATTACACCTTAAAAAAAAAAAACGTTTTCATGCTCCATTTGTTTGTATTGTTTATAAATTATAATACAACGAACTCGTGAGATCAGGAGAAGCAACTTTCAGAACCACGTTTTACAGTTTAAACTCCGTGCTTCATGTCAATGTGTCATGTCGATGTTTACAAACTCCTTTACATCCGGATTCACTTTTTTCCTAATCACTTTATTTTCTATCACCTCACACAGTAAATAAATCCGTGTTACGGTGTTAGTAATTCTCGGGCTTCTGCTGTGTAGATCTCTTATCTTGTATAATGAGGTTTAATATGTCCACTCTGTAACATGGAGATCATCCATTGGCCCAACAGGATGGAGGGGTGTAACTGTTGGGTGTTTATTTCTCGCGCCCAACAGGATGGAGGGGTGTAACTGTTGGGTGTTTATTTCTCGCGCCCAACAGGATGGAGGGGTGTAACTGTTGGGGGTTTATTTCTCGCGCCCAACAGGATGGAGGGGTGTAACTGTTGGGGGTTTATTTCTCGCGCCCAACGGGATGGAGGGGTGTAACTGTTGGGCATTAATTTATCGCGCCCAACGGGATGGAGGGGTGTAACTGTTGGGGGTTTATTTCTCGCGCCCAACGGGATGGAGGGGTGTAACTGTTGGGTGTTTATTTCTCGCGCCCAACGGGATGGAGGGGTGTAACTGTTGGGGGTTTATTTCTCGCGCCCAACGGGATGGAGGGGTGTAACTGTTGGGTGTTTATTTCTCGCGCCCAACGGGATGGAGGGGTGTAACTGTTGGGCATTAATTTATCGCGCCCAACGGGATGGAGGGGTGTAACTGTTGGGTGTTTATTTCTCGCGCCCAACAGGATGGAGGGGTGTAACTGTTGGGTGTTTATTTCTCGCGCCCAACAGGATGGAGGGGTGTAACTGTTGGGGGTTTATTTCTCGCGCCCAACGGGATGGAGGGGTGTAACTGTTGGGCATTAATTTATCGCGCCCATCGGGATGGAGGGGTGTAACTGTTGGGGGTTTATTTCTCGTGCCCAACGGGATGGAGGGGTGTAACTGTTGGGTGTTTATTTCTCGCGCCCAACAGGATGGAGGGGTGTAACTGTTGGGGGTTTATTTCTCGCGCCCAACAGGATGGAGGGGTGTAACTGTTGGGTGTTTATTTCTCGCGCCCAACAGGATGGAGGGGTGTAACTGTTGGGGGTTTATTTCTCGCGCCCAACGGGATGGAGGGGTGTAACTGTTGGGGGTTTATTTCTCGCGCCCAACGGGATGGAGGGGTGTAACTGTTGGGCGTTTATTTCTCGCGCCCAACGGGATGGAGGGGTGTAACTGTTGGGCATTAATTTCTCGCGCCCAACGGGATGGAGGGGTGTAACTGTTGGGGGTTTATTTATCGCGCCCAACGGGATGGAGGGGTGTAACTGTTGGGCATTTATTTCTCGTGCCCAACGGGATGGAGGGGTGTAACTGTTGGGCATTTATTTATCGCGCATTGATCAGATCCAGGTGTCTCGCGGCGCCGTACGAGTCCAATTAGCGACGTCCAGGATCACGTGTCATGTTAGCGGTGACGTATGATGTAGACGTGTGTGAGGGGAAGAAGCGAAGGTGCTGGCGCTCCAACGGAGGGGACGCAAAGGTAAACGTAGAGAGAGTGAGACGTCTCAGTGAGTGTGTTGGATTGGAAGGATACCCTCGATGTAGCACAATCGTCTTCAAGCTGTCCGGCCTGGGTTTGAATCCTGACGCAGCTATAAACTCTTATCCTGGTGTTTGAACAGGCAGGGTCATTCATCAGTGTGTGTGCCATCCCCCGGATGGACGTTACGCTGGCCGTCACATCTGTCGGCATTAGTTGATGGACATTAAGCTGGCCGTACCATCTGTCGGCATTAGTTGATGGACGTTAAGCTGGCCGTCCAATCTGTCAGCATTAGTTGATGGACGTTAAGCTGGCCGTCCAATCTGTCGGCATTAGTTGATGGACGTTAAGCTGGCCGCCCCATCTGTCGGCATTAGTTGGTGGATGTTAAGCTGGCCGTCCCTTCTGTCGATATTAGTTGATGGACATTAAGCTGGCCGTTCCATCTGTCAGCAATAGTTGATGGACGTTAAGCTGGCCGTCCCATCTGTCGGCATTAGTTGGTGTATGTTAAAGATCCCACTGTGTTCTTCGGAAAGAGTAAGGGAACTATCCCCAGCCCAGGGCCTAATTACAGACACTACAGTTCACTTGCCTACTCAGGCCTACAACTTACTGATCACTCCTCGAACACTAACTTCCATTCGAAGTATTTTGCTATACATTGGACAGTGATTTGATGATTTGTCCAATCGCAGACATTTTTATGGCGTAGCTGTGGGGCAATGCCGTCTAGAACAGCGTTTGTATGTCCGTATGTACGATGTATGTCCCTCACAAACGTGCTCCAATCAGAGCTGAAGATCTGGTCACATGACATGGGGACAGCATTTATTAACCACAACAGTTACATATTTTATTAAAAGGAAATATAATAACCTTCCGTGGAACGTTTTATGGTCCCAGCGGGTGTCATACGGTCGGTAGGTTTCAGAAATTACTAAATACAATTATGATTTTGAAATGCGATCGACACGGACCTTGCTGCTAAATCCGGAAGTGAACAGATGATAACGGCGCACTGGTTTGATAATATCTCAATACAATCGTGATTTAACATTCTATTTTGATATATTAACAATATAGCGTTAATTTGGGATTGGAATGATGAATGATGCTGTTTGGAATGAAAATATAGAGATATCGAGTTAAAAGCAGAGTGAGGAAATGACGTAAGGGTTTCCATCCGTGACATTCGCGGATTCCGCATTTGCAGTTTCGCCATTGACTGGATATAGCAACATTCAGACTGGGAACGTTTTTTGTGCAAGTCCTTCACGAACCTGCTGCCAATGCCTGACGTTCGACTGAAGGTGGCACAGGAATGTGGAATTTATTGGCTCATGGTTCAGCATTCACCATTTTTTTTTTTACCCAAGTCATTCACGAACCGGCTGTCCATGCCTGAAGTCAAAATTTTAATACTTACATTATTTGCTAACTGGTAACTATTATCCCCACCCTGGTAATACTATCCTCTTCAACAAATAAATACCACACCATGCTGCAATACCAACAAATAAATACCAACAACAATATATAACAGAATATCTCAAAAGTTGTGGACGGATGATTTTGTTTAAATTTGATTCTGTATTGTGATTTAGTGGTCTACTCTGGGATACAAAACGTAAACTGTTCACCTGGCGGAGGTATGCTCTCTACTGAGTGCCATTCTACCGTAGTTGGTTCATGGTTTGGCACTCGCCGTTTCTGCATTGCCAGGCTGCATTTGGGCACCCACCCACGCGGAGCATGGGTACCTCGCTCGTGCCTATATATAACAATTACTCGATGTGCTGGTGCGACGGGATAGCTCACAGGAAGTGCCTTTCAGCTGTTTGCTCTGAGTTTGGTCCTGACCAAACTTTAAACTGTCGGACTGTTGCTACGCATTCAAGGTATTGCATCGTCTTGTGTTGTGCCGTCCCTCGGATGGGCGTTAACCCAGGTGTCACATCCGCCAGCAATGGTCGGTGGACATGGAAGATCCCAGCGTGCCTCGTTTGAGGTCTAAGCGAGTTATCACCGGCACCGTGAACAAATAAAAACTCCTGCCAAAATTTGCAAGGGCACCAGCAGCACAACCAAACACCATTAATGATGCAACAACACGTGCGGCAAACTTGTAATCCAACCCCAGTCCAATGTACAATCACCAATGATGAGATTGTACATGCTGTACATAGAGTTAAAACAATAACTATCATTTCCAACACCTTTTTCAGAGGTATGGTGGTGAAGCAGGTGCGTGGGTGATGCTCCGAGGGAACGTGAGGCATGTGAAGGTGACTGTGTGGCCGACCAAATGTTTGTCTCAGGTGACATCTGCTCTGGCCTTTCATCTTCCTTTACCTGTTGAGAATGGGAAATTTCCAAGGAAAATCTCCTTCGCCAGAGTTTGATGGAGTGATGAGTAACACAAAATGAAAGTAACTAGAAAACATGTGAAAATGCAAATCTCGTCCGCTTCAGACGTCTTCTTCTTCTTCCGTATGCTCAACATAATGAAAACAGTTTAAAAAAAAATGAAAATGCATCATTGCCTTTGCCTTTGAGCTTTAGATCTGATAAGAAATACAACAAGTACAGTTATATTCAAAGTACATCATCCCCATGCCAAATAACGAAATATCCACCAGCACGGCATTGCCGCCCGGCGATACCACCATGCAGCACATAGAGACGGTATTGGGCGGGAGAGGTGTACTATAATTGATTGATTAATTGCACAAATAAAATCACGAAATAATAATCGTAAAATAATCTCATAATCAATTGGCTAATAGCATACCTCAACCAGTCCCTGCGCATCGTAAGAGCGTGACCAAGGGTTGGCGTCAGGAAGGGCATCCGGCCATAAAAACATTGCCTCAAACAGGGAACCATGATTGTCATGGGGCCCGCAAGGCTAACCCCCGCTCCAGCGGGGAAAATGGCCTTAAAACGATCATTCATTCATTATTCAACCAGCAGTGTTTCATCTGAAGCTGCAACCTGGTCCCTTGAGGCTCAAGCTTTTGGGTCTCACCATCTGCCATGATCTTTCTTGGGAAAACCACATTTCCAAGCTGGCCTCCAAAGCCAGTCGCCGACTGGGCATCCTCCGTCGTGCGAAGTCCTTCCTAGGCACACCTGAGCTCCTCACCACATACAAGGCTTTCATCCGCAGCTCAATGGAATACTGTTCTCCCCTATGGGCTGGTGCTCCTGCCTCACACCTAGCTCGGCTTCACGCTGTTGAATCCAAAGCTTTCAGAATCATTGGAATCTCCCGCGATGAAGCTATCTCTGAGGGCCTTTCACTCACTCACCGCAGGCAGGTAGGTGGTCTTTCTGTCTTCTACCGACTCCTCTCCGGCCTTGCTCCCCCAGCTCTCTCTGTGCTCTGTCCCCCAAATATTCCTACAGGTCGCACAAGATCTGCCAGCCACCCTCTGATGGTTAAACTGCCGAAATCTCGGCTCTCTGCTCACCTTCACTCTTTCATTCCTCTTTTCTCCCGCCTCTGGAACAAACTCCCATACTCACTTCAATCACACTCCTCCCTCCAGGTCTTCAAAACAGCTGTTCACCACCCTCTCTTATCTTCCCCCATCCAAAACCTTGATCTTTTCTACCCCCACTAATTCACCCCAGATCCACCTTGTTTGAAATTGCAACTTCTTTCCTGGAAATCTTGGCAGTGTCCATACGTTTTATACCTCTCCCACCCCCCCCCCCCCCTTCCCATGCCTTCCCCCCAAAGCCCTCTCCCTCCCACAGTTCTCTCGATGTCTCCATGTCTCTCGGTCCCTGCTCTCAAATGTTGTGTTTGTGTCCTTCCCCCTCTCTCCCCATCTTGTCTACCGCTCCCGATGTTATTTGTTTTGTGTGTCTGTTTGTCTTTCTGTGTGATTAATGTTCGCTCTTTCACGAGCCTCGATCTTGTATACAAAAAAAAAAAAAAAAAAATAAATAAATAACTGTTTGAAAATTAAATAAGTCATTCATCAAAAAATTTACAATTAATTGATTAATCAAAAAATAATAAATCGATCAATAGATTCATCGATAAATCAAAAATATCCTTTATAGCCACATCACTTGGTCACTGGCATGTCCAAATATCAGCTTCCTCGCTCAAAAGGTGCCCGAGATATTGCCCAGATGAGAAAGAAAATAAATAAGTACTTAATTAATCGATAATAATTAAGTAACTAATCAATCGGCTTCCGGTTCTGCCGGCGAGGTAGTTCCTTCCAAGCTCCCCACATCATCAAAGTTAAGTATTTTTCCCGTTTATGTTTTTGTCAAAACTGTAGTTTATTTTACTGTGTATGTGTCTACTGTGTGTTTATAGTAAGATCTCGGTTGTAAATCGTGCACACCTGTGTGTAATCGTCGATTTGTTTGTGCGAGTTTTCGGGCCTGGTCCCTTGAGGCTTCCCTGTCTCATCGGCGGTCGTGTGTTGTCTATTTACTTTCATTCTCTCACTGTATTGTTTTTGTTTGTCTTTCTTTTCACCCCATACTTCCCCCGATCATATTACCCTTTGTTTAAAGTCTTCAAAAAACAACTCAAAAATAAAAAATCTTAATAATAATTTCCTTCTCTCCTCGTGGCTTCCCCTCCCCCGAACGAGTGTTTCGCCCCACCCTTTTTCTCTCCTTCCTTCATATCTCAATCCTCTCCAGCCTTCATATCCTTTATATTGTAACGAATTTGAGAAAGTATAACGAATGTGAGAATTATGGTTTTGTTGTGTGTAAATGTCACCCTCCGTAATGTAAAGAAAGGTCGAAGCTCGTCCTCTTAGTTAATTCCATAAACCTACACGCAGGGCACCATATATCCTTTTAAATAGTTATTCCCTTATTCTATGTAGTTTAAGGCTGTGTTTCCCAATAGTTTGACTCTCCATTGCACCAAATTAAATAAGGATAGGTCCCATCCTCAACGTGCCAGATTAACCACTTTGCTGCAAACTCCAACAGCCACTTTGCTGCATCACCGCCATTGCGCACGTGGTGAAAATCGGGGAAGAAGGGTGTGGCCCCCGCCTCATCGGGGGGGGGGGGGGGGGGGGGAGGAGTCAGCCCCGCACGAGGCACAAGGCGTGGCTTTGCCAACGCCTCATCAAGGGGGCGGGATCGGTGAGCCCTCGCGACCAATCAGGGCCGAGGCGAGCTCACCGAGGGGCGTTTCCAACGGCGGGTGGGTTGATCCCAAAAGCACGAATAAAAGGGTTCGCGCGAGGTTTAATAGGAGAGAAAAAGAGAAGCGAACTGGCAAGCCCGAGTGGAGGAACGTGAGAGAGACCCGAGCAGCTTTGGAGAGCGCACGGTGCACAGGAGGAGCTTCGCCGCGCAGTTTGGAACCGCGGCGGTTTGACGATCGCAGCTCGAATCTTGACGGCGGCTGTCCGCTTCCAGCCCGACCGATCCCCGCTGAACCTTCCTCTCCCGCCAAGCCATCCACCTCCAGCGATTCGTTCCTGCCATCATTTGCCCATGTAAGTGTGAATGTTCATCTGTCGTACACGTTGTCCTGGGTTTATTAATTAAGACTGTTAATAGGTAAGCTAATGATTTCACTGTGTCTCCTGCTCCTTCCATTTCCCTGTATATAACCTTGACTGCTCTTTTTGCTTTAGCTTGTGTAAATAATTAATAAATCCTGTTATTCCTCCGTACTTCTTCTTCTTCTTCACATTCGGTCGCTTTAGAGGTTTCCCAATTGGATGTACACGGCGCGATTCGGCCAATGAATAAATCGGGTCTAGTCATTGGTAACCGGCTCACGGTGCAGTCCGCTTCGCTCGGCGCAACTAATCCATTAGGCTGCGACCGTGAGCGGGGGAGTATTTCCTCACGTGTCGGGGAGCGCTGGTATTTTAATAGGTCATAGGACGGTTTAGGCCTAATACCCTACCCAGCGTCGACCGGCCGTGGCGTTATACCCCCCAGGACCACGTCGGTCAGTCATATAAGCGAGGGGACTAATCCCCCCTTGGTAAGTGGGGAAGGCCGACGTTGGATTCCGTAACAATATCTTTCTGCTCTCTAGTTTGAACGTTTTCACAGAAAAATGTTTAAACTTTCCCCGGCAGTGTTGTATTCTGTTGTATATTATAACACACTTTTCTTCTTCTTCTTCTTAAAAAGGTTGGCTTCGATTTGCTCATCAAATCACTCCATTTCAAATAAAAATTCAATCTCTTGCAGTTCTTCCTTTCTACATTCCCTAAACTCACCTGCATTCCACACCTCCTCCAACGTTTTCAAACAGATCTCCGACTGGAAAATCACAAGAAACTCATTTTGCAAGAAATGTTCGTTTTCCATGAATCGTCCAACACTTTCTAAAATCCCAATTCACTCCTCCCCTCCTAAACTCCCCCTCACCTCTCCCATTCAAATCTCCCCCCTCGCCCCTCCCCTCTTAAACACCCCCTCACCTCTCCCATTCAAATCTTCCCCCTACCCTCCTAAACTCCCCCCTCACCCCTCCCCTCCTAAACTCCCCCTCACCTCTCCCATTCAAATCTCCCCCCTCCCCTCCTAAACTCCCCACCACCTCTCCCATTCAAATCCCCCCCTCCTCTCCTAAACTCCCCCCCTCACCCCTCCCCTCCTAAACTCTCCCCTCGCCCCTCCCAAACTCCACCCACACCCCTCCCCTCCTAAATTCCCCCCTCACCCCTCCCCTTCAAAACTCCCCCTCCCCCTCCCCTTCAAATCTCCCCACCCTCCATTTTTCTCCACTTCTCCCCTCTCACCCCTCCTCCTCAAAGCGGCCTCCTCCCCGCTTCCTCACCCTTCCAACTCATACCTACATCTCCTCCAACCTTCTTCCTCACTCTTCCCCCGCCCCTCCCCCTCAAACAACACCTCACTGTGCCTCATCCAATCACCATCAAACCTTTTGTTCTCCTCATCCTTCACTTTCTCCAAGCTCTTCTGAAATCTCCGACACACTACCAACAGCTCTCCCTACCTCCTCTTCTTCCTCATCTTACCCTAGCCCTCCCCTCCCCTGTCCTGTCCTGTATGCGATGCTCCCCGTTCATCTTCCTTAACGGTATGGACCTCAAACATCCGGGGCCTTCGCTCAAACCTGATTGATCTCTCCATACAGGTTGCTTCTGACAATCCAGACGTGTTCTGCTTAACAGAAACTTTCCTCCTTCAAGATGTCTCTGATTCCTTAATACCTGTGTCTTGGGAAAGATGTCTTGAGATCGGTGGAGTGCTGCAGTGATGGTTGTCCTTCTGGAAGTTTCTCCCATCTCCACACAGGATCTCTGGAGCTCAGCCAGAGTGACCATCGGGTTCTTGGTCACCTCTCTTACCAAGGCCCTTCTTCCCCGATTGCTCGGTTTGGCCGGGCGGCCAGCTCTAGGGAGAGTCCTGGTTGTTCCAAACTTCTTCCATTTAAGAATTATGGAGGCCACTGTGCTCTTGGGAACCTTCAATGCAGCAGAATTTTTTGTAGGCTTCCCCAGATCTGGGCCTCGACACAATCCTGTCTCTGAGCTCTGCAGGCAGTTTCTTCGACCTCATGGCTTGGTTTTTGCTCTGATATGCATTGTCAGCTGTGAGACCTTATATGGACAGGTGTGTGCCTTTCCAAAGCATGTCCAATCAATTGAATTTACCACAGGTGGACTCCCATCAAGGTGTAGAAACATCTCAAAGATGATCAAGAGAAATGGGAGGCACCTGAGCTAAATTTCAAGTGTCATAGCAAAGGGTATGAATACTTATGTCAATGTGATATTTCAGCTTTTTCTTTTTAATAAATTTGCAAAACTTTCTAAAATCCTGTTTTCTCTTTGTCAATACTAGGGCATGCCCGTACTATATATAAGCTAGGACGTGCCCGTACGTGGGTGCCCGTTCCTTGCCAAAAAAAAAAAAAAAAAAATTTGTGTAGGGGTGTGTGTGTGTAAACATCCTAGGGCGTGCCCGTACGTGGGTGCAAAAAAACATGCGTGCAAACAACAACAACAAAAAAAAACTTTGAAACCATGTGGCAGTAACGACCACAGAACCCCCCCCCTCTATTTACATGAATGGTTTGGTCCATTCGCAACGACCACAGAACCCCCCCCCCCCTCTATTTACATGAAATGGTTTGGTCCAAAGCGAACGGCTTGCGGTGTTTGGTAAAGAAATCGCCATAGCTCGGTAACTACTTGTCCGATTAATTTCAAACCTTGAAAAGGCACATCCTCGGGTCCCCAGCAATATACCTGGCAAGTTTCAAGTATATCGGACCGGTAGTTGTCGAGAAACAGCGGTCACAGACAAACATACATACATACATACAAACATACAAACATACAAACATACACACAGAGATTACTGGAATTATAGATAGATGGGGTATTGAGTGTAGATTGATGAGGGAAAAAGTGAATTTAAACGATTTCAGCATAAGGCTGCAACATAACAAAATGTGAAAAAAGTGAAGGGGTCTGAATACTTTCTGAATGCACTGTACTGTATATACATATATATACACAAAGAATTAAGTTAAGCACCCCCCCGTTTTTTTACAACCTCGCACATTACAAGTTTGTTGTCGTCAAAACAGTGTAATATACCCATGATATTGCTATATTTTCTGGAGAAGTGATATTATGGTCACATAAAAACATAACAATCATGCCGTTTTCAATATTTTATTCTGAATAATTTAAGGTGAAATTTTTTGGGAATTTTAGGCATATTTTCACCTCAATTTAAGTATGGAGCTATAGGTCCATCACGGACAGTGTGGATGACGTTTATGTTTTCTAACGTACAGTCATTGTTCTGAGAAGACCTCTAGCGATCTTTGCGTCAATAACGTGTGTAGGACCCACGTGATCGGATGGAGCAAGGTGCTGTGACAACCATCCCCTGGCCTGCGTACAGTCCTGACCTGAACCCCCTCGAGCACGTTTGGGACATGTTGGGACGACAAATTGCGAAGATGGTCCCTCCAATAGCCAATCTGGATGAATTGGAACGTGCATTACATCGGGAATGGAACAACCTGCCACAGCAACGCATACGACGGCTTACAGGGTCTATGAGACGTAGGGTTGAGTCAGTGATCCGATCACGTGGGTCCTACACACGTTATTGACGCAAAGATCGCTAGAGGTCTTCTCAGAACAATGACTGTACGTTAGAAAACATAAACGTCATCCACACTGTCCGTGATGGACCTATAGCTCCATACTTAAATTGAGGTGAAAATATGCCTAAAATTCCCAACAAATTTCACCTTAAATTATTCAGAATAAAATATTGAAAACGGCATGATTGTTATGTTTTTATGTGACCATAATATCACTTCTCCAGAAAATATAGCAATATCATGGGTATATTACACTGTTTTGACGACAACAAACTTGTAATGTGCGAGGTTGTAAAAAAACGGGGGGGTGCTTAACTTAATTCTTTGTGTATACATATATACATATATATTTCACCTTTTGTCACCTTATAGCCTGGAATTAAATTGCATTAAATCAGAGATGTTTTCCACCTTTATTTACACACCGTAACCCACAACTTCCAAGTAAAATACAATTCTACAAATTTCAGAGAATTAATTAAAAATACAAAACTAGATAATCTTGGTTGGATAACTGTCCAATTGATAACAACGATTGATAACAATTTGTTTGGGCAAACATTCAACACAATACGACGTTGCAACCCATATTAATAAAAGGAAGATTATTGACGTCGAACCTGATACCTTCTGTTGTTTAGCTCGTCCATGAACCTAGATTTGTGTACAACATAAGTCAATCACATATATGGAGTGAAATACAATGTGGCAAACTATTTCTTACAGAGATTTCCAAGCCTCCGTCCCCATCAGTCGAGCCGAAGCTTCCACGGAGATGAGACAAAGATGGCTGCCGACGTCGTGCTTTACCCGCAAGCTGTGCCCGCTTCTTCAATGCGCTCGAGTCCAAGAGGGCTGTACCAGGGACAGCAATGGAAAAATCTACCGTAAGGAATGGATGAAGATGAAATTAGATAAATGTGTAACATGTTCATAACATTACATGTAACAATTTTAACATTTCCCAAATTTCATATACTCTTTGCACACATGTATTTGCAAAACAAACTGACACACACACACGCACGCACGCACGCACACACACACACACATACACACACCCTGCAATGTAAACAACATTAACTGTGAAATGGATACCTAAAAATGGTGAATGTGGGGTCGTCACATCCCTGTTGTGGCCAGAGCCCTGAAGCAATTCTGGTGTGGCCAGACAGTCTATGGTCACCATTTTGGTTAAGAGGTGCTGGCAGGATAATCGTGAATGTAGAGAATTTTTAACATACTACAGACAGAAAATCTAAAAAATGATTCAACGTAGTTTGATGTCATTTCCAGGATAACTTTCACAATGCGATATGCGACACCCGGACTCACCTAATGCATCCTCGTCAAGATCCAATGCACCAGGAGATGATTCTTTGATGTTTCCTGCAATGACATGGTGAAAGTCAATAAGAAATCCTCAGTGAACTCCCAGACCGCGCATAATTAATCGCTTCCAGCTACTCCGCATCCTCCACATGACCAAAGCTCACCGAAAAAGCTCCACAAAACACAACGACATGGAGAGCACGGCACAGCAGCCGCCATAGGTCGGCAATAATTCCAAGAGGGGGGGCGGGAGCAGAAAGCAAAGGCACACGGTGCACAGCAACCCAGAGATACGGAGCTAAGCCACACTTCCGACATGCACAAGGCGACGGCCTTACCGACGACTGCGGCCTGATGGCATGCGGACGAAGCTTCGGCCACGATGAGATAGTCTTTCGTGCAGATGAGATAGCCAAACCTTTCCCTAGGTGCCCACTGCGCAGAGATGGTTGTGCTATTTATTAGAGGGGATGGCAACTGATTGGACCGCTCGAGGCCTGCACGCAGCTTCAATCTTGCCCGGCTGTTTGACCTTTTTTGCGGAGGTCACAAATTGATGAGAAATTTAAGGCCAGATGAGTTTCAATTTATATATTCACCCTACTGAAAGTAAATACAAACTGTCCTCGTTATCCCAACTCTAAGCTCCTGCCGCTGCCTTCACCAACCCATTTTTCCAGGCTCACCATCACTAACCACTAGAACAGCTTCATATAATTTCACAACAAAAACAGTTTGAACATAAACGTCATGGTGACAGACAGCAAGCTTTACACACTCAATACCAATCATGTGTTTGACCTAAGATGGCAGCCATAAAGGAAATAACTCTCACTTGTCGACCACAGTCATATAGCCAACTGGAAATACAGACATTAAAGCTACATCAACAGTTTGGAGCAGGCTATCCTGCTCCAAGGTGGCAAAGTAGCCGTTATAGAACAGGCCGGACAACACAGAGCAATGGCATCTCGGAGTAACGTTCATTCATCGTCGCCAAATCTAAATTGTCCCAACAATTGTTATTCCCAAACTTCAAGCGTTCAAAACAACTCCAACCTCACTCAGAGATAATGATGTCGTTGCTAGCAATTAATAGGGGATACATAATAGGGAAATAAGGGGGGTAATCAATAAATAATGACAAGATGAGAGAGACATTGCAAGTCGATATTTTATTGCAGATTCACTCTTTCCAGCTTTCCAAGACAATGACAGAAGCCAAAAGGATGCTGCCTCGGATTGCGCATGCATGCGGAGAGATACGTACTTCACAGCAAAGCAATAGTCAAAGGTACTCGTGGGTATTTGGTGGCGATAAGGCTTCAGTGCCCAAACGCGCAGACACAAAGTACGAGTTATGTGACAAGTCAAGATGTCAAGATGACAAGTCAAGATGAGGGAGATTAAACCACGCAATCGGCAATATAACGTAAAGGTAACAACCGATACAAGCTCTTTTCAAACTGGTTGATTCTTTAACATCGAGCTTTGGATAAAAGGTCTTAAGTTAGCACCGGAGGTTTAATTACAGATGGCTTTACCTTCCTTCGCAAGTCGAGGAAGTGAAAGGTGGGTATTAGAGCTGCTGGCACAAGACAGTTTACGAGAAAGTAAAACCACACCGCCAAGTTCACTCCAACCACAGGCGGTGTCCGAGGCCAACGCCAAACATTGGCCGTGCGCAAGAAAACCTAAAACGTCGGTTGGTCTGACAATTGCATGAAAGACGACAGCACAGGTATTATGAACGAGGTGCAAATGAAACTTGCTCGGTACATTCGAGGATTTGTTTGGCAACATTCGAAGATCAAAGAAATAAACTCGGAAGGAAACTTTACGCAGACAGGAGGCAAGACCTGCTGCTGATGAGCTGGTTTTTGACCAAAGGATGTATACCATGGTCTTGCATTCTCACAATGATCATGAACTACTGGATGGCAAGTGCATCCGATAGGTGGATGATGTAGGAAGATACCTGGAGAGTCTAAGGAAAATCTCAAAACCCTGCAAGATGATGTAAAAGAGAGAAGACAATTTCCCACAAGCCCTGTTTCGAAACAATGTTTCCTGGGAACAGAAGCATTTGTCATTATGGAGTCTGCGGAATCCGATTCGGAAGGAAGGAAGTCTGCGGAAGGATGGATCCAGTATTATGCAAAAACAAGTTGAGAACGAGCGCCATTTGTCAGTCTCGTAAAGATACGATGATACTCTGTCATTTCTTTCGATTGTGCTGGGCTGAAAAACCTTCGACACACAAATCCTAAAAGGAAACTCAACACTCAGAGGATGGCTCCATAAAATGATGTGTACCGGATTAAGAAGTCATGATGAGGGAGATTAAACCATGCAATCGGCAAAACACAAGCAATGAAAAGAGATAAAAATACACATATTCACAATGAGCAGCCTATCAGAGAAATAAGGTATTCCAAATGAAGGAAACAAATACCTTAAATCATCAATCATCAGGAACTTCATGAAACAATGGCCAATGCAGATATGTTCAATAATTGTTATGATTTGCATGTATGTATGTTCGTGTGTATAATGGATGTTCGTGTGTGTGTGTGTGTGTGTGTGTGTGTGTGTGTGTGTGTGTGTGCACTGTGCATGTGTATAATGAACGTCTGTGTGTGTATGTGTGTGTGCGTGTGTAGGTCCATGTGTATAATGTATGTCCATGTGTGTGTTGTTAGGGTGTGTATGTGTGTATATGTGTGCACTGTATATGCATATATGTATGCATGTATGTATGTATGTCCGTGTGTGTGTGTGTGTGTGTGTGTGTGTGTGTGTGTGCGTGTTTGTATGTGTATGTTTCCTTGTTTTCAACGATGGCTTTTGCCTTTTGGTTCATGTTTCCACAAGTTTTGTGGAACTGGGATATTGAAAATTCTGCAGATGTGCCAGTGGATTGCTCTACATACCTTGTTGTGCCTTTGGGTGTACAGCTGTTGTGACATGAATTTTTTACATCCCGATCGGTGACTTGTGCTTTCTGTTTCTACCTTGCAGAACCTACACTTGGCTGATTGACTCAGTCCTGCCATCTTTTTAAAGCCATTGGTGTAGTGTCCTTGGTAAAACCACCTTTAGAGGCCATTTTCCCCCGCAAAGCGGGGGTTGGCCTTTTCGGGCACCGTGGTTGTTGTTGTTTTTCGGTCCCCTTTTTGAAGCAATGTTTTACGGCCGGATGCCCTTCCTGACGCCAACCCTTTTTGCCGCCTTTAACGACAAACAGGGAATTACCAGTGAACTGGTACTCAATGTCCTTGTTGAGTGTCCTTGGTATTGGACATTAATAAATGATTCGTTCTCCATCGCAGTTGAGCTGACCTCTTCTTAGCCATTCCAGTGATCCTTCTTTGTCGAACCAATCTGTCCACCTCTTTATTATTTTCCCTGCTTTTTTGTCTTTCTCCCAGTTGTCACTATATACTTGCTGGTATTTCATCTTGTAGTTTTATTTTGTCTTTTTTTCAATCATTGGGGCTGTATTCGTTGCTGTTTCAGTTTGGTGAGTGACATCTTATAATCGCACATGTTTTTGGAAGTTTTTTGCAAGGTGAGTGAGAGATACCTATTCTGGCTTGATATGTTCATTCTTGTACACCAATTGTATTCGGTAGTCTGTTGAGCTTTTCACATAATCTGCTAACCCTACAGTCGTCGCTCTGTGCACTTGATTGAGTTCCATGAGGCCGACACCTCCTCCTTTCCTTGGCAGGTACATTCTTGGGATGTACTGATTTTTGTGGAACATTTTGTGGATAGTGAGGAGTTTCCTTGTTTTGATGTCGAGTTTTTTGATATCCGCTTGTGGCCAGTTTACTATTCCGCAGCTGTACTGGAACACTGGTACTGCAAGCTGGTTTATGGCTTTGGTTTTGTTTCTTGAGGTGAGATGAGTTTTCAGTATCAGCCTCGTTCTACACAGGTATTCTTTGGTAATTGTTCTGCGCATTTTTTGTGACAAATTTTGTGGCCCTCTTCTACTATAAGGTATTTGCAAGATGCTTCCTTGCCTAGCTTCTGTATTGTTGTATCTAGTTCGATTTTTATGTTGTCCGTTTTTGTTCATCCACCTTGCACAAATGTGCACTTGGCACACTTATCTCGGCGAAATTCCATTTTGATATTGTCAGAGAACCGTTTCACTAATTTCAGTTGTTCTGCCAATTTTTCAACATTCAGTGCAAAGAGCTTTACATCATCCATATACAGTGGATGCGTCACCTTTCTTGTTTCTTTGGATGTTCTTTAATTGGATGTTAGGGTGTATCCGTGTCCTTGCTCTTTAATGAGGTTACTTAGTGGGTCCAGGGCCAGGCAAAACAGGAAAGGCTGTCTCCTTGGAAATTGCCACATCGAATTCCACTCTTGGTATTTCAATCTTCCCCACTGATTGCTCCAGGATCCGTGTGGTATTCCATAGATCCATGGCTTTCTCAATCAGCTTGATTATTTGGGGATTTATCTTGTACATTTGCATGCATTTTATCATCCATGAATGTGGGACACTGTCAAAAGTATATTTATCGTCTATCCGTGCTGTGGACAATTTGGTTCTTCTTATATTGCAATTTTCGACTATGGCCTTGTTTAGTAGTAGGTGGTCTATTATCCTCTCTTGCATCCCTTCTGTTCCACCTTTCGGACTCCTTGTTGTGTTAGGTGGTGGTACATCATTTCTGTGATGATTCCTGTTAAAAGTTTGTATGTTATTGGTAAACAGGTTATTGGCTGGTATTTGTGGGGTATTTGGATCTCTTCAGATTTTGGGATGAGGAAGGTGTTACCTTCTGTGAGCCATTCATCCATAATCTGATCACTTTGGACAAGTTCATTTCATGCCCGAGCGTAGTGAACGTGGAGAGCATCACATTGCTTTAACCAGAAGTTTGGGATCCCGTCTGGGCCAGGGCTTTTGAAGTTTGCCATCTTTGTCAGTTGTCATATTTTTTCTGCATCAATTATTACTGGGGGCATTTCCTCAAGATGTCGCTCTTTCTCCTCCAGGTTTCGGATTCATTCCGCCTCCTTATGTGTTCTTTTTGATCTTCATAAGATTGTGTGTGTGTATGTCCATTTGTATAATGTATGGTCCGTGTGGACGTGTGTGTGTGTGTGTGTGTGTGTGTGTGTGTGTGTGTGTGTGTGTGTGTGTGTGTGTGTGTGTGTGTGTGTGTGTGTGTGTGTATGAGCTCAAAGGATGGCCGAAAGGTACACACACTCGCCTCTGAGCTGTCTAGCCTGGGTTTGAATCCCGACCCAGCTATAAACTGTCATCCTGGTGTTTGACAGGCAGGGTAAATCATGAATGTGAGTGCCGTCCTTGCAATGCAATGGAGATTAAACTGAGCGTCCCATCTACTGACATCAGTTGGTGGACATTAAAGATCCCACGATATCCTTCGCTAAGAGTAGGTGAGCTATCGCCGGCAGCATTCATGAACAAATTACAAATTCCTGGCCTATCTACTGCTGGGTAGGCAGTGGCTAACCACCCAGTTTGACCCTTACCAAAAAACTGCTTCAGCAGCACTGATGCTCTGCGAGGAGTATGCTACATCACAATCAAAATATGTGTGGTGTGTATATGTGTGAAAAGATGTTTCCCACTGACGTAAGCTAATGACGTCACCATCTGTTGGTCCGCCATTTTGTAGGTCATCTAGATTGTAAGCTATTCAAATCTGGATCGGCATCACTCAAAACATCTGGAGAAATATCTGCAACTGGCAGTAGCTCAAGTTTACCTAACATTTGTCATTTAGATAAGCAGAGCAAGCAGCGGTACAGCCAGAAATGAGAAGTCTATGGGGTCAAAGATCCCTTCATCTTCCTGGAAACCTTGCTGAACCAAATGGAGAAGCAAGATAAGGCGGAGCAGCTGCCTGACCGACAGTACCCAGATATCTTCAGATGTCTGGTGAACATTTCCTCTTACCACACAAAGGAGGCTACGAAAAGCTACTGAATCAGCTATGTACACTTGTAAACACACTGGCTTGTCATCAAAATCTGTGGGATTGATTGACTGTTGTGATGGTGCTTGATCGTGCTTTTAATAGTGGAACTTCTATAAACTGGTTACTGAATCGAGTCGGAGCTCTTTTACAACCCCATTTGAACAAACCCTCATCACCTGATGGTCCAGATTACCATTTGTTTGAAAGTGTACCCTCACAAACGAATGGAGAGTGTTTACTGGAATGCTGCATGATTTGTAATAGCTAGTCATGCCTACCAGTCACTTCGCTGAAGGACTTAATCCACAGACAGCATGTCATACTTCACAAACATACTTCATATCTATCTGCGAGTCTCAAAGAGGATGTAAAATGAAGTAAAACAACGAAGAAAAAGGATTATTTATAACATGTAATTGTTGTTGCTGCTGTCGTCAAGATTGTGGTTGTTGTTGCATGTGTGCTCCTTCCGTGTAGTAGTACATATACTGTATGTACTAATATATACTGAAACGCAAAAGAAACTTACCACCTTTGAAACCTTTAAATATCAACAATAACACTGCGTGTAGTAAATGTGTGAACTTATTTGTGGACAATAGTGTCCTCACTGTCAGACAAAACGGTCACGGATAGTCACTTGAACCTTCAATGGTCACTTCATAGCACAGCTATTGAACAGCCGTTTTGACTGTCAGTGATTAGCCAAGGGGTACGGGATGATTTTAATGAGCTGCACGTGATGTCTTGATATTGGCCTTAAAAAGGCCAGTGCAAAATGGGCATTTCAATCAACATGCCATGATTGTCAAGGGATCAACGGCAGCGTGCCCTGGGCATGCTGCAAGGCGGACTGAGCTACCGTGAGGTGGCACGTCGCCTTGGCTGTTCACACCAGATGATATCGGCCCTGGTGGACAGAGACACCCTCCACAACTCCGCAGATGACAGACCTCGATCAGGGAGGCCAAGAGTCACCACTGCAAGGCAGGACAGGCAGATGGTCCGGTCACCTGCGGGATCGATTCCGTCCAGCATCCCACACTGCGGCAGAAACTCCGGGGCGTGCAAACCCACGGATCTCCAATGATACTGCACGAAGACGACTGCATGACTATGGTCTGACTGCCAGAAGACCATACAGAGGCCCCGTGATGACGGCTGCCCATCGCCGCAACCGACAGAGATGGTGCCAGCAGCATCAGCGGTGGACCTTGGCACAGTGGAACGAGGTCGCTTTCAGCGATGAGTCAAGGTTCTGTGTGGACAGTCCTGATGGGCGTGAGCGTGTCTGGAGAAGAACTGGCGAGTGATATGCCGATTGTTGCGTGCGTCAGGCCAACAGGTGGGGTGGCCCCAGTGTGATGGTGTGGGCCGCCATATCAGGCCGGTACAGGACGCCACTGGTGGTTGTGGATGGGAATCTTAACGCCCAGCGGTATGTGGATAACATCCTGCGACCTCATCTGCTGCCATTCCTGCTAGACCACCCAGAACTGAGAACCTTTCAGCATGACAACGCTCGTCCCCATGCTGCTCGCTTTACCACTGCATTTCTCCAAGGCGAGAACATCAACACCATGCAGTGGCCTGCGCTCTCCCCTGACCTAAATCCCATAGAGCACCTGTGGGGTGAGCTTGGGAGACGCGTAGTTGGCAGGGCCAGGACACGGGCAGAGCTGCTTCAGACATTGAGGACTGAGTGGGACAGAATCCAACAGCAATCCATCCAAAGACTGGTAGGCAGTATACGCCGACGATGCACTGCCTGTATCCAAAACAATGGTGGCCACACACGCTATTGAAAGGGGACTGACATTGCACCCTGTGCTGTTCTGTACTGTAGAACAAACTGATGAGATGGTGTATCTTGGTCAAAAACTTGACATGTCATCAATAAAATGCCAATGTTTCAATTAGCAATTGTTGGTTTGTTTTATTTTGAACTGTTACAATTTTATTACATTTCAAACAAGTGGTAAGTTTCTTTTGCGTTTCAGTATATATATATATATATATATATATATTAGTACATGTACTGTATTAATATATATATATATATATATATATATATATATATATATATATATATAATATATATATATATATATATATATATATATATATATATATATATATATATATATATATATTGTTGTGGATATGAGAATGGTGTTTTTTTATTGTGTTTTTTTTATTGTATAGTACATTGTAAAATATCGCCCTCCTTCCTCCCGTTGTGTATAAAGGTCAAAAGGGCGTCCCGTAATTAGGTCATCAACAATCACGTTAGCCAATCATAGATTTCCTCCTTGTTGGTAGTTTATTTCCTTATTCTGTGTATTAGGCTAAGGCTTTGTCTTCCATTAATTAATACTCCATTGCACCGAATCAATTAAGAATAGCTCCCCTTCAATAATTCCATTTCCCAGCCAAACTCTCCATCTCTGGGTAAAGCAGTTCACAAGCGTGGGGTGCGCGCCCTCTCATTTCGCTGCTATAGTGAATATGTGCTCCGTACTCTGTTTGAACAGGAGGGGCGGGGTCGCCAGGGAGAGGCAAGCCCAGGGCGCGCCACGAAGGGCGGGGCTGTTCAGCCCCATGCCCAAATAAGGAAACAAGCCCGTGGCTCGCCACGAGGGGCGTGCCGTCGGCGCCATGCCCAAATAAGGAGACAAGCCCGTGGGATTGCCATACAAGGTCACGAAACAGAGCACGGGGGGGGAGGGCAGTACCGAAACCGACGAGGGCGTGTCACACCCGCGCTGAAGGAATGAGAGAAGGGTGCGACGATCGCTGGAAAAAGATACACCAGAGATACGGCAGATGAGTCCAGGTGCGTAAGAGGGTTGGCAGTCCACCGGGAGAGAGTTGAGAGTTCCACCGGAGTTGCGTGAGAGATACGGAAAGCCTTTGGGTGGTTGTTGCGTGAGAGATACGAAAAGCCTTTGACAAAGAGCCGCTTCAACCAGCCCCGTTTCAACCAGCCGCGTGAAACCCTGACGGGGCAGCGAGTGACCCTGCCGGTGTGCGGTGTAAAGCCGAATACAAGGAGCTGCCGGCTCCTCGCTTCCCGCCCGGAGTGGACCTGCTCGCTGTGCCCTGTGATTCCACCTGCTCATCCCTCCAAACGATTCCTGCCCTTCGATCCTTTTGCGTACGTGAGTTTGTTTTGTTTGTTCTGTCCTGGGTAATAAGTTAAGCCTGTTTAGTTAAGCTGGTATTTTCACTGTGTCTTTCTGGTCCGTCCCTCTTTCTGCTTTATTTCCTTATCTTTCCTTCTTCCTTGGTTTCTTTCAATCCTGTAAATAGTAATAAATAATAATCGTATTTCAAACCTTTTTGTCTCCTTCTTCTTCTTCACATCCGTGTCGCCTTTGTCTTTTCCCTATTGAATATCTGTGGCGCGATTTTGGCCAACGTTCAGGAATCGGATTAGTCAGGGTAACTGTTCGGGCGCGGCGGCCATCCGCTCGGCAAACAACATCCTAGCCGCGTCCGTAACAATTGGTGCCAGGAGCGAGAACGGACCTGAAGCGCTTCGTGCGCTCAAATTACGAGTGGGCCGAAATTTGTTTTGTAAAATCTTAAATTGAACATCGTGCCATGGATAGTCAAGGCGATCAGATGCAGGTGGGTGAGCTAGAAGAGGGGTTAGGGGTAACCCAGGACCACAGGGAAGAAATGGAGGAGAGCAATGAGGAGGTGGTTGAGGGAGTATCAGGCGCACAAAATGGCGCCCTCGCGCACGTGGTTGAAGAGGCACAAAATGGCGGCGCTGCGGCAGCCGAGACCGCAGCGCTGGGGAAATTGGACCTCTTCGCGGCGCAGATGATGGGGTATATGGAAAAAATGGGTGAGCGAATGAGGGACGAAGCGAGGGCTGATAGTGAGCGAATGAGGGACGAAGCGAGGGCTGATAGTGAGCGATTGAGGGGCCAAATGGGAGCAATGAGGGACGAAGCGAGGGGTACCGGTGAACGGTTAGACAATAATTTAAAGGGGTTAGACAACGGGATAAAAGAGGTGAAAAATGGGTTAACGGGGGTGGAAAATAGAATGGCTGCCTAGGAGAATCAGATAGAGGGGGTGAAAAATGGGTTAGAGGGGTTAGAAAACAAGATGGAAAACAAATTGCGGGAAATAGGGGAGCAATCGGCCCGGGAAATTAAACAAATGGGAGAGCAGATAGAGGAGGTGAAAATCGGGGTAGAAACCAAATTGGATGCCCAAAGGGATGAATTAGGACAAATGAGGGTGGCATCCACAAAAGAGATGGAGGAGATGGAGGAGATGAAGGAGATGAAGGAGATGAAGGAGATGAAGGAGATGAAGGAGATGAAGGAGATGAAGGAGATGAAGGAGATGAAGGAGATGAAGGAGATGAAGGAGATGAAGGAGATGAAGGAGATGAAGGAGATGAAGGAGATGAAGGAGATGAAGGAGATGAAGGAGATGAAGGAGATGAAGGAGATGAAGGAGATGAAGGAGATGAAGGAGATGAAGGAGATGAAGGAGATGAAGGAGATGAAGGAGATGAAGGAGATGAAGGAGATGAAGGAGGAAATACGACGAGGTGTAAGCGAGGAGGTCTCGGGGGTACGCGAGGAGGTAAAGCAAGGTGAGAAGCGTATGGAGAAAGAGGTGAGAAATGAAACGGCTAGGTTACAAGGGGGCATAGAGGACCTGACGCAGGAGGTGGAACAGCTGATGGTGGGACAGACGGAGTTAGTGGAGCAGGTACAAAGGAACACTGCGGTACTAGGAGGGTTAAAGGTGACACAAAAAGCACTAAAAGACGACTTGATAGCGACGAAGAGGGAATGTCAGATGGTACGTGAGAGACTGACAACGAGGTTGGATGAGGTGACAGAAGTAATGGAGACAAAGGACCGGGAGGTGAGGACGCACATAGAAACGGTCAAGGTAGCCTTAGAGGACGAAATTGAGGAGACGCACCAGGAAATAAAAGAGGTGAAGCAAAAGTTAGAGGAGGTGGAAGATGGGGTGAGTGAAATTAAGAAGAGATTGAGGGAAACTAAGAGGGAGATAAAGGAGGAAGTGATGGAATATGTGCAAGGTCGGTGCTCAAATCGTGATGGTGTGCTTGCTAACCAAATAAAGAGTTTGCAGGTGGCAGAGGAGGTACGGAGACGAGGTACCAAGGTGAGTGGCGATATACGCGGAAATGTATATGGTGTGAGGGAAGCTTCAGTCGGCTTGGGGGTTGATTTGGACCCGGGTGTTCGTGAGAGGCCATTGGTGAAGTGTGCGACAGGTACGGTGTGCGAAGGAGGAGGTGTGCGAGATTGTCCGACTCTGGAGTATATGAGGAAAAAGTGCGCGCCGAGGAGTGAGTGTGCTGTCGAGAGTGAGTTGGTCGTAGCACGTGTGCGAGGGGGCACATGGAAGCGCGGTGTGGTGAGTGTTAGGGAGGGTGTAACGGGAGAGTGTGCGCAAGAGGATGCGCGAGAAAGGTGTGTAACGGACGGGTGCATGAGGAAAGAGTGCGCTGTCAAGAGTAAGGGAGAATGCACACCTGTGGTGAGTGTTACGGAGGGAGTAACGAGAGAGTGTGCACAAGAGGATGCGCGAGAAAGGTGTGTAACGGACGGGTGCATGAGGAAAGAGTGCGCTGTCAAGAGTAAGCGAGAATGCACACCTGTGGTGAGTGTTACGGAGGGTGTAACGGGAGAGTGTGCGCAAGAGGATGCGCGAGAAAGGTGTGTAACGGACGGGTGCATGAGGAAAGAGTGCGCTGTCAAGAGTAAGGGAGAATGCACACCTGTGGTGAGTGTTACGGAGGGAGTAACGAGAGAGTGTGCGCAAGAGGATGCGCGAGAAGGGTGTGTAACGGACGGGTGCATGAGGAAAGAGTGCGCTGGCAAGAGTAAGGGTGAATGCGTGACCGAGTGTGGTGGTGAAAGTAGTGAGAGTGACACGGAGCGTGAGTTGGTTGTGGCAGGTGAGAGAGGATGTACACCTGGAATGGAAGGATGCACACCTGGAATGGTAGAGCGTGTGTGGGAATGCACACTGGAATTGGTAGTGAGGCACGTGATTGGGTGTGCAAGTGAGAGCACACCTGTGGTTGTCACAGAGGTGACCGAAGAGGGGGCGCGAAGAGGTGTGTTGGTGAGGTGTGCGAACGACGAGTGTGTGCAAAGGTGTGCGGTGGTCAGGTGTGTGACAAAGTCTGTAAGCGGCATGAGTGTACCTGGGTGTGTCAGGGAAGGTGCAATGACAAAGAGCATGGAGACGGCTGGATGTATGAGCAAGGAACGGGCTGCGGGGTGTGAGCATGCAAGTGGAGCATCGACGGTAACCGGGTTAGCGGTTAGAGCGACGTATAGCCGAATCGGGCCTTCGGTGCGAACCGGGCAGCTTTGCGTGCCGCGGGGATCCGCGGCGGTTTCGAAAGAACCGCCGTGCGAGATCCACGCCGGGCCGCGCTTTGAACAGCCACGTCCGTGCTCCACTAAGCGGAGCGGGCGGCCCTGTAGGAAGGGTCGTCACGACAACCCTTTGTGGTTGAGGCGTTCCGGCAGGTCGAAATCGGGCCATTGGACGGCTCCGTGCCGAGATGGTGCGTCGGATCTCGGCCCGGGCAAGCCCCCGTCCCTGCACCGAATGCCGGACGCATCCAGCCGCCGGCACCAAGCAACCCGCATTCATTGCTCGGCCGTGCGAAGCCGAGCTTTAGAGATGAATTGGCACACCGAGAGGCTCAAGTGAGTAGACGTGTGACGAGGATAGTGTTTTGGCCCCAAAATTAGAAAAACAAAATTTGATGATTGGCAAAGGATTGGCAGAGTGATGATTGGCAGATGATTGGTAGTGATTGGCAAATTTTTGATTGGTTGAAATTTGGTGTGCAAAATTGGTAGTGGAAGAGGCCCGATGTGGTGGGATGGCAACTTTGCCATCTCTCACAGCGGGGGGCAAAGGAGCACTAGGTTATGGGGTTGGCAGTGAAAACTAGCCCAGGAGGGTTAGGATATAGTGTGTAGGGATCTAGAAAAGATTGACCTTAGGTAACGTTAAGGTTAGGTAGTGACAATGATACCTGTAGTGGGGACGCAGGTAGATTAGTTTGGATGATAATGACGTGGTATGTGCTTAGTTTAAAGGGAAGACGGGGAGCACAAAGTTAGCAGGGCAACAGGTAGTTCAGATGATGCTGTGTGTGAGGACCAGGTGTGATTGCACAGGTGTGCAACGACAGGTGTAGGGAGAATGGTTGTGTGGAATAAATGGTCTGGAGTATATGGAGTATTGGAATGGATGGTCGTGGAGTGAGTATGGTGGAAACTGTGGAGTGGAGTGGATGGTGCGAAGGTGTGGATGGGGCAAAAGAGGATGGACCCCATCACGAATACCCGGGGAGGGTAGTGTAAGTGTTAGGTAGAGGGTACAGGTAAATTGTGGTTGGATATTGGCATCTGTGGTGTGGGTAGTTGCACAGGAGTGTTGTGATGGGTGCATTAGTGTTGTGGAAATGGCTGGGCGTGTAGCCTGTTAGTGTGTGTAGTTGGTTGGGCACTCCACCATTGTGAGGATGTCGGCCAGGTGAGGCCGCAGGTGGGCTCTGGGAGCCGGTAGTTGTTGTGGATGGGGCCCGAGGATCCAGAGGACGGACCCGGGTAGCCCAGTGCCAGAGGGCACCAAGGGGTGACAGAGCCAGGAGGGGCCTTCCCCAGTTAGATAGGTTAGGTAAGGAGCAGGTAAGCTCGGAGGCAACTACAGTGGTGGAGGTGTGCAGGTGGGTAGGCCTGCTGGGAGAGCTACACGCCCCAGTCCTGAAATTGTGCAAGGGCACAGGGAGTTGCATCGGGGGAGTGAGACCCCAAATTGAGAAGCACCACAGTTTGGTCAATGGGAATTTGGTTTTTAGAACCCATAGTGTAAGTTGGCCAATGGATTGGCAGGGAAAGACCCCGGGTAGTGTAAAGTGTATTAAAGTCATTTAGAAAGTAGTTAGGATGAAGATCTCCTCGCACCATCTGCATCCACTCACCTGAGGTGACGTAACTCCACACCATGCCATGTTTTATTATTTTTATTGTGCAGATGTTTGGAATGTGAGACGCATCATGACGTGGGTGTGACATTGTGCTGGTGTTCCATCTCTGCCTCCTTATGAGGATTGATGATGAATTGGGTGATGGCAAATTTTGGTTAGAGGGATTGTGGTGATGAATTTGGTATAGGAGAGATATGGGGAGACGTGACAGTAGTGACGAATGTGTAATGTGTAGATTGTTATAAATATGGGGTA
Source organism: Myxine glutinosa (assembly GCF_964187855.1). Lineage (NCBI taxonomy): Eukaryota > Metazoa > Chordata > Myxini > Myxiniformes > Myxinidae > Myxine > Myxine glutinosa. The sequence goes on along the minus strand of NC_136270.1, from coordinate 128,353,854 downwards.
AGGGCAAGGGTAGAGTAGGTGACAGGGGGGGTGACGTACGGTAGGGACGAGCTTTTCTCCGCTCCGTCTCCATACGCACCTCGCCTTGCATTGCCTGTATTGAAGTGTACCCTTGTGACCTTACCCCTCGCTCATCTGTCTTTTCCCCCCTTTGTCTCCCACATGAGGACCTGTGCGCCACTGGGCGCCGAGGGGAGCATGCGGGAGTCCGCCATTGTGCGCCCGGAACTCCCAGAACCACAGCTGTCTGCATCGATGCACCACCTTATGGACCACATGTCTGTGGCTGAGCACCACTTATGGACCCCATGGGTTGGGGCATGGCCCCTCTGCTGGAACCGGCCATGAAGGCCCGAGATCTTGCTGGCGGACCTTGGTCACAGGACACCGATGCCCCACAGGTGAACTACACATAGTCAGACCTGTGGGCCATAAATAAAAATAGACACGTTCTGTGCTTTTTATTATGACAAATAGGCCGCCAGCAAAGAAGATGACAACATCAGGAAGAGCATTAGCCAGCAGAGGGAGCCAAAGAGCAAGACACCACCAAGGGTTTGTTGTTTGTATTTTTATTGAACAGTGATGACTGTGCACCGATTGGTGCTTGAGGGTGTATTGGTGCGTTTTTGGGTGCTTCATGGTGCGTCGATGCAGAGCAGACTGTCTCCCCCCCGAAAAAGAACAATCACAGGTCCTGGGTTAGTTTTGTAAATAAAATAGCGTCGTTGTAAATAATGCGCCCCCACCGTAAATGTATAGTTTGAAGACGATTCCGCAATTCGGTTAGTTGTGGGCGTGAATCTGTTAGGCAGGGTGCAATGGAGCAGCGGGACATATTTATTTATGTTTTAAAACTGTCGCACTCAGGGTCAGGTTAAATGTAGAGGGAACTACACCTACGTGCCACACTAAAAGTAAAAGTAATAGGCCCGGGACGTGCCTCAGAGGAGGAGGGTGCAGTGTTGTGGATATGAGAATGGTGTTTTTTTAATTGTGTTTTTTATATTGTATAGTACATTGTAAAATATCGCCCTCCTTCCTCCCGTTGTGTATAAAGGTCAAAAGGGCGTCCCGTAATTAGGTCATCAACAATCACGTTAGCCAATCATAGATTTCCTCCTTGTTGGTAGTTTATTTCCTTATTCTGTGTATTAGGCTAAGGCTTTGTCTTCCATTAATTAATACTCCATTGCACCAAATCAATTAAGAATAGCTCCCCTTCAATAATTCCATTTCCCAGCCAAACTCTCCATCTCTGGGTAAAGCAGTTCACAAGCGTGGGGTGCACGCCCTCTCATTTCGCTGCTATAGTGAATATGTGCTCCGTGCTCTGTTTGAACAGGAGGGGCGGGGTCGCCAGGGAGAGGCAAGTGCAGGGCGCGCCACGAAGGGCGGGGCTGTTCAGCCCCATGCCCAAATAAGGAAACAAGCCCGTGGCTCGCCACGAGGGGCGTGCCGTCGGCGCCATGCCCAAATAAGGAGACAAGCCCGTGGGATTGCCATACAAGGTCACGAAACAGAGCACGGGGGGAGGGCGGTACCAAAACCGACGAGGGCGTGTCACACCCGCGCTGAAGGTATGGGAGAAGGGTGCGACAATCGCTGGAAAAAGATACACCAGAGATACGGCAGATGAGTCCAGGTGCGTAAGAGGGTTGGCAGTCCACCGGGAGAGAGTTGAGAGTTGCACCGGAGTTGCGTGAGAGATACGGAAAGCCTTTGGGTGGTTGTTGCGCGAGAGATACGAAAAGCCTTTGACAAAGAGCCGCTTCAACCAGCCCCGTTTCAACCAGCCGCGTGAAACCCTGACGGGGCAGCGAGTGACCCTGCCGGTGTGCGGTGTAAAGCCGAATACAAGGAGCTGCCGGCTCCTCGCTTCCCGCCCGGAGTGGACCTGCTCGCTGTGCCCTGTGATTCCACCTGCTCATCCCTCCAAACGATTCCTGCCCTTCGATCCTTTTGCGTACGTGAGTTTGTTTTGTTTGTTCTGTCCTGGGTAATAAGTTAAGCCTGTTTAGTTAAGCTAGTATTTTCACTGTCTTTCTGGTCCGTCCCTCTTTCTGCTTTATTTTCTTATCTTTCCTTCTTCCTTGGTTTCTTTCAATCCTGTAAATAGTAATAAATAATAATCGTATTTCAAACCTTTTTGTCTCCTTCTTCTTCTTCACATCCGTGTCGCCTTTGTCTTTTCCCTATTGAATATCTGTGGCGCGATTTTGGCCAACGTTCAGGAATCGGGTTAGTCGGGGTTACTGTTCGGGCGCGGCGGCCATCCGCTCAGCAAATAACATCCTAGCCGCGTCCGTAACAATATATATATATACAGACTTGGCATTTAATATGGAATATATATTTTTTCTTGACTTGGGTTTAATTTCTTAACTCAGTATATCAATCTGGTGAGTTTCTTTTACACTTTGGTGATTTATTTGTTAAAAGAACCATGTCACTGATTGTCTGTCGCAGCAAGAAGTCAACAACAGGATTATATCACAGGTGGCGTGGCAAAATGTACGGACAGGTGCATTTGATGATTGGCTTCACAGTCGGGTATACAAGGGTTGTTGCGTTCTGTATTAGTGGAAAACAACTGCTGCACGTCTCCAAAAGTTATTGCCGCTTCCTCTGGAGATGGTCCGTCAACTCGACAATGCTGTTTGTCATGGAGTGGTGGCTTTACGAAATTACAGCATGAAACAGCATGCTCTTGCTCGGCAGTATGGCATCACTCAAGGTCAGGTTTCAAAGATCCTGAAACGAAATGCTCAGAGGGGTGTCCCTACTCCAATACCGAGGCCAGGACGTCCCCGCAGAACCACAAGGAGGGATGATCGCCAGCTGCACCGGTTAGTCTGCAATGGCCGTACCAAGTCAGCTAATCGGCTTAGGACTGAGTGGCAGCAACTGACAAATGTGCCTGTATCCAGAAGGCTAGTCAACCAACGACTGGTTCAAGCAGGCTATTGTGCCAGGCGTCCCCTGAGAAAGCCACGCCTGACCAGACAACACCGCCAGCGCCGATTGCAGTGGGCCAGAGAGCACCGTCAATGGCAGCCAGGACACTGGAATCACGTGATCTTCAGTGACGAGTCTAGATTTCTGGTCTATCGTCAAGATGGCCGCGTCCGAGTGCGCAGACAAGTGCATGAAGCCTACAACAAAGATTGTATAGTGCCATGAGTCCAAGCTGGAGGGGGTGGGGTGACCGTTTGGGCTGCTTTTCATGCAGGGGGCAAAACTGACCTGGTTGATCTGAATGGAAACCTGAACCAGTTCAAGTACAGGGCCATTCTGGAAGAAACATTGCTTCCATTTGCTCGTGCAGTCTTTCGAGGAAACTTTGTCTTCCAAGATGACAATGCATGGCCTCATCGAGCTCGCATGATCCAACACTTTCTTGCTGACCGTGGTGTAGAGCATATGGAGTGGCCTGCCATGTCCCCGGATATGAATCCGATAGAGAACTTGTGGGCAGAATTAACGCGTCAAATCGACAACGTGGACCAGCAGCCGACCTCTGTGCGTGAATTGCAGCAGGCTATTGTCACTGCATGGCAAGCGATTCCTGTCCAAACCTTGGCAAATCTCGTGAACAGCATGCGTCAACCTCGTGGGGGTTACACGAAGTACTGAACTGTAATTTTACTGTCCGTAATCCCAGTCGAAATTTAACTTTTGTTTTTGTTAAAAAAAATTTTGGCTAATGTGCAAAATAAAGAGATACTTCTGGAAAACGTACAGAAGTTTAACACAGTACTGTCCATGAATTGAGTTTGATATCAATTTACATCACTTTTCAAGGATAAATTTATTTGTTTTGAAATGTCAAATGTGGTTTTTGTTTCTTTTAAAGGTCACATTAACAAAATCTAGAATAATTTCAACATAATTCCAATGAACTTTTGGTTCTAAGACATCTTGAAAAGTAAGTTCACGCCCACAAAAAAAATATTCCATATTAAATGCCAAGTCTGTACATATATATATATATATATATATATATATATATATATATATATATATATATATATATATATATATATATATATATTGTTGCGGATATGGGATTTGGCCTCCATATCCGCTTGTAAATATTCCCCTATTTCCCCAATACTCCCCAACTATCCCCAATCCCCCATTCCCTAGTCCCATTGTCTGTAAACAACACTCTGTAGAACCGACCTTCCCCTTTTTCCCCCATTAAATGTCGTGCCCAGGTCCACCGCATCTCACGTAGACAACTTTCGGACATCTTGCTAGTTATTCTTAGTCTATGTCAGTTAAGGACTCGTTTCCATTAATTCTGACTCTTCGTTGCACCAGAATGTGATTGTATGGCACCAGTAGTGAGTTTAGGACCTCCCCATACCTCCTCCCATCTTCCCCATGAAACAACAACAACAACTACAACAACAGCGCGCGGGGAGTGTGCGTCCTCACTCCGGCTCGGTTAGCCGCCATTGCCCATGTGCGCCGACGGGGTTACCACGAAGGGGCTGACTGTCGGCCCCTCGTCAAGGGCGGAGCCCGGTAACCCCCCGCACCCAATGAGAAGCAACGGGCCGATTCCATCTGGGGCGGAGCTAACGAGCCGAGGGCGTGTCACTCCCCGCCGGATATACGCAGCCACTTACCGGACGTGACGTGAGATGCGCCCCGAGCTTGAAGTGAAGAGAACCAGTCGCCACCTCCGAGCGCTGAGAGACCTCCCGCATCTCTGGACCGGACCGGGTCGATTCTGCCCCTGAGCCAAGGTGCACCTTGAGCCTCGACTACCTGCCCTTCCTTGCCATCAATCCCTGTGTGAGTCAGTTTTGTCCTGTTTATCTGTGGTCTGTCGGGGCTACTATAAGACCGTGATTAAGTGCCTACCTTCCTATGCTGTACCTCTCATCCCTGTAATCTAAACGTTCCGAAATATTATAACCTCCTCCGGAGGTCTTGAGAACTGTACCCCTGGTGTCGTGTCATTTAACCCAGCCGTTGTGTCCTTTCCTCAATTGATTTAGCGTAGCGCGACTCGGCCAACGTTCGAGTATAATCGGGTAAACTGTGCAGACGCGGTCATACCAAACCGCTCGGTAAACCAACATCCACAACCGCGTCTGTAACAATATATATATATATATATATATATATATAAATAAAACATAATTTCAAAACACACCTGGTCACAAGTGTGCCTCACTGACCGGATCCTCAGTCGAGGTCCTCAGCATCATCCCGTTTCGGCCCTTCAACCTCGATACAGTCAGCTAAGGTGGGCCAGCAGGGGCACATACACCTCCACATGCAGTAGCTACACCCGGATGCGTACGTACCCCCACCCCCAGCCAGTGAGAACACAGACTAGAAAAACAAAACAGCCTCCACTCCCAGAATCCACAGCCCCTCATCCACTCATTCACACACCAAAAAAAACAACAAAAAAAACAATAACCGACCACCACCATTGCACCACTCAAACATGCACCACTCATGCACCACTCAAACAAAAACAAATTCATGCAAAACCACATCCACTCCTGCAACACACACACACTCCTGCAACACACACACACACTCCTGCAACACACACACACACACACACACACACACACACACACACACACACACACACACACACACACACACACACACACACACACACACACACACACACTCCTGCAACACACGCACACACACCTCAATTTTTCTTCCGTGCTCAGTCACGACCCCTTTAGACTGAAATGAACCACCCCCCCACAACCTCAACCTACACCGTTCAACGTGCCTGCCATAAACTTCCTCCATATACAAAGTGAGCCTTTCAAGGCAACCTGGGCCACTTTGTCACACATCCTCCTTCTTTCTGTCCCACACACTCCAAGCCGAGCAAGAAATGCAGAAAAGGAATTGCCAATATACCTCCTACACCCAACCTCAAATGGCTGACAAGAAACTCGCCAACCCTTCTCCCAGCACTCTGCCTCCAGGTCACTGTACTTTCCTCTCTTCCTCTCGTGCACCTCCTCCATGTTCTCTTCCCAAGGTACAGACAATTCCCCTAAGATGACCTGTTTTGTTGCACCTGACCAGATGACAATGTCAGGCCGCAACCTTGTCACACAGATATCCTCTGAGAATACCAATTCTGGCTTTAGGTCTGCCACCACCTGCCAATCACAAGCATCTGACAGTCCTCTTGCTTTCCACCTCTTACCACTTGGCCATCTTTGACAAATCACACCTCTCCCCCATAGGTCTCCTTCTCCATTCTCCTCTCTCTCGATCTCAGCACCTCTTGTTGCACCATCTGCACCACCACCGCCAGCACCTGATCATGTCGCCACCTGTATCTTCCTGCTGCCAATGCTACTGAGCATGCACACAGTGCATGCTGCAACGTTCCCAAACCTCCACGTGCAAATAACATCTCTCTTCCTGCAACAACCCCCACAATCTCAAGTTTACTGGTGACGGAAGTACATCATACGTTGCCCGCAACAGGAAACTCAACAATATTGGCTCCATCCTCCAAATCTCTTGCCACCTCAATGTCCTCACCAGCATACCTTCCCACCTATTCCAAGCACCTTGCTGTGCCTGTCCGACTGCTTTCACAGATCTCCCCTCCTCCTCCTTTCTTATCACCTCCCTCTCCACCATCTTCCTCCTCTCTTTCACACATGCCTTTGCCCATCGCTCATGCTTCATCCACCCCAAGCCATGCTTCCCACGCTGTACCATCCCCATGACCTCCTCCTGTTGCAACCGCTCCTCCATCTCGTCCACATCTGCTCATGCATTCCACTTCCGACTTCCCTTCTTCTCTGGGAGAGCATTCTTTACCAATGAAGCACTTGAATCCCGCAACATCATGAACTCCCGCACCCTCACTACCTTAAACTCTTTGGTTAATGATGTCAAGGGAAACCAGAGTTTTCCACCCTGACCATAAAAGGCAATGTTCCTCAAACAGTGTGGCACTCCCAACCACCTTCTCACAAACCCGCTCACCACAACCTCCATCCTCTCTACATGTCCAATCGCAATATCATACATCATCAATGGCCACAATACTCGTGGCATCAACCCAAACTTCAAACACCATACCTTCAACTTACCTGGCAAACCACATCCATCAATCCTCTTCAAACCTCTCAAAAGCTTGTTTCTCACCTCCTCCACCCTTCCCACATCATTCAACTCCACTGGATACCATCTTCCCAAACTCTTCACAGGGGCCTCTGTCAATGATGGAACCACCTCCTCCTTGTGTTTGCATACGTGACACGCAGGTGACCTCCCAACTCTTCCTTCGGTACCTTCAGTACACCACATCGAGACTGCTCCAAATCGAGACAATATATATATATATATATATATATATATATATATATATATATATATATATATATATATATATATATATATATATATATATGCCCGGTGTGTACCCCGGTTTAGAATAGGTACACCGTATCCCTGCGTGTCATAAGAGGCGACTAAAAGGGTTGGCGTCAGGAAGGGCATCCGGCCATAAAAACATTGCCACAAACAGAGAACCATGACAATTACAACTACATATGGGCAGGGTACAGCCCGAAGTACCCCGTGGGGGACCCCACTCCCTCTCGTCAAAAATCAAGGTGGGGAACCCGATCGAAGCAAGGGTGGAAATCACTCAATTTATGACGACGAAACGTCTGATGCCCGAAGTGGAGATCGGTTTCTGAGGTTTGGGACATGGAATGTAGGGACAATGACAGGGAGATCAGGAGAAGTGGTGGAAGTATTGATCAGAAGAAGAGTGGACATATGTTGTGTGCAGGAGACGAGATGGAAGGGAAGTGGTGTGAGAATGGTGAAGGGTAGGCAGGGACAGAAATACAAGTTTGTGTGGCAAGGGTGCCCAGAAGGCGTGAACGGTGTTGGTGTCCTGTTTTCTGAGGAGTTTGAAGACAGTGTGGTGAGTGTGACGAGAGTGAGTGAAAGGTTGATGATGGTGTCAATGATTGGAAAGCTCTTGGTGAACGTCATCTCGGGATATGCTCCGCAGGTTGGTCGGAGCGATGAAGAGAAGGACAAGTTCTGGTGTGCAATAGAGAAAATGTGAAAGATAAGGAAGTTGTTGTGGTAGGAGGAGACCTAAATGGACATGTGGGAAGGAGTATGGACAGTTTTGAGGGAGTTCATGGGGGGTTTTTTGGGGGTTTTTTTGTATACAAGATCGAGGCTCGTGAAAGAGCTAAAACGGATATGTTTAACCGGATATGTCTAAAACGGTTACGGATATGGTGTGAGAAATGGAGAAGGTGAAAGGATTTTGGAGTTTGCTGATGGAGCTGATTTGTTGATTTGTAATACTCAGTTCCAGAAAGAGGATAATAAGCTTGTTACATACACGTCAGGTGGGTCGACGACAACCGTTGACTACCTGCTGGTGCGTAGGCGAGATAGGGGGCACCTCCGGGACACAAAGGTGATCCCGGGGGAGGAGGCTGTTTCACAGCACCACTTGGTTGTCTGCGACATAAGGGTGAAAGGTGCGAGGAGAGCTCGGCGGGTGAAGTACCAACCGAGAATGAAGGTGTGGAGGTTGAAAGAGGTGACAGTGAGGGAGGCATTAAAAGAGAGGCTGAGTATGGTAGAGGATGATGTGGTTGAGCTTGAAGGTGGTTGGATGTCAATGAAAGATAGTCTGTTGGGAGCCGTTGGTGAGGTATGTGGATGGACAAAAGGACCACCGAGGCACTCGGAAACATGGTTGTGGGATGATGAAGTTGGAAAGAAGATTGACGAGAAGAGGAAGAAGTTCAAGGAGTGGCAGAAGGCGAAGGGTATGGGGGCAGAAAAGGCAGAGCATGAAAGTTATAAGGCAGCCAAGAAGGCTGCAAAGAAAGAGGTAGCAAAGGCGCAGGAGGCATGTCGGAAAATGTTCGGAGAACACTTGGATTCGGAAGAGGGTCAGAGAGCGGTGTTCAGGATTGCAAAGCAGATAGCGAAAGAGAGGTGTGATGTGATGGGGGTGAGTTGCTTGAAGGATGAAGTGGGACAAATCGTTGTGGACCCAGATGGAAGTAAAGGAAGCTGGAAGAGATATATGGAAATACTGTTGAATGCAGAGAATGAATGGGATGGCAACATAGAGAGTCACCCAGTTTTAGGACCGGCAGAGAAGATAACTGACAAGGAAGTTGAGGAAGCAATAAAAGCAATGAAGAGTAGAAAAGCGGGAGGGCCGACGGGAGTTGTGGGAGATGTGTTGAAGGCAGCGGGAAATTGGGGTGTGAAGAGAATGACAGAGATCTGTAATCTGGTGGTGAAAGAAGGCCGCATTCCAGTGGATTGGGAACTGAGTACCCTCGTCCCTCTATACAAGGGGAAAGGTGACCCTCTGGACTGTGGCTCGTATCGAGCGATAAAGTTATTGGAGCATGGAATGAAGGTATTGGAAAGGGTGTTGGAGAGGAGGATAAGGAAGACAGTGAAGATTGACGAAATGCAGTTTGGATTTATGCCAGGAAGAGGAATGACAGAAGTGCTTTTTATTGTGAGGCAGTTGCAGGAGAAGTACATGGAGAAGAGGAAGAAGTTGTTTCTTGGGTTTGTTGATCTGGAGAAAGCATTCGATAGGGTTCCACGTGAAGTATTGACATGGGCATTGAGGAAGTTAGGAGTGGAGGAATGGTTGATCAGAGTAGTGATGGCAATGTACAAAAGAGTGCACACCGCTGTAAGGATGAAGGACGGGGACAGTGGTGAGTTTGAGGTGAAGGTAGGAGTGCATCAGGGGTCGGTACTAAGTCCACTACTATTTGTAGCTGTGATGGAGGTGCTGGCTCGGAACGTAAAGAAAGGTTTACCGTGGGAGTTGTTGAATGCACATGATCTGTTGTTGATTGCAGAAAGTATGGATGGACTGAAGGAGAAGATGAACAGGTGGAAGGAATGTATGGAGACAACGGGTCTGAAGGTGAATATCGGAAAAACAAAGGTGATGGCAAGTGGTAAAGCAAAGCAGGAAGGGTGTCGGAGTGAATTCCATTCAATGTACAATGTGCGCTGAGTGGGTTCATCAAAAATGTAGTGGTTTGAGAGGGTCATTAACCAGTGTGGCAGCTACATTCAAGTGTAAGGTGTGCACAGAGGGAGCTGCAGATGGAGGAAATGTTGAGTTGGATCTTGGAGACGGCGTGAAGCAGGAAGGTGTGAAAACATTTTGCTACCTTGGAGACATGCTGAATGGAGAAGGTGGATCAGACTCGGCAACGGTTGCTCGAGTGAGATGTGCATGGAAGAAGTTTCGGGAACTGAGTGGCGTGCTGACGAGGAGGGGTGTGTCGTTGAAGCTGAAGGGAAAGGTTTATGCTGCATGTGTGAGAAGTGTTATGATTTATGGGAGCGAGACATGGGTAATGAACGTAGAGCAGCAACGAAGGCTGGAAAGGGTGGAAATGCGAATGGTTCGGTGGATGTGTGGAGTATCATTGAGAGAGAGAAAGACAAATGATGAATTGTGAAAGATGATGGGAATAGAGCCTGTGATTGATGCTGTGAAGAGAAACAGGTTGAGATGGTTTGGTCATGTGTTGAGGAAAGGTGAAAGTGACTGGTTGAGAAGAGTGATGGAAATGAATGTAGAAGGAAGTAGAGGACTGGGAAGACCGAGAAAGACTTGGCTAAAGATGGTCGAAGAAGAAATGCGGGCAAGGGGGTTAACAAGATCGCCAAGTGGTCAGCTCTTTCACGAGCCTCGATTCAGTATACAAAAAAAAAGAAGAAAAAAACAAAAAAAAAGGAGAGATGCAGAAAATAGGGCAAAATGGAGAAGATTGTCATGGGGACCGCAAGGCTAACCTCCGCTCTTGCAGGGAAAATGGCCTTAAAATGCCTGTTGTTGATTGTTTGTTGTGTATATAATTAATTAATTATATATATATATATATATATATATATATACACATATATATATACATATATATATATATATATATATTTTGCTTCGAGAAACAACAACATGCATTTTAATGCTAATGAAACAACATATATTTTGCTTCGAGAAGTATTGCTATATATAATTTTGTGTGTTCCTTCTGTGTCCGTCATGCTCTATTTCTAAAGGGTTCCTGCTGTCATACCGAACAAGTATCAGGCATTGCAAAAATCATCAGTGACTTGGGCAATAAAAAAAAAACATTGACTGTGCTGGTTAAGTATGGCCTACAAGATGGGAGATAAACAAAGCCACATGATTGTGTGTGTGTGTTTGTGTGTGTGAACGTGTGTTCATGCAGTGTGTTCGTACCTGCATCTGTGTACGAGTGTTCGTGTCCGTGTACATGTTTTCACGTGTTCATGTGTATATGTGTTAGTGAACGTGTATTGGTGTGTTTGTATGTAAGTTATTGTGTGTTCGTGTGTGTGTGTTGGTGTGTACATGTTTGTGTGTCAGTTTGTACACTCACATGTGTATACGCATGTGTATGTGCGGAGCACATTTACATTTGTATACGTGTGTGCACATACATACATACATGTGTGTTCTGCAAAAGGAAGCTGCTCATGTCGAGGCCTGTGCATGTATTTCGAATTTGAAATATCGCCAAAGTACTCGAGAATCAGGAAAATACCAGTGATTGTCTGATCATAGAATCGATAGAAAAATGGTTTGCTTCGCTCATTCCCCAAACTGCATTAGCAGATCTGCAAACAGTAAACAACGTTAATTAATTAATATTACTAATACTGCTTCGAAGAACATTGCTCCAAATTCCTCCCAAGAAAAATGGATAAAAAGTGAAAATACTCCACTTTCATCTCCATGTCAAGTTCACAGAGTGAGCTCAGACCGTGGTAAGCAAACGGCAGTGGAGCCAAGTCCGTTAAAGGCCGACGCACTTCTCCCATCCGTTCCGAGTCGTCTCACGAGACCTCCCTACCTGAATCGCTTTCTTTGTCCAACGTGCTTTTGGCCTCTCTGGACTCCGCCGTCTCAAAAGGCCTCTCTCTGCTCAGAGGCACTCGCTCCGGTGTCGTGAGACACGGGGGCCGCGCGTGGCCACCCGACCGAACACTCTCGAAGGCCGATTCCGGTCCCAAAGGTTGGCAGTTATTGTTGGAGCGAACAACGTCGTTTTCACGATATTCTTGCAACTCCAACTCGAGGACGGCTAGCTGTTGATATTTGGAAAGTGGCTTTAGAAGTTTGCATTAATCAAGTTAATTCCGAAGTTATCCTTTCGTTAACTAGTTGATCTACCGATGTACTCTTTACTTTAACGATTTCATACTGTAATATAGTTACACAAAGCATGGTATTGAGAGGGAACATCAGTGGATGCATCACTTACCTGGCTCTGCAGGTTTTCCAACCTCTGCTGGTATTGTTTGTCAATCTCCTCCAGCTTCTTGTTTTGAGCCTCTTCACGCATCACAAACTCAACCTCCCTGAGGGCCAAACAGACTCTACTCAGTTGCAAATCATAAAAATGTGGAAAGGATCAAAATGTTAGCAAAACACAGATCTGTTCATGGTACCATGACCAAGGTTATTGTAATTCATAGAAAAGAAGTGTAACTTACTTATACTAGTACACCCGCAGATTCCGGGAGGGGCAGGAAGGGTCATTCCTCTTTGGGGTATATAGATTACAGTCGATCTATGGTCGGATCTCAAGAACATTGGGTGTGTGTTCATTTACCAAGTTTCTTGTGGAGAGATCACAAAGTGGTTTAAACATTCGAGCAAGCACTCCATTCAAAACCGTTAAGGAACTGCTGGCTTGGCAAGCGCTAGCTAGCTGCTTGGTAAATGAGCACATCCCTGTCTTCCTCCCTTTGTTTCGTATTAAACAGCAGGAGCGAGTTTCAAAAGTTCGCTATGAAAAATGCCACGGTAGCGGCAGAAAGGGCCATGTTATTAATCCAACATTTGTGGGTTATAAAGAGTACAGTAGATCTTCGCTCAGTTCTCTAAGTAAACCTTACTTCACGGATGTCGGGATTCCTCCAAATTTCTTAATTTAGTGTTATAAAGAGCATTAGCGACTGTTTAAAAAGCAAATCATACGTGTTTTTGGTTTATAATATTTTTACTTCCTGTAGAAGCCATTGCTCCCACGGAAACGTCATTATAACTATAAGCTATTTATACACGTTATCACTGGAGGAAAAACGCCTTGGGGAAGTGGGACATTATTAGTATAAATATTGTTTTGTAATAACATTAATAATATGCGATTATCAATAATTTTGTTACTAGTACCCAACTGCAAAGCCGCAATGAGCCGGCGAAGCCAAAGCCTCTTGCCACTATTTTACCCATCACGATGGTATCAGTAGGTTAGGTAGTTGATAGTAGGTCGGTGTAGGTACCGTACCTGGTAAGACTTGGTAATAGAGAAGAGCAGACAGTCCTCCCCAATACCTACATCTATCTATAATTCCAGTAATCTCTGTCTGTACGTTTGTTTGTCTGTGACCGCTGTTTCTCGACAACCACGGGTCCGATATACTTTTAACTTGCCAGGTATATTGCTGGGGACCCGAGGATGTGCCTTTTCAAGGTTTCATATTAATCGGACAATTACTTACCGAGCTATGTCCAAAAAACGATTCAACCAATCAGAGAGCAGCGAACTAGCGCGTGTGCTGAACGTGGCGGACACACTCTGCCTCGGATGGCACATTTGAGAGCGTATTCATTTATTTCACGTTTGCAAACTATGTTGGCGTTAAACTATGTTTTACAACTAATAAAAACGAATTTGCGATTCATTCGCTTTCCTGCGCGTTTGTGCACGCGATGGCGATTTCTTTACCAAACTCCGGAAGCCGTTCGCTTTGGACCAAACCATTGCATGTAAATAGAGGGGGGGGATTGTCACCACTCGCAAGCCGTTCGCTTTGGACCAAACCATTTCATGTAAATAGAGGGGGGGGATATAATTTTAGATATAGATATAGTACGGGCATGCCCTAGTATAATAAATGTCACAAGAAGCTTAAGGAAGTAACTATACGATGTGCTAGCTTAAGGCCTATTTTAAGAAATTTTAACTGGGCTTAACATACGTTTTCACAGTATGTGTGTAGTCTTCTAACTTCAGTCGCTGTCAGGGCTGGTTCTCTCCGGGCACGGCAGCTTCCTCCACCAGAAGAAGTTAGCTTGCAGTAAGATCAGTGCCGACAGATCAGACGACAGCGCCGTTTCAACGGCAATGTCAATGTGTGACTGTCGTTAATCAAACCGAGCTTTCTTTCTTTATGTAAACCGCTTATACCGTATTTCTGGCCGTGAAAAACTATCCCCAACGGCCGCGAGATTTCGAAAAAATAATTCTTCGTCAATTTTAGAATATTTGACGCCGTTTTCACCCTCCGAAACGCGTAATAAGCTTTAAAAAAATATTTTTCAAATGCTTGAATCTCATTTGTTCCGGTGTTTGGTGACGATTTTCGTTGAAGATAACGAGGTTGGTCTTAACGTATTTAATTACAAATTAGAGGTGCATTAGATTGTGAATCAAAGAAAGACGGGTGAAACAAACTCCTATTGAACTTTTTCGCAATTGTTTTACGCAAACTTCCGCATCCGGTCGATGGCGGCCTCCATTGCGTGATTTGGTTTTAGAAATATTTTTTCAAATGCTCGAATCTCATTGGTTCCGGTGTTTGGTGACGCTTTACGTTGAAGATAACCAGGCCCGTGCGGGCCGAGGTTGGTCTTAAAGTATTTTAATAATAAATTGGAGGTGCATAAGATTGTGAATCAAACAAAGACGGGTGAAAGAAACTCCTATTGAACGTTTTTCAATTTGTTATGCATACTTCCGCATCCGCAAGATGGCGGCCTCCATTGAGCTTCGGAATTCTCAAGCCAAGGCATAATCTGGTTTTCGACATAATACGTACGCATTTATTGACAACACCGGCTTTGCCGGCTATTAAAAGCGTCTTTGGAAAAACGCCACGACAAATCTTCTTCTTTGGAAACACGCCACGATAAAGATATAATTTAACATTTATATACACCTCAACGTGCAACCTCATTGACGGCAATGGCGGGGGAGAAAACCCCCTCGGGGAGGGGAACAAATGAATGCGCTACAACCTTCATTATGTAACCCTTGGTCATCCTGTCAAGTTTGGTTGAGATTGGATAAGTAAGGACGGAATGTATTGGCGTCAAAAATTCATCAGACAGATGGACAGACACAAATGGCGTATTTTAGTATGAAGGTGTTCCTGTGCGTGTGTCCAAATTAACAGAGAAGAAAATGGCCAAGCAGATAATGAGGAATGAGCATTTGTTTTTTGTGTTCTCAAGTTAAATTTCATTCATATGCATGTGCCCGTGTGCGTATCTCTGTTTGAACTTTGAGCTCGACTTTCCAAGAAAGAAATAGGTGCACCACTCCCCCCTTCCCACTATCAACAACTGACAATGTCGCACAACCAGGAAAGCAGCAAAGATGTCTGAAAGCCCACGGGGTGTCGGAAAATCCATTCCTCCTAAGGCGGGTACAGCGAAGCCACATCCCGAGGCAGATGCCACGCCCCCGAGGAAGATGTCACGCCCCCGAGGGTGGATCCAGATATAGTGCTTTGAATAATCTCGCAACTTGGAGGCTCAACGGATGCACATTGGACAGGCCGATAACAAAAATAAATGTTTTTTTTTTTACAACAACAAAACTCATATTAGACAGAGCATACGATGACAACAAATGGTAAACAAGCGTTATGCCTAGGTCCCCCGTCGATGAAGTGATGTGAGTTAACAAAGTGGACGACGCAAGGCAGCCATCTTGGATTTTGACGTGGCGACCCAATTTTCAATAGAGTTCTCCCTTATGCGTAGATACACGCACACACCAGATTAGAAGTTAGTAGTTCATTTGTTTTTCAAGATATTTCGCTCACAAGGTTCCGACATATATATGGTGGCGGCCATCTTGGATTTTGACATGCCGACCCAATTTTCAATAGCGTTCTTCCTTATGCCGAGATACACCCACAAACCAGATTGGAAGTTGGTACTTCGCTTATTTTTCAAGATATTCCACTCACAACGTTCAGACACATGGTGGCGGCCATCTTGGATTTTGACGTGGCGACTCAATTTTCAATAGCGTTCTCCCTTATGCCTAGATACACACACACACCAGATTAGAAGTTAGTAGTTTGTTTATTTTTCAAGATATTTCGCCTACAAGGTTCAGACATATATATGGTGGCGGCCATCTTGAATTTTGACGTGGCGACCCAATTTTCAATAGCGTTCTTCCTTATGCCTAGATACACCCACACACTAGATTAGAAGTTGGTACTTCACTTATTTTTCAAGATATTCCGCTCACAAGGTTCAGACATACATGGCGGCGGCCATCTTGGATTTTGACGTGGCGACCCAATTTTCAAGAGCTTTCTTCCTTATGCGTAGATACACCCACACACCAGATTAGAAGTTAGTAGTTCGTTTATATTTCAACATATTTCGCTCACAAGGTTCAGACATACAGTGTATATGGTGGCGGCCATCTTGGATTTTGACGTGGCGACCCAATTTTCAAAAGCGTTCTTCCTTATGCCGAGATACACCCTCCCACTAGATTAGAAGTTGGTAGTTCGCTTATTTTTCAAGATATTCAGCTCACAAGGCTCAGACATACATGGCGGTGGCCATCTTGGATTTTGACGTGGCGACCCAATTTTCAATAGCGTTCTTCCTTATGCCGAGATACAGCCAAACACCAAATTAGAAGTTGGTACTTCGCTTATTTTCAAGATATTCCAGTCACAAGGTTCAGACATATATGGTGGCGGCCATCTTGGATTTTGACGCGGCGACCCAATTTTCAATAGGGTTCTTCCTTGTGCCTAGATACACCCACACACCGGATTAGAAGTTGGGTACTTCGCTTATTTTCAAGATATTCCAGTCACAAGGTTCAGACATACATGGCGGCGGCCATCTTGGATTTTGACGTGGCGACCCAATTTTCAATAGCGTTCCTCCTTATGCCTAGATACACCCACACAACAGATTAGAAGTCGGTACTTCGCTTATTTTTCAAGATATTCCACTCACAAGGTTCAGACATACATGGTGTCAGACATACATGGCGGCGGCCATCTTGGATTTTGACGTGGGTTGCACCCACACACCAAATTAGAATTCGGTCCTTCGCTTACGCACGCACACATGGACGTACGCACGCACGCACACACGGACAGAGGGGAAAACCATAGTCCCCCTTTTGCTCCACGGTGCGACGGGGGACAATAAACACCCACGTTCTGATTGGTCGAGTTATTGTGCTTTGTGTGCTTTCATGGCCAAATAATAGGATCAAACCTTGCATATGTCGAAACGTTGGGCACTTTGTAGAGGAGGCGATATTATAACAATACAGGTTATCGGCAACACAGACCCGTACATGAATTGACAAACAATACAGCAATACAGCATGGCCCAGAAGTGAGACAAAACTTTTCAAGCAATTTATGTCCAGATTTAGTGAATTATCTTATGTTTACAAAAAGTGTTTACACCCTGGAAGGCGTGAAGGCATGGAAAACTCTGGATGCCTCCAACCTGTTGATGTCTCGCTGGATCAGTGATGTGACTGTTCTTGTGAAGAATGGCTATCACATTGCAGAAGCATAGGCCTACAATGCATCAATGACCGGACCCATGTTGGCAGAGCAGATAAGTACGATGTTATATACTGTATATTAACATCTTGCCCATCTGCTCTGACATACAGTCACGTGAAAATGTAAGTACACCAACATAAATGCAAATTTCGCATGTGGAAAAAGTGAGTACACCCCTACATTTATCACTATTTCAAATACCTAAAATTAGAATCAGGTGCACCAGCTCAGGTGCAAATGATTAGAACATCGTTAGAGAGGATCTTGGAGGACCTTGTCTTATATAAACCTCAGACATTTAGTTTGGTTTGCTCTTTGTTGTTGAAGTGTGCGGCGTCACCATGCCTAGATCAAAAAAGCTCTCTGAGGCCTTCAGAAAGTAGGTTATTGATGCCTACGAGTCTGGGAAGGGATTTAAAAAGATCTCCAAACAATTTGAAATCAATCATTCGACTGTCCGGAAGATCATCTACAAGTGGAGAAGATTCCAAACAACTGCTAACTTGTTCAGGCCAGGCCGCCCCAGCAGGTTCAGCCCGAGAGCAGACCGCAAGATGCTGAAAGAAGTCTCTAAGAACCCCAGAATGTCATCACGGGACCTACACGTAGCTCTTGCCACTGTTTATGTCAAAGTGCACGAGTCTACCATTAGAAAGAGGCTGCACAAATTTGATCTACCTGGGAGGTGTGCCAGGGGGAAACCTTTGCTGTCCAGAAAGAACATCAGGGCAAGACTAAAGTTTGCCAATGACCACCTAGGCAAAGACCAGCACTTCTGGAACAATGTGCCCTGGACAGATGAGTCAAAGGTAGAGCTATTTGGCCACAGTACCAGAAGACATGTTTGGCGAAAACCAAAGACAGCATTTGACCACAAGAACCTGATACCAACTGTAAAGCATGGTGGTGGAAATATTATGGTTTGGGGCAGCTTTGCTGCATCAGGGCCTGGGCAGCTCACTATCATATAATCCACTATGAATTATTTATTGTACCAGAGGGTGCTTGAGGATAATGTGAGGCCATCTGTCGGAAAGTTGAAGCTCAACCGAAGGTGGACATTGCAACATGACAATGACCCAAAACATACCAGTAGTCAAAGCCCGGATCGAAATCCCATCGAGATGTTGTGGGTGGATTTGAAACGAGCTGTGCATGCAAGAAACCCCTCAAACATCGCACAGCTGAAAGAATTCTGCATGGAGGAGTGGGCAAAAATTTCTCCCAGTCGATGTCAGA